>NC_045747.1:8550192-8556374 GCF_008692095.1 Etheostoma spectabile
TGTGTGTGTGTGTGTGTGTATGTGTGTGTGTGTGTCTTTTTTCTGTGTGGTCCTTGGCTTGGCATGCTTGACATAATTTGGCCTTTGGGGAAAACTAATTTGGGAACATGCCTTAGAATAGAGGACACCTATTTGTATGTGTGTGTATATTCAACTTACCTGAGCAGGAGAATTAACTGGTACCAGATTTGTTGAGTTTTGTTCCTTACATTGACAAAAGAAAATTGTTGCAAATGGTTAGGAAATGTTCTAGTAAAGACTTGTTTACGTTTACTTGTTTACCTTTCAATTAGATTTGTGTATTATTTGTGTAAATTGTCTTCACAGTGCAGAATCTTACTTTTAACAACTTGAGTTTGTTCTTGAATTTTGCCCTTGGTCCCACTTTTGAGATCAAGTCAGCGATTTCTTGATCCTCAAGAACGTAAAGACTTTCAGTGTCAATGCCTTCATCTGTATTTACAAAATGTTGAGTTACATATTCGTTCATAGCCTGATAGACTGTATTTTAACCATTCAATGCAGCTTGTGCTGAGATCCTTATCGCAAAGCCTACAAGATGCTACAGAACACCTGTCACTAGCTGTAACAATTCAATTGAAAACAATTTTTCAATTAATTGTCTCAGAAATAACATTAATTAACAATATTAACAATATAACAATATAATTGTCTGTGTCAGGCATTTAATAAAAAATATTTGTTTATTCATCACTTTAAAAATAAAAATAAAGTTTTGAAAGTCCCAGCATGCATATTTTGACTTTATCCCTGTTATGTGACCCAGATTTTGTAATAACACAAATACACAGCCTATGAAGTAAGCAAAGCCTCTTTATAACCAAAATGTTTTCTCTAACTATCCCCCTTGTCATATTTGTTGCTATGAACGTGTATAGGGTCAAGTGCCAACAACTGACAACTAAAATAATAATAAAAATATATAGTCTGAGAAAGTCAACAATTACCAGTCACATGCCTCAAGACCGTAACTAATTTAAGCAATGCATTGCAGTTAAACAAAGAAAAACTTGAATACGTAAAAAAAAAGAAACAAAAATAAGACAATAAAAGGCCTAGCAGTTACTCTTTTCACTTGTGTCTCAGACAACACTGATTTCTCCTATTTAAAAACAAGTCTGTCAAGGCCACACCAGCATTGTACTGCAGAACAATGTTGCAGCACATATTTATGTCAGTATTAGTAGATGCTTATATGTTTCAGTATTTCAGTAGTTATATCATATCCTCATATCTGCATTGTAGTTCTACATTATACATTATATACCCAACAAAGAAGCATGATAATACTTTACCTTTAAATTTTTCTATCAACCCGCTGAAACCCCATTCTGTTAATTTGTTACGGACAAAATCATCCATGACCAAGAACAGCAACTGGAAGGTAAACACATGATTAATTCTTTATTGTTGAAACAATTTAAGGAAAAGAAGGCGTTGTGAAAGTGATAATGGCAGACTCAAGAAAGTATCCATAACCAAGATGGGCACAAGTTATGGCACAAATAACTGAACATCTCATTTCTGTTCATCCAAAAGCTGATTGCAATAAAATGAATTGCCAACTATTTTGATATAATAAAATAATCCAAAGCGTACTTCCTAATAAAAATAATCCTTAGTTACCATACTTTAGGCTATTTAAATCCACTTCCCCTATTTTGTTCTGCTAATTTTTGTGTTTCTGTGTTTGCCAATGCTAAGCTATAGTCCTGACTGCAGCTTCAGAGTGGACATGACTAGAGCAGCGAAAATGTAGTCTGATATAAATTAATGATCATGTTTTGACAAATTGTTAAATCTGACCTTTTGTTTTAATAAATGCATTGATGTGGGCATTTCCGACATCAATGCCAGATTGCTGCTGTTTGTTTGCATCATCCTACGCAATGATTATGTCACAGCAATGTTATAAAAAAAATCCATACAGTTAATGATAATTACGCCAATTGAGTAGGCTATTTTAACATTTTAATTTTCCGTTGTGCGCTCCGTACGGAACACCATAGCATCTTATAACGTAGGGAGCATCCCCATAAAAAGGTTACGCCAACACATTCGCTTATATAGTTCAAAACATCGTTTAACACCGCTCAAACAAAAACTATAACTTTAAACCAGTCAGGACAAATGCGCATTTAAGCCTCATCTTCTTACGCTTATTCTAGCGAGGAGGCCTGTCTTTTCTTTTCCACCGTGACGGTCTTTCGGCTTTCAAAAGGACAGGGTTAGGAGAGTCTCTCTCGATTAAAGATTCCACCGCTTACCTGTAACGTATACAGCCTATCTAAAGTATAGATCAAAGCAGGGGTCCGCCCGGCCCTCAGGCTTTCAGGCGGGAGATATGACTCGATATGACTCCCTCGCGAGTCCAAAGAAACAAATCCGGAAGTCTTTTAGCTTTTATTACTTCTTTGTCAAAAGCACGATCGAAACCTATATTAGCGACACGCCTTCTCCTGTTATCTACATTTCTCCTGTCTGCTCTGGAGGCCTGTACTCACACACATAGGGAACAGTTAATGAAATAAGATAAATAAAATGGACTAAGAAATTGTTCTATACTAAATGTAGGCTATATGTACATGTAAATGTGTGTGTGTAATATCGATAATTTTACCTCTTTGGGCCTCAATCTGATGTTAAAAGGAGATCATCTGAGAAGTTAGGAAGGGAGCTCTTTCTACTTATGAGTTTATCATAATATATTGTAATATATATATATATAATATAAAATCTTAATCTGAAAAGTAACTAGTAGGTTGCAGCAACAATATTCCACTCTGAAATATAGTGTTGCAGTTATAGGCCTATAGTAGACAGTCACATTAAAAGGAAATAGTAAATAACCTACATCCAAACTGCAGGCACTCTAGCCTACCTGAACAAAATACTTCCCACCAGTGTTCAGATCAGAATCAGAATCAGAAATACTTTATTGATCCCCGAAGGGAAACTCTGTGGTTTGTAGTGTGCACATAGTATAACTAGTGTAGACACACAAAAATAAAGATATAAGGAATTGGATCGTACTTTATTCCTAAAGAATGTTATTATACATTATTTCCATAATTCCAATTAAGGATGAATGGTGAAAAGTTAAAATAATAATAATAATAATATTGTGGTATTTGAGATTGGCACAATGTCAGGCCATTGTTATTGCACAAAACAGATAATACAGATACTATTGTCAGTTTCAACCTCTCTAGTGTGTGTGTTGTGTGTGTGTGTGTGTGTGTGTGTTGTTGTGTGTGTGTGTGTGTGTGTGTGTGTGGTCGACACTTAGAGGAGGAGTTAAAAGTTTGATGGCCACGGCAGGAATGACTTCCTGTGGCGCTCTTATTGCATTTTGGAGAGATGAGTCTGTCACGAAAGTGCTCCTGTGATTGAGCAACAAGCCATGAGTGGTTGCGAGACATTGTTCCAAGATGCATGTATTTTGGACAGCATCCCTCCTATCTGACACCCCCGACAGAGAGTCCGATCCACCCCCACGAACGTCACTGGCCTTGCGATCTTTGTGAGTCTGTTGCGTCCGCTACCCAGCGCTGCCCCCAGCTGCAACAGCAAAGAGATAGCACGGCCACCACAGACTCAAAAACCTCTTCGCATTGTCCTGCAGATGTTGAGAGCCCACTCCTCCTCAAAAATGAGACGCTTTGGCCTTCCTGTAGAGGTCTTGATGTTCTTGTGGCCCAGTCCAGTTTATTGTCCAAGTGCACTCCCAGATTTGTAGTCCTCCACGATTCCCCAACTGACCCCCCTGGATGGACAAACAGGGCTCACTGCTGCCTTGGCTCTCCTTAGATCCACCACCATCGTCCTTGGTCTTTGTCACATTGAGCTTAGAATGGGTTCTCGCTCACTCCATGTGACAAAGTCCCCCCCACAGCTCTGTACTCAGCCTCGTCCCCCTCGCGTGAAATCCAACCACGCAGAGTCATCAGAAAACTTCTGAAGATGGCAGGACGTCGTGGGGTATGTTTGTATCGTCTTTGGGTGATAGAGGGTGAGCGGAAGGTAGAGCGTACAGTCCCCCTGCGGGGCCCCGGTGTTGCTGACCACTCTGTCTGTTAACGTAGAGGAAGACATGTTGGGTTTTGAAAAGTTAAAAATGTTCTCAAAACAATGTATTTTTGTTTAAGAATGCTGCAGCCAGGTTAGGAAAATATGATCTAATGTAATACCTGTTGAGGTCTAACTCCATATCATGCTGTGTTATTTCTCAACCTTTGTCTCTGTGAAGAGGTCAAGACCGGCCCTTCAATTTGCCTCTCACTCACCCCCTCTCTTCCTCTCTGTCTCTGACAGATCAGAACCAAACTATTAGCATTTACTGTAGAAAGAAACATGTTGTAACATAGCCGGAATTAACCTTCTGTCTCCAAAAAAAATATTAGAAAAAAAAAAAATTCAAAATGAATTCATCATGTTTTTAAGTTTTCTTCAGTGTGAAAGTAATCCCGTGATACTGTAGGTGTCTGTGATACCTACAGGATACTGTGTAGGTGTGCATCATGGGTAGGTCTACATTGCAAACAGGAACTGCTTCAAACTACAGGCCCATTTTTACTGGTGCTAATTTGTCAAAGAAGCTAATTTGAAAAGAAAATACTTAATAATGGAAATACTGTAGATGCTGAGTCAAAAGATACGCAAAGCTTATGAAAAATAAAGTAGAACCTCTTCCTGTGGAAAAACTCAGTAGATCTTCTTTAAATACAAGGAAGTCACTGCAGGCAGGAATATACATCACAGCAGGGCCAGCGAGTTCACAGAAAACTGAAAACAGGATTCAAATCGTTGACCTTTTGCAGGTTATGTTAAAACCAGCCCAAAGGAACTGTACCTAGTCCGATTGACGCTTTACAGCGCACCTTCTTACCGTCTCATTGTCTTGATCTGTGTCAGATGTTGAAGGGGACTCAAAGTGCCATGGAAAAATAGTTGTTTCCTGCATATAAGAACATCTAATTAGAACCAGCACCCTACAGTATATTAAGGTGAGTTATCAAAACCATCACAAAATAATGATGTGCAAAGACAATTCAATAACATCTGACTGGAAATGTCATTGCCTTTTACATTAAATTTGACTACCTTTAAATCCAGTATAAAAACGTTCTGCAGTACTGTTGACTTGCTGATTGACTGAATACATACATTTAAAGTTTAGTGTGCAGATATGAAGGTGCCGAGATCACTAGCTGAACTCTACAAGAGTTATGTTAGAGACCTCATAAAGAAGTAAATCTTTTTCATCAGATTTTGAAATTAAAAAAGCCATTGAATTATTTTCAGCAAATATTTATGCATTGAAATAATGTATCTGCAATTAAAACATGTAATTTAACATTTAAGTTCACAAATTTAGAATTTAAAAAAAAAATCTACGTTAAATCCAACTAAAATATTTTAAACTCCCTCATAGCATAGCTCCACCGGCCCTAGAGTTACAGCATGAGCATCATTCATTCACAATTCACCTTAGATCACCAAAGATAAAAACTAGTTATTTGTCAGCCTTTTCTTAGGTTTGGCTGAGAATACAGTATGTAACTGTTTGATAACAGTAACCTACAGATGCAAAAACTAAAACAGAAGATATGTTATCATCTGTGCTGCAATTTCAGTGTCACTAATTGAAGAATTGGCTGTGTTTACCACGGAAGAATGGTAATACAGTACCTTCAAATCTCAGGACTAACTCCACTAGGCCTGTTGTTGACGTTTCTGTACAGCTGGAGAGGAAAGGTTTTGGAGAGTGAGACCTTGTTGAAAGAAAAATAAAAACAGCCGTGCAAGTTTGGTCTTTGGTGGATTTTTTAACATTATTATCCTCTGCAGAGAATAACAAAATAGCGAGATAATTTTCCACCTAGTTAACAACAGTAACAGTGTTGGAAGGTCTGAGCGCAGTAAAACAGAAACATCATCGTCTTCTATCCTGCTTTCCCTAGAGAAGGAGACCTTGTTTGGAAAACATGTCTAATCTTAGCAAAACAATTAATATTACAAGACAGACACATTGGGGCCTTATGACGTCTTTTTTACATCTGTCCCTCATGCCTCAAAGTTTTCTATCGGTCATTTATCTTTAGCTTCTGAAGACAACCTGTGCATTGGTCAAGTACAAATACATAATACCCTGACTCTGC
>NC_045747.1:8556384-8557310 GCF_008692095.1 Etheostoma spectabile
ATGAACCTAGCTCTGGACATCTTGGTTTGTCAGACTACACGGCGCCAGCTTTCAGTTGATAAATTAGGAACAGAGTCGGCTTCAGGGAGGACACATACAGAAAAAAATATATTGTGTTGCTTTTTTACAAGGCACACATTTTCTTCGCTGATTCAAGTCAGACCTTTGTTTATCATGGCTGCACCATTCTATCAATGAAAATATTCTATCAGAATGACATTTGCATACATGGATGCCACATTCACAAAAGGTGGTCACTCAGGACATAATTGGTTACTTTTTGGATAAGAGTCCACAATCCACACGCGGACAGGATCCCCCAGTTTCTCAAAAAGTAGTGAATTGGGTCGTAGCACAGAGAGTGGAGATGAGCATTTGTGAATTTGTGTACAACCGACCTGGCACTCCTCTTCATTTGTGGGTTGGTGGTGGCAAAGAGGCTACAAGGTCAAGGATCTCGCTTCTTATTAGTATTCATCCCAGCAGACCGCACATTTTTATGCAACCATCATGCCACTTCTGCTGATTGTTGCAGATTTTGAGTCTAGCATTCAAGATAGCCTCACCCCGGCAAAAAACGATGGCCGGATCGAGATGCCAACTCAGTTTGCAGCTGTATACGCAGCTCTCTGACCCCCAGAATTACCTTAGAGTTAGAAGTTGTATAAGCTTGTAGCTGCTGAGGATAATATTACTATGGACCTATCACATAAACTATGCCATTTTTTCTTGCCTTGCACATGGAGACAACTTGCTTTTGTCGGGCCCCTGAAAAATTAACCAGAGGGGGGACAAGCATTTCCGTAAGCATGACTTTTAAATTCTTCTTATATATATTTGTTCTAGGCTATTCCTATTAGCATGACTATGCCCCCCCCCTTTTTTTTTGTTATATGACTTCCATTCCATTCATTTAGTAAGGTGTC
>NC_045747.1:8557335-8557453 GCF_008692095.1 Etheostoma spectabile
AGAGTTGATTGGTTAATATTACAATTAGTATTGATCACAAGCACTAATTTAACTTAACTCTAATTTAATTCTGAGGTGTCAGCTTCTTAATAACAGCTTCAAAACTATGGAATCCTCC
>NC_045747.1:8557670-8557857 GCF_008692095.1 Etheostoma spectabile
GTACAAATTCACAAATGCTCATCTCCACTTATCTGTGCCTAACTTACCCAATTCACTATTTTTTTTAGAACCTGTTTGTGACTTCCTGTCTCTCTGTAGGATTTGGACTCTTATCCCAAAAGTACCAAGTATGTCTGAGTGACCTTTTGTGAAATGTGCATACAATTATGCAAATGTCATCTGATAG
>NC_045747.1:8557951-8558072 GCF_008692095.1 Etheostoma spectabile
AACACAATTATATTTTTATAAATAGCACTGCAATTATAAACCATAATCAAATTAGTCAACATTTGTTTTGTGCAGCACAATATTTAACTAAATCCATATGAAAGGTTACAATATAGTATTT
>NC_045747.1:8558140-8558234 GCF_008692095.1 Etheostoma spectabile
TTCTGGACATTTTTGACTCATCTGTAATTAACGTCCCCTCCTTGTACTGACAGAGTTTTGGAGTATAATGAGAGACAATAAACAAAGCATAAAC
>NC_045747.1:8558244-8558379 GCF_008692095.1 Etheostoma spectabile
CAAAGGTGTAGACGGTAAACAGGTTAGATCCGGTGTGTGATCGGTGTGTGTCAATACAAATACAACATTATTACACAACTGAACATAGATCAAGCATGCACATTAAAAATCAGAAACATCTGTAACTAAGTCTGG
>NC_045747.1:8558389-8558519 GCF_008692095.1 Etheostoma spectabile
TTACAACTACTCAAACGTTTAATTCTAGCTTTCATTGACGTTACAGCCACGCCATCAAAAAAATAACCGTTCCAACACTTCCTGTAGTGTGGAGCGTAGAATAGCTATCCGAATATGGATCAGTGCCGAT
>NC_045747.1:8558751-8558842 GCF_008692095.1 Etheostoma spectabile
TATACTGTATGTATAAGAAATACTAGAAATGTATTTTATATTATTTTCTGTTGTATTTGTTTTCTATGTTTATGTGTCTTTTCTTTGTAGC
>NC_045747.1:8558852-8558950 GCF_008692095.1 Etheostoma spectabile
CTCTCTTAATGATGAACCTAGCTCAGGACATCTTGGTTTGTCAGACTACACGGCACCAGCTTTCAGTTGATAAATTAGGAACAGAGTCGGCTTCAGGG
>NC_045747.1:8558961-8559176 GCF_008692095.1 Etheostoma spectabile
AGAAATGAATTGAATGAAGTCATATAACAAAAAAGCATAGTCATGCATAATATGATACTAATACATAAATAGTAGAAGAATATTTGAAATCATGCTTAAATGTAATTTTTTCCCCATTAGAAGCCCCATTCGGTTAATTTTTCCCAGACAAAATCAGGTGTCTCCATGGCAATTCACAGGAAAAATGGTCAGAGTTGATTGGTTAATATTACAAT
>NC_045747.1:8559475-8559655 GCF_008692095.1 Etheostoma spectabile
TAGTAGTGATCACAAGCACTAAGTTAACTTAACTTACATACCCAATTCACTACTTTTTTAGAATCTGTATGTGACTTCCTGTCTCTCTGTAGGATTTGGACTCTTATCCCAAAAGTACCAATTATGTCTGAGTGACCTTTTGTGAAATGTGCATACAATTATGCAAATGTCATCTGATAG
>NC_045747.1:8559849-8560071 GCF_008692095.1 Etheostoma spectabile
AATCCATATGAAAGGTTACAATATAGTATTTTGCTAATTCGAATGCACTTAAGTTTTGTTTTCCTCTTTTGAACACAAGTTAATCCAGTCCCTCTGGGGTTCTGGATATTTTTGACTCATCTGTAATTAACGTCCCCTCCTTGTACTGACAGAGTTTGGGAGTTTAATGAGAGACAATAAACAAAGCATAAACAACAATTTGACAAAGGTGTAGACGGTAAA
>NC_045747.1:8560107-8560263 GCF_008692095.1 Etheostoma spectabile
CTGTAACTAAGTCTGGACGGGGGGACTTACAACTACTCAAACGTTTAATTCCAGCTTGCATTAGCGTTACAGCCACGCCATTAAAAAAATAACCGTTTCAACACTTCCTGTAGTGTGGAGCGTAGAATAGCTATCCGAATATGGATCAGTGCCGAT
>NC_045747.1:8560427-8562819 GCF_008692095.1 Etheostoma spectabile
TATAGCCTACTAATTCAATCTCTCCTATCTACATGTTATTATATATTATATACTGTATATATAAGAAATACTAGAAATATATTTTATAATATTATTTTCTGTTGTATTTGTCAAAGTCAAAGTCAGCTTTATTGTCAATTTCTTCACATGTCAAAACATACAAAGAATTATGCCCAGACAAGTGGAGATCTTTGTGAATTTGTACCAACCGACCTGGCAATCCATCTTACATTTGTTGGGTCTGGTGGTGCAAGAGGAAAAGTCAAAGGATCTCCATCTTTATTAGTATTCATCCTCAAGAGACCACGAATGTTTTAATGATACATCATGACACTTCCTTGAGTAGTTGTTGAGATATTTGAGTCATAGCCATCTCAGCTAGCATGGCAACAAAAGGTATGGCAGGAGGATTCCATAGTTTTGAAGCTGTTAATAAGAAGCTGACACCTCAGAATTAAATTAACGTTAAGTTAAATTAGTGCTTGTGATCAATACTAATTGTAATATTAACCAATCAACTCTGACCATTTTTCCTGTGAATTGCCATGGAGACACTTGATTTTGTCCGGGAAAAATTAACCCAAGGGGGAAAGATTTACATTTAAGCATGATTTTAAATATTCTTCTACTATTTATGTATTGGTATCATATTATGCATGACTATGCTTTTTTGTTATATGACTTCATTCAATTCATTTCTGTATGTGTCCTCCCTGAAGCCGACTCTGTTCCTAATTTATCAACTGAAAGCTGGTGCCGTGTAGTCTGAAAAACCAAGATGTCCAGAGCTAGGTTCATCATTAAGAGAGCAGAGTCAGGGTATTATGTATTTGTACGTCACCGATGTACAGGTTGTCTTCAGAAGCTAAAGATAAATGACATGGTGGTACATTTAGCCCATTCATTCTTCAGAACGAATATGTAGGCTACAAAGAAAAGACACATAAACACAGAAAACAAGAAGCCTGCGCTCCCGCACCACCAGACTCACCAACAGCTTCATACACCAGGCTGTTAGGAGGCTGAACTCTCTCCCCCCTCTACCCGCAGTTATATAAATATCCTGGACTTTGGACCCAAAATGGCTGCCTTGCCTTGCACTACTCCACTTGCACACATTGCACACTTTTTGTTGTCCTGAAAACACTTGGGAACACATTTCTGCTGCTCTTACATAACCGGCACCACTATGCTACCGCCTGACTTTTGCACATTACATTGACTGTCAACTGTATGCATAATTGCACTTTCTAACTCAAATTTTGCTGCTCTTATTTTCCTCTTTACATACTTCTTATTTTTACTTTTTATACTGTTTACTTGAATGTTATGTTTGTCTGTGGACCAATTGGTTAAATGTCTTGTTGTCACCGTGGTGTAGAGGGAAACGCAATTTTCGATTTCTTTGTATTTTTTGACATGTGAAGAATTGACAATAAAGCTGACTTTGACTTTGACAACAACAGAAAAAATATATAAATTATTTCTAGTATTTCTTATATATACAGTATATAATATATAATAACATGTAGATAGGAGAGATTGAATTAGTAGGCTATAGGTGGAGTAGGAACAATGTTTTGTGCCCCTATGGAAGAGAAGTAACGCTAGGTTCCAGGTTGCAAGCAGCGTTAAGACACAGCGAAATAACTTTGGTTTCGTTTTGGGTTGGACAACTATTGATCCATCGCCTGCTTCACAGCCGGAAGATCGGCACTGATCCATATTCGGATAGCTATTCTACGCTCCACACTACAGGAAGTGTTGAAACGGTTATTTTTTTAATGGCGTGGCTGTAACGCTAATGCAAGCTGGAATTAAACGTTTGAGTAGTTGTAAGTCCCCCCGTCCAGACTTAGTTACAGACGTTTCTGACGCATACACACACCAGGTCTAACCTGTTTACCGTCTACACCTTTGTCAAATTGTTGTTTATGCTTTGTTTATTGTCTCTCATTAAACTCCCAAACTCTGTCAGTACAAGGAGGGGACGTTAATTACAGATGAGTCAAAAATATCCAGAACCCCAGAGGGACTGGATTAACTTGTGTTCAAAAGAGGAAAACAAAACTTAAGTGCATTCGAATTAGCAAAATACTATATTGTAACCTTTCATATGGATTTAGTTAAATATTGTGCTGCACAAAACAGAAATTGTGACTAATTTGATTATGGTTTATAATTGCAGTGCTATTTATAAAAATATAATTGTGTTGCTTTTTTTGTACAAGGCACACATGTTCATTCTCTTGATTTCAAGTCAGACCTTTGTTATTCATGGTTGCACCATTCTATCAAATGAAAATATTCTATCAGATGACATTTGCATAATTGTATGCACATTTCACAAAAGGTCACTCAGACATATTGGTACTTTTGGGATAAAGTCCCC
>NC_045747.1:8562844-8563189 GCF_008692095.1 Etheostoma spectabile
ACCCAATTCACTACTTTTTTAGAATCTGTATGTGACTTCCTGTCTCTCTGTAGGATTTTGACTCTTATCCCAAACTGTCAAATGTATTTCTGGGGGCCAGTTGTTCAAAGGTAAACTAATCGGATTTTGGTTATCGGATTGGATCAAATCAAAGAACGAATCTGAAATCAGATTAGATCAGGGAATCCAATCCTAGTTTAATTCAGTTTGTGTTGTTCAAAACTTGTCAGTGGGATTTGGATAACTTTGATCCAAAAAAGCAGGATTATCCTGATCCCAACAGGGGGTAGGATTTCAAGGTGGTTTTCAGGAAGAAAATGTAGTAAAACTTTAAAATTGGTCAAA
>NC_045747.1:8563199-8572034 GCF_008692095.1 Etheostoma spectabile
TTTGTATCATTTAGTGTATATACTTTTATTTATATTTTGCACTTGACTTGTGTAACTGTTAACAACAGTGTACAACAATAACTGTTAACAGTAACAGTGATAACGTAGACATAGGCTAACAATTAAGCTATTCAGTAAAGTAAAGTAAAAATAAAATAAAAATTGATTATTTCTATGAATCACTTCTTAAACGAGAAACTGAAAGAGCAGAAGCAGAGACAGTCCTGGCAGAGGAACAAATCAAACTGACCAAACTGCAGCAAACCAAAGTGAAACTTCAGATCCAACTCCTAAAAGCGAGGCTTGGAAATGCTGGTCTCTCCTCCTCAGATGAAGAAGAACCCTGAACATTCTTTGTTTCGTTAACTATTGGATATTTAGCCATTTCCTTTTTTTAAGACGTTTTCAAAATGTCCACAATGTATTTGTTAATGTATGTTTTTTGTTTATTTTGTTGGGGTTCAGATGTGGGTCATAAAATAAATTATGATTAGAAGTGGATGTTTATGTTATTTTTGTGTTTTGTCTCAAAATAAGAAACACTTACAGTGACCCCATGTTGGCTCCTCTACCTGTTCTTTACATAGCTGGTAGCACACACGTGATATGTTGTCCCATTTAGAGCACTGGTAATCCAGATTTGGTAATCTTGAAAACTGTGTATCTGGATCAGGGTGATCCATTCCAATGTTGCTTTGAAAAACCGGCATAAAAGTCATTTCGCTGGGTCTTAACGCTGCTGGCAACCTGGAACCTAGCGTTACTTCTCTTCCATAGGGGCACAAAACATTGTTCCTATCACCCATAGCCTACTGATTCAATCTCTCCTATCTACATTTTATTATAAACTATATACTGTATACATAAAAATACTATAAATATATTTTATAATATTATTTTCTGTTTTTGTTTTTTCTGTTCTGCTTTTTCTTTGTTTTCTATGTTTATGTGTCCTTTCTTTGTAGCCTACATTTTCTTTCTAAAGAATGAATAGGCTAAATGTAGCACCATGTAGACTATGTCCTCTCCCATGTTTGGAAGCTAAAATAAGCAAAACTGAAAGTGTTGGAAGAAAAACAATAGATGATAGAAAAAAACTACACAAATGTGAATGTAGCCTACATTCTTCTAATTGTGCGTGTGCGTGTGTGTGTGTTGAGATAGATTGAGTTTAAAAGGGAAATATACATGGTTGAATTAAAAACTCATAGACATCTAAAAAATGACAAGGGGGCACAAGCCCTAAAGGCTGGGAACCACTAGTTTAATCTTGAACATCCCAATTTAGGAGTTCATGTTTTAATATAAAAATCTAGTAGAGTTAAGTAACATTT
Source organism: Etheostoma spectabile (assembly GCF_008692095.1). Taxonomy (NCBI): domain Eukaryota; kingdom Metazoa; phylum Chordata; class Actinopteri; order Perciformes; family Percidae; genus Etheostoma; species Etheostoma spectabile. The sequence goes on from NC_045747.1 coordinate 8,564,534, forward strand.
AAAAGAAATTGAAAGTACCTCAAAACAGTAATTAAGGGCTGTTCTTGAGTTAATTTAGATAGTAACTTAGTTACTTTCCACTAGTGATAAGAGGATAGGACGAGAGGGAAGGGTTCTTGTTGTTACTGGTGCACTGGTGACCCCCACTGGTTCTTTGGGGTGTTGGCACTGTGGGGTGGACCTATAGAGACAGCATGACACCCTGAAAAGAAGTAGCTGATATGTAGCAAGGACGTGTGCACAAACACTTTTCTGTTTGACTGTGACAGGAGAGTGTGCTCACATACACACAGTTCTTGAATAAACCCTCTGCTTGTGTATTCTCAAGTGGATTTTGTTTATGTGATATATAATATACTGTATTTTGTAATGCTCCATGTCCAATTGCATTTTACCAATGTATGACTATTTCTGATACTTCTGTGAAGAATGTGTTTCAATATTAAAAAAATTGTGCTGTGTCATTCAGCATGCTCGTTTATAAAATGAACATGCACAATCACCATCAGTTTTTTCTTGTGTTTTTTCTTCCTGCGAACACCAGAGGGGAGCAGAAGTCAATGTTTTGGTGAACAGATGTTTCGATGTTGGCCCACAGCATGCATGTAACATTTGAACACGGAAGATTTAGTGATTAAAGATAATCGGTAATGTGCAGAAAGATCAAAGTGCCATTATCTGACTGTAACTAAAATCACTATATTTTTCTCCCCTTTAGACTAATATAAAAACATCACCACAACTGGCTAGAATTCTCAGTCAGTAAGAGTGTCTGATGATTTATGATTTATCAAAAGAACAGGTATGAAACAGGGAGAAGAGTCAAGGGTCAAGAACATGAAAGACAATAGACATCCTGGGCACCACCTGTTACAATTGTTACCCTCTGGTAGGTGTTATAGGTCTATACAATCCAGCACCGCCAGATTAAAAATAGATTCTTCCCAAATGCAATAGTTTCCCTAAACAATTGTAGTTAGGCAAACCCAGTCATTCACTGTCACCTCCTGCACTTCGATACTTGCACTTCCCTGATCATTGCTTTTTTGCTGTTTATATTCTGTTTTAGATTAGTACTGTAAAGATTATTTATTGTATGCACCCAGTAGAGTAGCGCTTCTAATTTCGCGGTATTGTAAAGTGCAATGACTGTAAAAGAATTCAGGTTTTGATGCCAGGACCAGAAAGCTCAGCACAGGCTGTCCAGAATGCATCATTTGTGCATATAAATCTGGCTTAAGTATTTTTCTAACACAACTTGGCAATAATAAAGCAATAATGGGATGACATAATTTAATAACGAGATAATAGCTACAGCATGGTATTTATTGTGTCATGCACATTCAAGTGCTCAGCCCAGACATCCCGTCAGTGCTGCAACACTGTGTTGGAACATTTTTCATACATGAACATAACCTTGTTCAACACAACGGCTACATATTACTGTCTTCTGTCCTAAGCTGGACAAATCAAATCTGCTAAAACTTCCCTTCTTCAAACGCAGCTCAAGTGGTTTTCTTCACATCAAACCAGAAGAACTCATCAGAAATGAAGGACATTTTACTAAAAAAGTGTAGCCTCAAATTGTCATATAATGAACAAATTAAACACAAAAAGACTTCTTATTCAATCTCAATTAAATCAGAAAAAAACATTTATCCTCAGGGAGGCTATTAACTTTCCTGCTTTTATAGTAAAACTGTAATTTACCTTAACATTACCGTGCACACAGAGATCTTTGATTCGGCAGGTCCCCCCAGGTTTGCAGCGCTGTACACCGCAGCTAATTGTGAAAGGCTCTTATACCAATTGAACACTACCAAATGACAGGCAAGCAAAGTCAGTGTTCAGCTAAGGAATTCAGTGCAGCATTTAGAATCTAATGAGCAAGGTATTTTGTATAAAGTACACTACAGACATTTAGCCCCGCTTAGCCCAAACACTGCAGCTCAAGGTGTATCAAACATTTTGTTCATCCCCCTTTGAAGTAGGCAGGTAAAATGAGAAATGCCTTTCAGTATGCTGCTCTACAGTTCCATGGAATGCAACAGATTAATGCCCCAAATATAGCACACAATCAAATCCAACACCTCCTTGACACAGGTTAAATAATATAAGAACCATAAAAGGTAGAATTTATTTCCAAGCTACTGTGATGGATGGCAATAAATGTAGCTAATAATCTGGCAACTCTGGGTTACTCTGCGTCCCTGTTTACCTGCATACAGTGCCAAGCCCAGCTGACCAGACCTTTCCATGACCCTGCTCAGTGGTGACAGCTGCACCCAGCCCCTATGGAACAACACACCATCCCTGAACTGGCTAAACAACAGCTCCTTCAAGACAGCCAGGCAGTCAGACCTGGTCTAAAGCAGGACCTGACTCAGCCCAAGACACCCAGGTGTGCCTTGCTTGCCCCAGGACAACAACTCTATTTACCCCTAGTTCACCTCACTTTACCTCATTTTTCTTCATATCCCTGGTCTATGTATTCATACTAAGCAGTAGGCTGATTTTTCTGCTGACATTTCTCAAACATCAGAAAAAGCAAGGAAACTGATTAATGATCACGTTGACTGTGGTGGTGTGAATTACAGTAATAGACAATAAAACTAAATTCTGACAAGAGAGTAGAAGAAGTGAAAGCAACAATTTGAGAGGTGCAAATAATCATACATGGTGCAGCTGTGAACTCCAACCAAAATTAGGAAAATGTTCAACCTGCAGGACACCCGTGTTGGCTCTTTCCTGAGTACAGTGGTTGTGAGTGTGTATTTGTGGCATGTACAGCCATATCCTCTGCCCAGAATGGGTCATTTTCCAGTCATTAAGAGGTAGTGTAAGCAATAAGAAACTAAACCTGGCTTTAATGTTTATTCTTATCTAATTTGAACCTTTAGTTATAATCATCTTGTACGCCCCTAGATTTGCACTAAGGACCACCACACCATATCTAATGCTACTGCATAATTTATCATCACATAAAGTTTACTAATCAAAGTCTCCCAAACAGTACTCACAGATATTAACACACTCATGCATAGTCATAGACTAGTTTACTGAAGCATGTGAATTACAGTATTGTTCAAAGAGCCCAAAAAAGTTTACTATCTATTCGCCTTCCATTCATATTATTTTGTGTGTGTGTGTGTGTGTGTGTGTGTGTGTGTGTGTGTGTGTGTTTGCGGCGGCACACCACCCACCCACCCACACACACACACACACACACACGCACGCCACCACGCACACAAGATTTGCCTGTATTCTAGCAGTGGGTAAACAAGACCCCTGGCCATGAAAAGCGGTAGTGGTAGTGATGTTATGCATGGTAATTGCTGGGAAGACTGAACTCTTCCCACTGTAAAGGCAGCTGGATTAACATAGTGTGTATTACTCTAAATGAGGCAAGTTGATTGACACTAGGCCTGCATTCGGGGAAAAATATGAATCAAGATTTTCTAGCTTATAATTGATATCACGATTCTCTGCCACGATTTTTTTTTTCTCACAAAGTGTAATGTTTATCGCACACATGAACCATGACAAAACAAAACAAATAGGCAGTACCAAACATAGAGTTGTTTTTGGCACATATGGCACATTGCGCATCACCACAAGCCTGGAAACATAGAGGCTTCAATGAAGAGAAGGGAGAGCAGTGCAGCGCTTGGAGCACTTTAAAACCTATTTCATACAGTCTATGTTTAAAACTCACAGAAGAAAGTAGTAGCGTTTGTGATGCAGTCAGCTCAATAACTTTATTGAGAATCATAGTCATAAAAAAATTGTTTTAAAACAATTATTAAATCAAAGTTATTTAAAAATTAAATCGTAAACAGGGCGAATCGAGAACGCAATTTTAGTTAATGATTATTCGTGCAGGCCTAGTTAGCACCGTCTCAGAGGACCAGGGATCCCTTCTAAACAAAACATTTAAGAGCAGAGATCTTCAACAGAGGGTCAAGGACCCCTAGAGGGTCCTCAAAGTTGATGCAGGGGGGCCTCTAAGTTACTGTTAATTGCTGAAAGTTTTTAAAAGTAATTGAAAAGTCTTAACATGAATGCAACATATTAGAAAATATAAATCTCCACTGTTTACTGGCCTATAGGTATAAGGTAGTCAAGGCAGCCATCCACAGATCTATGTTCAACATTAAAACATGATTTATAAAATCGTGCCAACAATTATTAGGCTATTTTAATAGCAAAGTATTCTATGCAAAGAAGTATGTATAATTAATAAATGTATAATTTCCACACTGGGGATCAATAAACAGTAAACATAAATTAAAGGCTTTAGAGCGCCCTACACGTTATCGTAGGTCCTGTTTAATATGCAACTTAATTTTATTACAATATATGTAGTAGGGGGTCCCTGCTTCATCTCTGCTTTAAATTAAGGGGTCCTTGACGTAAAACATGTGGAAGACCCCTGGTTTAAAGGATGCCAGTGTGTGAATAAGGCATGTGTGGAATGATACTTTTACAAACTGAGGGGATCCGTCAGATTTAGGAGGCTCCAGCTGAGATCTTGATTATAGAGGGTGTTCAGGACATTTAACATAGACTGGTTGTGATTGTTACCTGGTAACCAAACACAACCAGTCCCAGGCTTATGATACATTTGAGGAAGAGGAAATCCAGAGGAACCACACATTGGTCTACTTTCTTTTTCTTGCTCTCTCTCTCTCTCTCTTTACAGTATCTCACCCACCCTCTGTTTCGGACCATAAAAGGTAGGGGTGCTGTGTGATGGATGGCAGTGGAGCCTCTGACTGAACAGGGAGCTGTGGTGCCACTCCACAGAGTCCCTGCAGTGTCTCCGTTCAGCTCCATTCATAGATGACAGCCGGGGGGAAACCTCCTCTCCTACTGAGCAAAAACACCACATCCTGCCTGCCAGCCCACCTCCCCAATCCCTCCCATGTCCTCAGATCCAGACCTAGTAACGCTGCTTTATTTTTATAGTGATCCACAAACTGCTCCTTAGCAACCAGACCAGAGGCACCAGGAGGCCAATGTCGCAAAAAAGTGCATCTAAAATCAGCACCATCCTTCATGGGAGAGATAAAACTCACTGATATGTCTGTACTTTTCCTCTCATGCAACTACAACAACTCAACAACTACATACCACACATTAAATGCTGAGTTGAGTTAAAGCCTTAACAAGACAAAGATGACACAAAAGAGATAAACTATAAAAACAAATTTTAAAAACACCTAATAAACAAGGGTTACGTTATGCTGTCAAAACAAAATTTGATAGTAATTTCTGCACCTCACAGACATTTGTTACTAAACAGCCACAATGTCTTTTCCACTTACCAGAAATACAAAGTCAAGTCCTGCCTTCCCTAAATAATAAAATACAATCAGGTGTGATATATGGACTGAATTTTATATAGCACCTCATACATAAAAGCAAACATGCAGTTTTATAGATCCATCCCAGTCACACCTTTTTATTTCAATATGGAATCAACACCTCTCCAATAAATCTGACTGGGCATGAGTGCTGCTCTGTTAACACCCTGTGTTTCACTGAGTGGAAAAGCTTGTACTGAACACACAGCCAAGGGCATCCACGCACATTCACAAATGTTGATTGAGCCGAAGCTGTCCCCCAACTCTGGGATTTAAGGAAAGTTAACGTCCCCTTTTCCTCCAGCTCTTCTTCCATCCCCTCCCTACTTCCAACATAAGTCCTTCTTTCCCTCTCTAACCAACATCCCACCACCACTGGTTGCTTCTACATCATGAATACTGACAGTGTCCTCTCTTTCCCTATGTTGTATGTTATATTGGATCCTTTAGGATGTTTGTGTTACAAGAATATTCAGTTTCTTTGCAGTGTGACCAGAGTCAAAAAACCTACAGTACATCAACACGACAGGATTCTGTTAAGTTAACATTTACCGATGCTATGTCACACAAACGCTGCAGCTGCGCCAGGTTTCTGTGTGGCTTGAATGCTGTCTGCGGCGTGTCTCAGCGTGAGAGCTCAGACAGCGGGTACATCTGCCGCCAGGCGTGGTGAGCCAACTTCCATATCCTCGCCTGTGATCTCCTCTCTCACCCCATCAGCACGACTACGCATAGGGCTTGGAACTGCCACACCACACAGTTATGATCATCCAATGATACATTTTCAATGTTCTCTCACGCCTGTTGCTTTCAGATTTTGTAATCAGCTGTCAAGTATGTTCTGTGTGCATGTATTGCACGGTTAAAACAAAATGGCTCCACTGTTGAGGAAATAAATGGCGTGGATTAGCGCTAGATGATTTCAATGACAGGATTGAGACCCTAAACATCCTGTGTTTGGCACATCAGCTCTCCTCTCACATTGCATTATATGGTTGTGATTGATAGAAGCACATTTGGCTTTGACTTTATGAAGGCAAAGCATATGTCACATCCTTATCTTCCTGTCTTTGGTGCCTCATCGACACTCACCGTAACATCCGTGACCTACAACCACACCAGTGGCGGTGGCTGGTCTTTCAAAGAAGGGAAGCTCAGCCTACATCATACAAATTGTCCATTTATTTATAATAATATAATAATATCTCTGAGATGGTTTTCATCAAGAGGCATGGCCAGCAGTACATTTTCTTTGTAACAGCACTTCCAGTCAGCCAGCGAACTTTGTCATACCAGGAAAGCTGAAAATAACTGTTCCTTTTCTTAGCTTTTGCACTAAATCAATCGTAAGTGTTAATAAATCAATCTTAGGTGTGCCCTGCTGTTTGATTTTAAGTTTCTCCTCGTAATAAAGACTTTCAAATGACTTTGCCCAAATCCGGTCTATTAGCATTGTCTGCCAGCGTGTGCAGTTTGCTAGCTAGCTAGTTCACCCCTACAACACTAGGCTAGCCTACTGTATGAATGAATGAATGAATGAATGAATGAATGAATGAATTAATGAATGAATGAACAAACAATCTAACAAAACGATATTAGTGGGAATTAGGTTAAACTGAAACAAGGAATGTGGTGTATAATTGTATGATGAAAATTGGCTAGCAATTTTGCCAAGCAAATACCAAGAAATAGGTTGCAGTAGTTTGTCTTTCAACAACACTTGGAAAATCTGCAATGGAACTGAGCTTGCGGCTTTGGCGACTTTTTAATGTCCAAAATAACTGTAAATCAAAAGGAGATGCAGCCTTCCGACCGACCCTCCAATCATCCCACAGAAGCCCAGCGTCCAGGCCAGCCCACTCCTCCATTGACCCCCAGAGACGCTGACAGTCCGTGGGGCGGGACATAATCGCAGCATTTATCCAATGACCATCTAGTTTTAAAGCACTTAAAAAAACCTGTTAAAGCATAGACAGTTAAAGAAATGGACCAACAGATCCCACTGTTCTGGACGGAGACCCGCGAAGGATATCAGAAGCACTTTTCCGGTGATGGCAGAGCGTTACTGCACAGCCTCCGACTGAGCTTAACGATGAAGATGTGACGTGAGCAACCTGTCTGAAAGTTGTAAGTCT
>NC_045747.1:8572044-8572211 GCF_008692095.1 Etheostoma spectabile
TAGCTGTGCCAAGAGAAATCTCAATCATTCCCAATCTCGCAGATACAGCGAGCGTAGGCATATGTTAGGAGAAAACATAGGCACAGACTAATTACTGCTAACTAACATGCTAGTTAACATTAGTTATTAAACCTAAAAGCTAATGTAAGTCCAAACTGTCTGCGAGC
>NC_045747.1:8572221-8572397 GCF_008692095.1 Etheostoma spectabile
TACGGTGATTTGTCGACTATGTGACAGCATCGCCGGCCACATCGTCTCTAAACGGTCCGCTCACAGTGAAGTCTTGCACGGATCACTAGGTTAGTCTGGCGGCTGCTCACTCTGCCTGCCCGCTGCTGCGGCTCAGCGGCTAACAAGCAAGCTAACAGACACTAGGGGTGGGGGGG
>NC_045747.1:8572407-8584059 GCF_008692095.1 Etheostoma spectabile
GATACAGCATAGTATCGCGATATTTCCCGTGGCAATACTGTATCGATACACAGACGCCATTAACTTTAGTATCCATCTTTTATAATTTAAATTGCACATGAGAATTTAACTTTTTGGTAGTAGAATATTCAAATCTATCGCTTATTCAGTCCACCAAATGGCGCTGTTTTTTCCCTGGGGTCAGCGTGCAGGAGGTTGTAGATAAAATAAACATGGCAGCATCAGAGAAAGAAATCGGAAATGCACCGTCTGCGTTTAAATCAAGTGTTTGAAATTTTATAGATTTTTTAACAGGGAAGGGACAACTGAGATGGATGTGAGACATGCAATTTGCAAGGAGTGTTGTATGCAAATAAAATACTCAGGGAATACCACCAACATGAGGGCTCATCTCACACACCACCATCCAGAGTTAGCGTTAGCAGAGGACGGTAAAGCAAAATTAACAATGCAAATCATGTCATTATATATGTAATTTATAAAAGGTTTCTAGTGTCACTAGCGTATTGGCCATGCCGTGGCCGGGTGTGCTTCTCCCATGATCGAACAGAGAACGTTGCCACGTCAGAGTGGCCAAAGCGTCAAAAACCTTTCCTGTACTTTTTGACAAGTGTCCTTGGCGGGGTGGCCAGCGCTTCTTTGCAGCTCTATTCGGCGGCGGTGTGAACGCACGGCTAGAGAGGAGAGGATTACCCCCTTAGTTCAGAGCAGCCCCATTGAAGTCCATGGACGCTAGGCTTCAACAGGGAAATGCACTGTGACGCTCGGGAATGTATGAGAAGAAAATCGAGTCAGCTGATTCTGAACAAACTCGTCTTTGAGAAGAATATGTTTTAACGCATTTTTAGTCAATAAAATTTTAACACAGTAGTACATATTTAACCATTAATTTTTTGACATTTTAGGGGAACCTAAATCAATGCAATCAATTGCAATCTTAAAGAAATCACCACTGAACTACACAATAGCTGGGCATATTCTTGCCAGACCTCTCTCCCCCTCGCCCACAATTGTCTTACATCCCCTCTTTCAGGAGAGGATAGAAAAACCTTTTGGCTTAGGGTTTTTGATTATCCTAAATCTGTCAGGAAGGAAGTTTAATTTTTAGCTGGGCTCAAAAGAGTGTGAAGGGGAGCTAAGAGAAAAACGGGCACGCTTTGGAAATGGACAACTGTGTTTATATTTCACACAGGGTTTACTGTAAATTGTAGATGCCATCCATAAAACATGCAGTTTTACTTCAGTTCTTAATTGCTCACTTCTCACCTCTGATGACTTTAGAGATACCATATACTGTAAGCAGTTACACAGAAAATACAAGCAGATGGGTGAGTAATCAACAAATACAGGTCACACACAGAGCCCGTGCTCTCTATTGACAATATTAAACAGTTGTTAGACTACTAGCTAGCTAATTGTTTTCAGTTTAAGATTTCTTGTTTTGGCTGCCCAACAGTTCGGAACCCAAGGATAATCAGTATGAAATACGGTTGGGCTATGGTAAACAGAATATATTCCCATTTGATGGGCTAGAAATCAACGTTAAGGATTTTTTACCTCTACAAGAAGAAGAGACTTCAGAATTACGCTAGCAGCTCTCTGATAGCATGCTACATGCATGAAGCAGGGGTATTAAACACAAAAGTACAGCTGATTGAGGCTGATTAAAATGTCATTAGTTTTCTAGTTGTTTCACCTGTCACATGATGCTCGATAACTAAGAATGTAGCTAGTAACGTTTTGTATTCAATTACTTTTCCTATTTTTGTTAAAAGTTTTAAATTACTCAAAATAAACCCTAATTAAATGCAACATATAACACGCTGTACTTTAACTCCCATCAGGTTGCAATTAGACAGCACAAAGTAAATATTCATTAGCGTTACATATATATTCAGATCAACAATGTAGAGACTTACTTCTAAATGCGCCGTTTAAAACAAGGTCCAATGCGACTTCTTTTTTTTTTAGAAGTGTCTTCATCCATCTTGGAACTACAATGTAATTGTAACTTTAACATTACAATAAATCCTTAAATCAAGTTACACCTAGCTATAGCTATCTCCATCATCTCTGCATCGCTTCAAGCTAGCGTCGTTCGGTTTGTTTAGCATGAATGCTAACATCCGGTCCTTTTTAAAAGTGAGCTTGTGTGATCGTAGCCCTTCCAGAAGCTTTGTAATTTGGCATGAAAGTAGAGAATCCTTTCGGAGACTTTGCACAATAATTCAAGAATTAAAAATCCACAACTGAACATTTATTTAGTCATCTTTTCTTCGAATGAAAACATCGATTTATTGTATCATAGACAGATTGTTAACACCTTCTTTAACTGTCTATGGTTATCATCTGCAATCTTCACTTCCTGAAAATTAGAGGCTTCTTCTTCTTTGGCGTTGTACAGCAGCGGCAACCGCAACGGTGTAGTTGCCGCCACTTTGTGCTCCAGATTGTGTTACTTTGCTGCAGCATATCCCAAACATGAAACAACTGAGCCGAAATATTGATACAGCAATGACGGTAAATGTCAATGAATAAATCGTAGATTCTCATTGTGCATTTGGATAGTATTGTAGGGGATGTATAGCTTATTACATTAAATGTTTAGCTTAAGCTTTTATCCAAAGTGACTTACAATTGCCATATGTAAGAGGTTTCACGCCTCTGGAGCAACTAGGGGTTAAGTGTCTTGCTCAGGGACACATTGGTTGATGTATCACAGTGGGAATTGAACCTTATGTCTTCCACACCAAAGGCATGTGTCATCTGCAACACTGCTAACGTTTTGGATAAAGGGGTAGGCCTATGGCCTTTTCTGGAAAAGAAATGTATACATTTTTTATTGTATCTGTGTTGGTTACTGTGTTGTTGCTGCAGTTTCCCTCATTGCAAAGACTTGGAAGAACAAAAAAATAATATGAAAAAATAATATGTCAATAGGTTGATTGTACATAACAGGGTTGATGTTACCCAAGCATTAATACACAAGGGAACCAGAGGAACAAAAGATTTAATAAATACATGGCCTTGAATTGAACAAATCTTGAATTTGACATGAACTGTAAAATGTGACACATTATTAAGGGCTAATAAAAGAGGTAAATCCATCAAAATCAAAACATAATTTAGGGCAAGAGAACAAGTTTTAACATTAGCAGTGTAGCTAAGCAAAGTATTTAAGAAGTCCATTCACAACCTGACCTTTCCCCCAACTTCTCTCTTGTCATTCCCTCCATCCTGTCGTTAACACAGAAAACAAAAACATAAATGTAGACATATGGAACATTACAGCTGAATGGAGCACACAAAGACAAAGTGTTGGCTTCTGCGTTCTCAGAGAAATCCTTGTTTTATAGGCCAAACTGTGTTTGTGTTCATTTTGGTTTATTTAAAACTTTCCAATCTGCCCAAATAATGTTTTAGGAAAAATTAAATCTTGCTGTGAAGCTGCAAACTGTTGAGTGTGGGAGGGCTGCAAAGGACAGGAGGACCCAGTGTGAATGCTGGCTCTCTCTTTTGCACTCAATTTTGACAGACAAATGGAAAGACAGACAGAGACACATACAGTACACACACCTACTCATTCACAGGTGACATCTTTAGCGCTTTTTCACACTGGCGCAGGGGTGATAGAGCAGTCTTTGTGGAAAGTCTGGTATTGTGTGGAAAAAAGTTGCCTGTGTGCACAATGTGCTAAACTACATAACACTAAATATCCTTTCTTATTCTATTGTGGCTGTTATCTCAACAGAGATATAGTTATAGGAAGGTAACGGACATGGATTTATTTGAGAGACAGAAAACGTCAGACGTCAAATATTTTACAACTTATCCTGTACAGCCTACAGATGGCGCAAGATAACCAGTCACAAGGAGATATGTCTGCTTTGATCCATGTGCTTCTGTGACAAGGACTGAATGTGATTCTATTATTGTTTGTATGTCTGCATGTGTGTGAATAAGTGTGTTGCTCCAATTACAGCGGGAAGTTGACTCACAGAGAGAAAATCATTGACCCCATTTCTGCTGCCACATCATATGCTTTCATACACTTTCCTTCACATAGGCTTATTGATCCCAAGCACACATCCCTATTGTGTGGTAGAAACAAATTAAAACTACTTTTTAAGTCAGTCAGTAGGAAGACTACCTGAAATGTGGAGCTCAAATGAGTAGTTAATCGATTATTGAAAATGACTTTGCAACCATTTTGTTGATGGATTATTTGTTTGAGTCATTTTATTAACAAAATAATTAATGTTATGAGTAGTTGCTGGTTTTCTTAGTCTTCTCTCAAATGAATGTCTTCCTTATCAGACAAAATGTTCAAAGATGCTCCTTGGGCTCTGGTAAATTGTAATTTACAGACCAAGTCATTAGTCAATAATCAAGGAAATAATAAGAGTTGCTGGCCTACTGAAAAAGGTATTAAAGAGAAAACTAAAGTGAATTATACGGTGTTTTCATTATTTTGTCTACCCCCTAAATATAATCATACACTGTACAGTAGACTAGACTGCACACATCTCTCTACATTCTGGACAAAGAGTCTTCAGTGACTGCCAAATGATTTCTATCTACCCTGTGTAAACATATAAAAGCTATATCTGACTGTGGGAGCTCCTCACTGACAATTTGACTACACAGCAGCAGTGTTAGTGGAAGCCTGACTGGCTTCACTGGGATCCTCCTCCTGGTTCCTCCACAAACAGAAGGAAACCTCGAGGAAGAGCAACTGAGGGATTCAGTTTCCTCTCTTCTCTTTGCTAGAGGGAGTCTTGGGAAGTCGGGAGGTGCTCGTGGAGCTGACTGTAAAACTAAACGTGACAGTGCCAGAGGAAGGTATGGCACAATTAAATGGTGGAGGTTTAGGGTGAGGGGGTGAGCTGTTGGCAAGCATTTTAGACTCCCTAACAGTTGCATCCATGTATAATTCCTTCACTGTACCTGTCCCAAATTTCACCACTCAATGTCCTGAAAACACACCAGAGCGCCCACAGATCAGTATCAATATGTGCAGTGCCGGTCTCCTTGCCTGTTGTGTATGTGAGCCTGCCGGCCTGCCTGCTCACCCAGTGCCCTGCTATTTTTAAAACTTAATGGATATTGTCTAACACAGGAATACTGACCTGCACAATGTCAAACATTATGGCAGGAAGACACACCAATATTCTTCTACATTCTCCTATCATTTATTACAACCTTGAAGGTTTCTGCATTGTGATTGGTAACTGTAATCTCAATCCTATCATAAAGATCATCAATATGCCAAAACAGGATACATGCCTGAAGAATCTCATATTTTGGCCACGATATTTCACACTTACTGTATTTTGTACTATATGCGAACACCCCTTATTCCCCAAAGGCCGCTTTCTTTCTATTATTGACTCAGTTTTGAAGAGAAGACACTAACCTTTCTAGCATTTTAGCCTCAAAGATAGCTGGCAGTCTGGCAGGCAACATGAGAGAGCTAGGACTGACATGCAATAAAGGTCACCAGCCGGAGTTGAAGGCTAAAACAGGCCTTACAACAAGAGCCAACCAAAGCCATGGGCTCCTCTCAGGAGTATTTGTAGGTGGGATGCACCTGAGTCATAAAGCTCTGCTCTGTAACTACCAGTCCTTCAGCTGATGGCATTTTAGATTGGTTAGATGACCCAACTGCACTGCCCTAGGGATCAGAAATAACGGGGCTGAATGGAGAAATTTTAAACGAAAGAGAAAGAGGGCGGGTTGACACAGCGGAACATAGTGCCACCACCAGATCTCACATGATGTCAGCTAAAAAGGGGAATTTTCCATGTATTAATAGTTAAAAAAACAACCATGGCCAGTAGTTAGTTTATCATGAAAGTGCCACAGCACTTGTAACTCAAACACTGACAACTCAAACATGATCATGTGCCTGTTGGACAGATAACATCTGAATGAAAGTCTTGAAAAGCTGGCTATCTTGCTCTCCTGTAGAGGGGGTTAAATGCCAACACTGGATGAGCCCAGTGGCTTCACGCCAAAATCCCAAGCCTATTGAAGTTTATTTAAGCTCTAATTAAACCCTGCCAACAAATATTTCTTTGAGAAAAAAAGGAGAAGAAAAAAGGAGAAAGCCAGAGAAGGAAGGGCTTGCCAGTGGTGAAGCACTGTGTGCACAGAATCGTTTTGCAGCCAGTAAGAGAAGAAGCATCAAAATGCCTCAACATTGGACAGTTCCCAAGAGGGAAATGCACACAGATATGTTTGTTCTTGTAGTTTGTTATGCAAGTGCTTGAAGTTGTCTTTAGCTATTCTTCCCTCGTCTGCATGATATTTGTAAAGGTTCAAAGAGGTCAGTTTTGAGGAGAACAAAACACATCGACAGTTCAGTGTAAGCCTCAAAAACTAAAAATAAAAAAATAAAAAACTTTGCATTTTTAAAGGAAGTCACTGAGCTGTAATGACATTGCTGGCAATGAGCTGAAGTGAGGTTTCGTTTTTTCACTGCCTCTTGATGTTCTGTACTGTGCATGATCTTTCATGTCAGACTGTCACTGGCGTCCTGCAGGGTCAAGTGTTGGGTCACATCAGTGTGGTGCCAAGTGTCCTGGTGTCTCCATTGCTGTAAAGCCACACTAACACACACATGGATGAACAAGGAATTTGCTACAAACAGGCAGGCACATACACAAATGCCAGTGGTACACACACATATGTGACATGTATACTGCACATGTATGCACAAATATATGCGTGCTCGCACAGACTGTAGACCTATAATGACTCTAGTCTCTTTACCACCTGATCAATCATCCCAACTGCCATTAGATCTACAGGAGAGGCATTCCTTCCTAACAACTGGAGCAGGGGGTTGTGTGTTTGTGAGGAGGAAGGGGGGGGGGGGATTGAGACATAAGGGGAAAAATGTCATGTGTTAAGTCTAATAAATTTGAAAAGTAACATTTTCACTCAGAGCAAATAAGCAAAGTTGGTACGACTGAGAATAACCAACAGAATTAAAACAATTTCTTCAGTCTGTAGATTTTTTATGCACGAGATTTTCTGGACAAGATTTCCTTTTTTTTTTTATAATTGCCTGTCAGTTTTCTTTTTCCTTGTCCCATCTTACCTCTCTCAGTCGCTGTGAAACAGCTGGCAAATGCAAGAGAGGGAAAAACAGTTGAAAAGCTAAAAGAGTACAAAAAAGCTGCCTCTGGCTGGGGTCGTGTTGATGCATGTTTTGCATCACACTAGTGTAAAAGTAGTAGAGGAGGAGGAGTGAAGAGTAAAGCCTCTGTGGATAAGGTGCTTTATCTCCCCTGCTGTCTATATCTTTCACCCTAGCCCTCCCTCTCCTCGCCTCTCTGCTCTTTGATTTTTCTCTTTCTTCTGTTTGCTGAAAGAGCTGACTGTGCTGCTCTTAGTGAGTGCTCAGTGTGCATGTGTGTGTGTCTGTGCGCATGTGTGTTTTCTATGTTTTCTCCCCTTCTTCCTCAATATGATGAAAAAAGCTTGAAATAACAATGTCTGGTGGAGTGTGACTCCTCTGTTCTCTGCTTCATCTCTTCTCCCTCTGTTCTCTCTTCTCCAGATGACAGCGATGCTCTCTGCAGATCTTGTGCAGTTGTGGGCCTTTGACTGCCCAATGGGACAAATTGAACACTTATCCCTGTGTGCACACACACACACACACACACACACACACACACACACGTGAAAACTAATGTCAAAACTAAGGGACCCTCCATAACAGCAAAAAGCTCAACAGGAAAATGCACAGAACGTTAACCTCTCCAGTTTAGGGAGAGGACAAATGTGTGCACACCATGCTGCTATGCGGACAGGATTATCACAGGATCTGTTCTGCTGGCCTTGAGGAGGTCATGTGTGAGGGGCAGGCTGCAGCCGCCAGCCCCGCCAACACCAGAATGTCTGACGTCTCAGGAATCTGTGCAGCCCCGCTCTGCCTGGCCACGCAACACAACACAACACAAAGCGCCTCACAGCATTTGGGCCCTCTTTGAGATCAGAAGCCCAAGGGACAAAAGTTTTTTCTTTTTAAATGGGAAAAGATGACTCACTAACATTAGCTCAAAATCAGCTGTGATAACAATGTGGCTCTGTGATCTGTGTCTTCTCAGTTTTAAATGTAGTTTTCTGATTCAGATATAATATATGCTTTTTAATATACATTTAAATTAGTTCAGACATAGTCATCACTAAACCCCATCTTAAATCTTGATATTTATCTTTAGCTAGAGCATTAGTTTTCTGGGGGGCATTTTATTCCTTTATTAGACAAGACAGCTGAAGACACGAAAGTGGGAAAGAGAAGGGGGAATGACATGCAGCAAAGGTTCACAGGACAGAATCTAACCTGTGGCTGCTGCAGCAAGGACTGAGCCTCTGAATATGGGGTGCACGCTCAACCAGGCGAGCTACCCAGACGCCCAAACCTAGAACATTTTTTTGAACGTTTTTACATATTCATAACCTCATGACATACTATTTATTAAAGCTATTAAAGATGGCCAGGAGGTAGAGCTCACACACAGAAGGCTGGGTGGCAGGAACAACAGAAGAATGATTTATTGCAAAAGAAAAAAAAAAAAAATCGCCCCAAAATACATGGACAACAATTACACTACCATTCTGAGCGATTTTGATCCTTCGATGAACTGCTCCACATAGGCCATTTCTGATCTCTCACATTCCACATAATACGGGTACAAGTGTAATGTGTGTAGCACATGTGTGCAATACACAGCGGCCATATGTGAGATCTGATTTGTAGTTCAGAGGAATGAGGAAAAAAACAGAAATAAAGTTAAGGATTCACTCAGGATTCACTGCTCTTCTTATTCTCAAATCAAACACCTTCAACCGAGAGAGGCCGGATTGCCTGGCTTAAACATCCAACATGCTCTTTGTTTGGTAGATTACATCAGCAGTAACTTGTCAGATCAATTGTATCCAAGTTTCTACAGGTGGCGGTGCTTGGCTGCTCAATTAGCTCACAAAAAGAGTTAAAGAATAGGAAATTAATTTGAGGAGATGCTTTTATGTTGTCAGGTGATCTCACAAATAAAGTTGGCTGCAATTAAAAGGCTCAGGAAGGCTCTGCAGGGGTTTTGCACAGCTCTCCCAGCCTCGCTGTCTATCCTCCTTACAACTTACTGCTCGTTATACCTCCACCGCCTTACAGTCAACACCAAAAAAATCTCCGCTCTGTGTGTGCGTCTGAGCGGGTGCATGCACGGGTATGTACTTTGAATGTGTTACCATGTGTGCAAGTAATCATTTGTTTATGTGTATATCGACATAATTGTGTGTGTGTGAGAGAGAGACACGTTGTTTTTGCAGGAGCTCGCACCAGCCGCAATCACTTTTGATGGATATCTACTCTGGCTTTGGAGAGCTGTATGTTTTCCAGTGGGTGACTCATGGGGCTTCTGACGGATGTCTGTACCAATTTACTGCTACTGCAACTGCTCTTGTTCCCCACCGTGTGTGTGTGTGTGTGTGTGTGTGTGTGTGTGTGTGTGTGTGTGTGTGTGTGTGTGTGTGTGTGTGTGTGTGTGTGTGTGTGTGTGTGTGTGTGTGTGTGTGTGTGTGTGTGTGTGTGTGTGTGTGTGTGTGTGTGTGTGTGTGTGTGTGTGTGTGTGTGTGTGTGTGAATAAGTGTCCTGTGCTTCGGCTGGTTGTGGTTGTAGTTTCCACTTTCAGCGTGTGGAGTTTCCACCCTTTTCAGCTGGAGAGTTGAGGGAGAGTAGGGCCGTTATTTAAGGACGCTGTATACACACACAATAACTTAAAAACCTACTCAGCCAGGTGATTCACTACTATCTTCTTTTGTTGTCAGACTTGTACATGACGATCACTTCAATTATTAGTCTAATCTAAAGATAAGTGTGTGGAGCAGGATGTCATAGTGTTACAAACCCTTTGTGATAGGCAAAAAAGCTTACCATTCTTTTGTAAAGGTTACATAATACCATTGTTAATCTGAACAGAGCAATGTATGGTGATGACAGACATTTTCTGTTTACCAGACGAAGCTGAGGCTCTGCAGGTCACCCAGTTCATGTGTAATCTGGGACTTGAACTTTTGAACTTGCAGAGCCCTGGAGTGATAGATTCTTTACCTGCAACGCCTACCTGGAAAAACTTACTAGGATTGCTTCATTAATATATTGTAAGTGCCTCACAAGCTATTTCAACTCTTTGATATCCCAAGATACGCCTTCAAAGGATCAGACAGTTACCAATAATCTGTGTTTTATAAACCTCAAGATAAATTGTGACTTGTGATATAACATATCACAAGAACACTTAACACAGTGATAATATGATATCAGTAAATCCCATCCTGCCAAAATTGGACATAGGACAAGTAGGATTTGTCAGTGGTCCATGTCTCCTGGTCAGCTGTAGCTTGTATGTGTTATGTGTAATAGAACAGCATTTCCTCTACAAAAGTAACACTCAATCAGGACTACTTGTGGGGCACAGGGTATGTGAAAAGATTGAGGAACTTAACTAATTTGAGAAAAAAAATTTAAAAACAAATGCTAAAAACAAGTTCACATATTGGGTAATCTCAATGTTATATTTTGAGTAAGAGTGTGTAAAAACTAGTTTGCTAATGGATAAATAGTGCAAACAGGTAAGCTTAAATTAGACTAAACTATTTAATTAAGTTATATCCCATTAGTTTATGGTCATTATTAACACACACACACACACACACACACACGCACACGCACGCACACACGCTGAGGGGAATTCCCCCTCACTGCAGGTACTGTAAAATGGTATTTCTTGGGAAACTAAAGGAACTACAACACTCTAAAGGGTTTACATATCTTTCAGCTGAGGTAGTTCTTTGGCTAAAGGGACTTATTTCATGTTAATTACTTTGGTAGGCCCCACTTTAAATCTAATTAAACCAAGCCTGTCTGAGGCAGGAGGGCCTCATCTAGTCAAGGAAAAAAAAAGGAAGAAGATATAGTTCAGATCCCTGAAGACGACATGGCTGTAATGCATCAAGCATATTTAAGAAGTGCGTGACTAATCGCTGACTGCTTCAAACAATCAGAACTCTTGCTCAAGCATGTGGCCTGCCAAGAGGACATCCCACCTGGGAATTGTTCAGAGATCGTGGAAATACAGCGCATCTGTTTTAAACACAGCATATTCTTTACACACCCCCTTTACATGTGTCTTCTGCTATCAAACAGCATCAAGAGAATGAGTAAAATCTTTTGGCTTTGACACACGTGTGAGTGACCTGACCACCCAGTCGGCTCCCAGGTTTCCCAGTTAATTCTCTCCAGAAAAGAGACGCCAAATGCCAGTTGCTGACACAGACGTGCAGCCGTAGCGAGGATCATCCCTGGGTCGAAGGACTTACTTCTATTCACTCTGTTTTCATGCCTCCCATCCCCATCTGTAAGCAAAGGAGCCTAACACACCACTGTGATTCCTGTCTTCATCGCAGGCTATTCTGGGCTGAGGTTACCCAGGACACCATGTGGCTTCACCCAAATTTAGCTGCCCACAGTATGCCTGAGTAAAATCATCTGTGTTTGTCATGCAAATAATAAATATTCATTAATGGTTCTTCCACAATTCCTCAGATTCTTCGTCATAATGTTATGTCAGCTCTGTAATTTCT
>NC_045747.1:8584069-8589069 GCF_008692095.1 Etheostoma spectabile
TACCCTTCTGGACTTCTAGAAATAATCCTAAACTAATATTGACATGTGCTAAAGAAGTACGCCTGCGGTGGTAGAGTTGGACAAGGGGACTGTGAAGAAGGTTGGGGAGCTAAGGCCAAACCGCGGGGCTACACACAGAGGAGAGGGCAGCCAGCACAACAACGATGCATCAAAGACACCAAGTTGAACCACCAGCCTTGTCTCTGCTTCTCTCCGCCTCTCACACTCATACCCTATTTTCAGAGAGACCAACATTAGGGCAAACAGGAAAGCCTCCATTATTGTTGTTATCATTTCCAAACAGCAATTTAAAAAACAACACATTTAAGGTCACTGTTGTGTTGGCACGAAAAGTCACGTTTATTTGTGTGGGTTTTGTCAAGCAGTGCACACCTTTTCATAGATCTTAATGTATTTACCCATGCAGGTTTAGCTCAGGGAGAGTCCCATTCCGTCAGTTTTACGGTATCCAGTAGGTCCACAGCACCCTAGCTGCTTTGCCCAATGCTGTGGCACAGCTGTCGATGGACTTGGCTGAGCATGGCTACTCTGGGCGCTGGTCCCATCCCCACATTGAGGTGATAAAGGAGGACTTTGTCCCACCTCCCCTCACACACCCCCCACCCATGGCCACAGAGTTGAGGAGGCACCCAGGGGACACGCTGGCTGGCGTCTGAGGCTACATTCACCCAGCTGACAAGAGCGGGCTTGGCTGCTCTCAAAGTGATGGTGCCAGGGTGTCTTGCTTGCTGCTACCCACGGCTATCTTGCTCAGCTGTATAGTGCTCCACAACCACTACAGTTTAGTCAGGTCAGCATTTCCCATCTTTATCTGTTCATGTTAGAACTAACTTTTGGTCTTTGCAAATCTGGGTCCAACTTTGTTTCACTGCTCTCAAGAAAGGGATTGAAAAGTGATGACAGAGGTTACCGTGTGGTTGAGATGAGATTTAAATGAAAAAAGTTTGTCCGGTTATATATGAGTGCACATGTAAACGATATTAGAAAACTGACCCCCTTCTTTAGAGTCTGATTATAGTCTCAGGAGCTGACTCTGTCTAAAATCTCTCACACTCTGCACTCACCTCCATCTTGTTGAAAGAGAGGGCATATCTAGCTGTGATTCCATCCACATGAAAAATGCCGTATGGAAACAGTAAGGAATATCGACTCAAAGGAAATACGTTCGGTCTCATCAGATTTTATCTTGATCGGCTTATGCGATAAACGCTGATGGAAATGTTATTTGCCGAATAAATAATGAATTGTGATTAAGTTATAGGTTATTATATGGTTGCAACCCGCCACAAAACGAAGAAGAAGAAGTTCTAATTAATTAGTTATTTTCCAAGTTGCATCTGCATCGTCATAGCACTGTGTTAATAGCGTCGTTTTCTTATAGCGTGATATGTCGCTATCAGCTGGCACATAAGCACTATAACTTGTGCAATATTGATCATTTGTTGGTAGACAGCGCGATCCATTTTGTCTAGAAAAGCTTTATTTGCTTAAATGTTGTGCGATTCAGTACAAAAAAAATAATGGAAACACCTTAAAATGTCTCAAATCAATTCGATATACCAATTTCATTGCAAAACAGCATGTGACGTCATTATGCACAGGTTTTTATTCGCATTAAAGCCGTTGGATGGAAACACACTTTCACCCGCCTTATTCCCATGAGTATTTTTTTTTTAACCAAACTTCAGATAATTCAATTTACAAGTGGATAGAAACTTAGCTTCTGTTCACTTTACTGCTCTCTTAATCAGTTTCTCAACTCACCCCAATCTCCAGTCCAATCCTTTGTACAGGGTCATGCATTTGTTTTGATAACACAGCAGAAAGTTTTTACTGTGCCAGCCTGCCCAGGTGCTGGTGAATAGGGAGCTGTGACAATGGGCCATCAGCTGAGTGGAGCATCAAAGCCGCCACTGATGATTTGATGATGATTGAGGGTCCCTGCATGAGGGTAGGGCCTCCTGCTTCAGAGAGCTGTTTGTGAACAGAAAACACCATAGTACAGGTTCACCCTGCCTTTGATTTGAGTCCTTCTTAAAGTGCCATACTGGCGCTGATGTCAGCTGCGATCATTCGGCCGCAGGGACAAAGGATTGTGTTAACCAGGTGTATTGTCTTGATCTTAATGGCAAACACAGGCAAGAGCTGACTGGGGCTTTTGGTTGAAATTTTACTGGAGTACAGAGGAGCTGTAGATAAAAGCGAAAAGAATATAAAGCTGGTGTCTTTTTCTTTTATCTTTCAGTCAGTGAACTAAACACTCAATGCAGGCACATGACTACTGTAGCTTGCCACCTGTTTCATGGGAAAGCACTGTTCAAGAAAAGTTCTCAAATCCGAGGGGGATAAAGAGAGAAAAGAAATAAAAAAAAGAATGGAAAAGCATTTAGTTTGAGCATGCCGGGCGCATACCGAGGCTCAGCTCACAGATTCCAAAGACAAGCTGATGGAAGAGAGCCAGGCTGCCTCACATGGGAGGGGAGCAGATCTGAAAGAGAGGACAGAAGAAGATGGAGTAAGAGGGGAAGAGAGTATGAGAGGCGGGTTGCTGGTTGGAGGCATTAAAGAGATATTCTCTTTAATCAGGAAACTGCAGGACGCTGATGGACAAGGGACAGTGAGTGATGGTGGGAGAAGGTAATAGGGTAGGCAGGGGGTGACAAGGATAAAGGGGAATAGCTTGAAGATCACTACAGATGGAGTACCTCAACACACCCCACCCCAATAACCCCTACCTGCCTTCTGTTTGCCCCCAACCCTGGAAATAAATGGCACTGTCTTCTGGCCAACACCCCATTATGTACTGACGAAAGAAAAGGATGAATGCAGCAAGGATGCTCCATGATTTGTGGACCCCAGCCGTTAACTGACAGAGAGGCTTTAAGAGAGGACAGTGGCCAAACAGGGCCCTACAAGAATGAATAGTTCAGGGAGATGGTCCGAGACAACCATGCCACAAGTGGTTTGTCATGTTCTTACTACAGTTTCTCCCACCATATCTTTATCCCACACACACATACACATCACAGACCCGACTCCAGGATCCCAGACTCCGAGCTCTTAGACCAGACTCAGTGTATGTGTAGAGAACAAGTGAGCCTCTTTGTTCAATGACACCACCATCCTTCAATCCAGAGAGGTAACTCACTGACAGACTGCCCAGTCACTATAAGAGAGATGGATGAAGACACTTTGTCCCGTGAAGAGAGAGGGAGGGGAAATGGACAGATTTGACCAAGAGATAGCGGATAGTGGAGAAGGATTTGTTATTATCATTAAAACGGTAAAAGAACGGAGATAAGGGATAATATCAGTGAAGACAGAGAAGAGAGAGGACAGCAGAAAAGACCCAACACTAAATTGGATTTTTTTAAATGCAGGCCAGAGCAATAGGAGCTGCATCCTCCTGAGACACAGCGGCATTACAGGCCAGATTACTGTCTCTCAGCTGGACCTCCCTGACAACCAATCCCCATCCGGGAAGCTTTGTAACCTAGGCTATGAGAGGGTGGGGCAGGGTCAGGGGTTGGGAGTTATAGAGCTGACAGACAAGAGAGATTGATGCCCGTTGACAAAACTTGAGCCCTACTTGGTCTCAGCAGCAGTCCTGCCTGTTCCCCAGGGGCCAGAGGGGGGATCAGAGCTACAGATACAATCCCCCATCCCCTTCTCATTGCCAGGGAGGGACACACACTTTGACTGCCCCCAACTCGCATACACTTAAACGCTATCCCACTTTCTTGTTTTGTCTTGTTTGATCATGTCCTAAACTGTAAGAGGAAGCAGCCAAAAAGGCCTCAGTAAAAGGAGAGGGTTGACATATATTTTGTTTCATCCATCCGTGAATTCCTGCAGGGGTGCATGCGGAATTGCTGTATATGTGTCCATCAGCTAGGGGAGAGCATGGTGTTACTGGGAGAAGGTGAGATGGAGCTAGTGGGTGGAGGTGTTGTAAAGGTAAAGTAATGCAGCATTAACTGTCACAGATAGAGTTACATGGGGGACCAATTCCTCATACAAAAATCGGCTGTTAAACTAAGAAATGGCCTTTCACAGATATTGTTGCATACAACCAACTGGCTTAGTTAGGGAAGAGGGGTTGGTAAAAAACAAAAAAGTAGACAGATTAAGTATTATTGTTTGTTGTGACGTTATATTATTGTAGCACTTCCTCTTGTAGAAAAGAGTCAGCAAGAAGAGCAGAACATGCAACATGGACCCCGGCTGTGAGTGCAGATCATTTACTCCCTCTCTCTCGTCTCCTGTTACATGAAGTCATTCATGAGGAACGTGAGAGCGCTGTCCGTCCCTCTGCTATCTGCGGAGAGAATGTGAGATGCTGAATATACCCTGTTAGCAGAATAGGTACGAAGTTGTAACATTTTATCTGCAGGGGTGACCGAGTAAATAGAGCTGTGTGTGTGTGTGTGTGTGTGTGTGTCCTGACACATGGTGAAGATCTGAATGGGAGCCAATACAGAGTCTGTCCATGCAGTCATAAAGAAAACTGGTATGATGTAACACACATACTTTATTTACCAAAACTGAGAATCAAAATGTGATTTTATGAGTTGTTTGACTTCCTCACATTAATCACTGTCATGGTGTTGCAGCTCAATTAATCAAACTATTTTTTTGGTAAGATTTGTTTTGAAAGGGTGTGCATGAGACCGACATGATGCTGTCATAACCATGACAGGACACCGGTGAATGTACATGAAGGAGTCTTTATGAATGTTTATGACTGTTGTCAATAAGTGTCATTCCATAAATTATTTTAAGGATTGTTCGAGATGTTTTTGTTATGACAACTTGACATTAACCAAGACAACAAAGTTAATTAAAGTGTTAGGATTTTTTCTTAATACATTCTATTGACTGAGCAGTCCACAATTGGACAGTGCTAAAAATATAACAAACGTAAACTTTTAAGATTAGCATTCTATGTATTTTGTATGACAGAAGCTAAAACATAGAAT
>NC_045747.1:8594069-8607451 GCF_008692095.1 Etheostoma spectabile
AATGTGGCTGTTTATAACCTTCCACTGCAGAATCATTGCACTGATAGGAAACCAGTGTAGCACTACTCAGAAATCCCCCCTGACTAAGACCTTTGCTTCCTTTGAATAGGTGGCTCTTCAGCTAAGGTCCACCACTAGAGTGATATTTCTAATTATCTACTGGCCACCTAAGTATTGTGCAGCCTTCTTTGATGACTTTGCTGAAATGCTGTCTATGATCTGTGTTGACTTTGACTGTGTAATTGTTGCTGATGATTTCAACAGTCATGTCGACAACCCCCAGGATAGATGGACAAAAGAGCTGTGCTGTATCATTGATAATAATGGGCTAACTCAACACGCGATGGAGCCCACGCACATTAGGGTCACATCCTGGACTTAATTATCTCGAAAGGTCTAAACATTTCCAAGGTTGTGGTGAATGATGTTGCTCTCTCTGATCATTTCTGTGGGTGTTTTCACCAGCCCTATCTCTGTGCAAAAAAAGTGTCCAAACAAAAAGGTAAATGGAAAACAATACATCACTGAGAGCACCAGTGAAAGGTTCATTTGTCTTTTCTCTTCCATTTCCGCCCCCTATGAAGCCTCAGTAACTGAGACTGTAGATAATTTCAACTGTAGAATTACTAACGTTATTAACGTCATAGCTCCTACAAAGGTCGAAGTTCTCAAGCAAAAAAAAAAAAAAAAAAAAAAAAAAAAAAAAAAAAAAAAAAAAAAAAAAAAAAAAAAAATCGTCATGGAGAAATGTTACGCTTGTAAGATCTGAAAAAAAGAGCGTGTCAAAAAGCTGAACTCAGGTGGCGAAAAAACAATCTCCAGGTCCATTACAACACCTAGTATAAAGAGAGACTACTAATTTCTAACATGAAACTGAGGAATGCAAGGCAGTCTTTCTTCTCTGATATTGATAAAAACAATAATTCACATGCTTTTTTACTCTTGTTAACAAATCCTCCAGTGCCAGAAGGAGTTTAACTTTTATCCACCAAGGTCTGCAATGACTTCGCAATCTTCTTCAGTAAAAAAATTCAAATTAGGCAAACAGTCAGTGCTTCCATATCAGGTACAGGATGAACGTTTTCACAATGTCCAGACTTCAGATTTCAGTTCCAAACAAATAAATTCAATTTCAAACTGTACTATTCAGATTCAGTTTTTCAAAGCAATGATTCAAATTAAACAATACAATTTCAAATTATGTGATTCAAATTCAGTTTTTCAATGCAATTATTTGAGTTTAGCAATTCAAATATAAATGATTCAAATTCAGAAACATATACAAATAAAATTGCCTTGCCTAAGACATGACCGCATGCAAGGTAAGTACCAAAGCACTATGAGGGCTGAAGAGGATCCTCACAAAGCACCTTTCACAGCAGCACATATTCAGTCATTAGGAAACACTTGAGTCTTCAGCCCTCTCAGAATAGCACTCCCTGTGTGTACTCTACCATACTGCTCTCCAAGAATACACTAAATGTGTAAGCGTGTGTTTATCTGTTCATCCATGTACATGGGTATGTATGCATCAGAGGGGGTGAACTGGAGGTACTGAGACATGAGAGCCGGACATGGTGGGGTAAAACTCTTTCTGACCACAGTGAGGTTTTTTTCCACCGGGGGGGAAGTGTAACAGGGTTACATGAGCTGCGATTAATACATGGCTCCTTGATGTCTTATTTAGAAAATGAACCCACCCAACTCTGTGATTATTAGACTGAACTCCCTGAAGAATACCTTACACAATGCACCTTTCAGATACTCTTTTTGAGCTGATTTGTGTGTGTGTTGTCCAAGCATTTTTTTTAAATGTTCCACTGCAGCACTTGTGAAAGGGGAAAACCCAGCATGCTATTGCTTTACAGAACCCCTTGGTGTGTGTGCACATGTAACTTAGTACTACTTTTTTTAGAAGTGGAAAAGTAAACGGTGGAGGGATCGGTTAGGTGTTGCTGGGAGCAAAACTGTTCTTGTCGGAGCAGGGCTTAAAATGGCTGCTACGCCTTTGTTGTCCTTTGTTTCATTTTCTTATGATGAGGATCCTCGACAGCTCAGCTAGTGTGCCGAGAAGATGGACAGGCTGATCACCGTGAAGCAGCTATTTGATGTTTTTTATGAATTTGGGCATCGTGCCAAACACACATTCCAGGTCCTGCACATATAATGTCCCTCTTCACAGCCCTGAGCAATGTAAATCTGTTACTATCAAACCTGGTTTAATGAGTAGCCCAGTAGGGTCTCACACTGCACAAAGGTTACTACTATCTTTGATGGTTATTGTACCCATATAATTTGTCATCTCTACAATACATCTGTTCCTTTCTGCAACATCTCTCTGCATATTTCCTTCTTGCATGCAAACCCTGCTGCTGACTGGGGGAATCCAGGCCCCAGGTGGGGGGGTTAGCAAGCGAACCTGGCAACCATCCAAAGGCTAACCCTCCCGACACAACCCACAGTCACACACACAGCCCCTTTTTTCAGAGTACACGCACCTGTGCCCGGGTCTGGGCCTCTTGGCTGCCAGTCCAAACCCCAGAGTTGTTCTGCTGTTTGATCCAACAATATCTGAGGTTTTTTTCTCACGTTCAGGTGGCACACAAAACACACACCTGCACTAATTGTTAAACACAAATGCACCCATGTACATACATGAACATATTGTGTTTTCATGTTCGGAATTTATTCACACACAATCTGCACGTTGCACTAATGTTGCCTAAACAATGATGCTGAACTTGATTTGGACTCTGTAACCGATGAAATGGCAGGGATGAATGAAAGTTATTTGTATGTGTGTGCCAGCACCCCTTCTCCTCACGGACTTCAAGAAAACAATATATGATAAAGTCATCTGCTACGAGGCATTTTAAAGAAGCCAATCATCCAGTCACAGGTGGTGATACTTAGATCAGAATCTAAATGGATTTTCTATATGAGAACACTACATCCAGATGGTCCTTACGGGGAACTGGCTTTAAAGTGTTTTCTGTTGTCCATCTAGGGAATAATGCTCCCGCCTTTAGTTCAAGTCTCTTATTATGGGGACAAATTGGTGTATGGAGACACATCAACTACTGTACACCCAGGTCCCTCTCATCTCACTTCTCCTGATTGGTCAGTGCTGTAAGTCAGACAGCTTTTTTAGATCTCTAGGATAACATGGTCTGTACAATGTTGCAAATGGTCCTTCAACTGAAACGTTTTGTCACATTTGTTTTACATTGTGTTATCTTTTGGGCATGAAATTAACCGATTGATTTTGCATCTTAAGGGACTTCTACTTTTGTCAGTTTTCTGCCATTTTTTCTATTAAATGTTGACTATTGATTTAGGATTCTGGACATAAGTGTGCAAACCCTTTCACTATTCTTTGAGGCTACAGTGTTTTACATTAAAATGTCAGTGGAAAACATCTGCAAATTGCATACATACAATACATGCAGAGGAATGCTGGATCACTGGTTTAAAACTTGTGTCTAGAAATAGATATACATACATAAACATTCATGCCAGTGCTGCAAGCAGGACAGAAACATGGACTCAGGCACACTGCAGACATAAATAGAGTTGAGCACCCGTGTTGATGCAAACCACATTCTGCAGGTGTCGGTGGGGTGGGGTGAAGTTAAGGATTAGCGATGTGGTCTCAAATCAGAACAAAAAGTAATGAATGCCCCTTCTCATCTCTATCCCTCCCCTTATCACAGAACCAGGTTCACCTTCCCACTCCCACTGGCCGACTCAGATGGAAAGGCTGAAATTACAGCAGTGCAAACTCCAAATCTCCATTCTCCACACATGCCAGACAGAGGGGAGGAAAGAAAAACAGGCTTTACCGCCTCTTGCCTGTCTCCCTGCCCAGGGCTATGGCTTAGCCCCACCAACAGATAATCATTACAGCTCCAAAAGACATAGAGGAAAGGAGGCAAATGTGAAGGGAGGATGAAAAACACAGGAGGGAGGGAGAGAGAGAGAGAGAAGAGATACTGCACTGAGTTAAAGGTGGGAGGACAGAAACAAGGAACTGTAAGCAGAAAAATGATGCAAGGCAGAAGTATGAGTCTGAAAATGAAAACAAGTTGAAAGGTTGAGGAGGAAATCAAGAGAAATTGCAGCTTAAAAAGCTAAAATAGATGTAGTTTATTGAAAAGAAAAGAACACCCACAACTGATGATGACCAGAAAAAAGAAAAAATTAAAAAGGATGAAGAAGTATAACTGTAGAGAGGAATAACGGAAGGACCAATACAAGTAAGAAGTGAGAGACTGCAGTAGAGATATGGAATAAAAATACAGGTTGACTAACATATCAAACACAGGAACAAATACAGAAAATGATGACAGAAGACATACCTGGATCATTTCCAAGTCAAATGAAAAACACACTTAAGCTGCATACTGATCCCACACAGCTAGTGCGTCTCACTGGGTCTCTTTCATCTGCAGCTCTGAAGCAACAGTCAGCACACATGAACATTGTTCAGGTAATAAAAGTGTGGAGAGGTAGTCCCCCAAGTCATCCTCAGGCCGCAGACAGCGTGCAGACAGATATAGAGCCTGCGTGTGCAGGGCGAAGAGGTCATACCTGGATGGAAAGCGAGTGGAGACAGGATGAGATGAAAATGAAAAAAGTAAAGCAAAAGGACCCATGACAGAAGAACATATTGGGTTAGGAAAGCAGAGAGTTTCTTTAAGATCAATGAGCACATCAATCTGTCCTGACATAGAAGAAAGACATGTCAGGATAAATGAGGATCTCTAACCCACAAAATATAAGTCCTATTAATGCAGAATATAACTCAAACACGCATACAAACCTTTTACCATGATCCTTCTCAAATGTTGGCATGTCATGCTGTGCCACATTTTTTAAGTGTAGCTAAACCAATTCTTTTTCAACACGTAGTTGTGGATAGCAACAGCATTACTGCAATATTAAAATACTCCATTACAATCCTGCGTTAGAGTATCACTCAGATGTTATTAAAAGTATGAAAATATTAAAAGTATCTACAGTAAAAGTATTTAGAGGTATTCTCTGTGAGTCTCTGTACTATTAAATGTTGTTGGACTATTATTATTATTATAGTGTTGTATTAATTTATGATTTTTTACATTGCGGCTGTAGTTAGTTGAGATGGAGCTTATTTTAACTAAATCACATACTGTTGTCTTGGGTAGTATACTATAACAGTGGATCATGTCGTAAAATGTACTTTTGTATGTAAAATTATTATTTATATACTAAGTAGTAAAACCAAATTAAGTGTATAAAGTGCAATATTTCCCCACTGGGTTATAGTGGAGTAAAAGTAGCAGATTTTCTTAAGTACAGTAGTCTAAATGTACTTAGTTACATTTCCACCACTGGAGATTCTCGATATCTTTTCAAAATATTGTTGTACACACACACACACACACACACACACACGCACACACGCACACACGCACACACGCACACACGCACACGCTGTAAGTATGATGCCAACAGGTTTATGTAATGTCTACAGCAGCACTTTTGTACTTGTGTGATGACACAGACAGAGAGAGAGAGAGAGAGAGGGAGAGAGACAGTATCCGTGAGTGGAGAGGTGGCTCAAGGCTGTAGCGTGAGTCCAGAGATGTGTTTTGCTGATCTTATCTCGAGAGCTGTAAACAATTCTTACTCAGAACAGACTGGAACAGAGACACTGCTACAAGCTGATTGTAAACTAAAACATACTACGAGTCTGAAAAAACCTGGCAGACACACAAACAAACACACACACACACACACACACACACACTATCTGCCTTTTAATACTTGCATTTGTTTTGGTAATTTGGTCCACGCTTCTTTTTCTGCCCTCCGTTGTCTACCTTTCTCTTGCATTATCTGTCAACATTGTCCCTTTTTCTCAATTTGTTACACAATTCTCGTATCTGCTGTGGATGTTATCACACCCATCACATTCCCTCTTCTTGTCTTTTTTTAGCTTGTCTTTCTGTGTTGGTCACAGCTTATTGCCAGTCCATCACACGCACTCCCATCATGCCTCTGTCCCTGCTGTCTTTTTGGTGAAAATATACCATGCTTTTGCTTAGTCTCGTTCATTCTCAAATGTCAGCAAGAAACTCCAGTACTGAAACCTAACCACAGCCACAACATACAATCCACTGCAAAAAGCATTTTGATTTTGATTGCAGGGCTGGTAGGTGCATTGGAAACCGACAAAGCCTTGTCACACACCATAGTACATCCACAGCAGTCTCATGGCTCATGGAATGCATTGAGCAAACTCTAGCCATCTATCCTAACCAGACCCTGGATGTGCAAGCCTTGTGTTTCAAAAAGTCAAAAAAAACTTACTTTTCTGCTTATGTATTTCTTCTAAACACACATTTAAGGGAGGTGTCTTCTATTAGTTATATGTTATTTCTTCTATTCACAATGTTTATGTCTGCTAGCAGACTGCTTAACACCACATCGGCACAGGTCAGCCATCTGAATTCAATCAGTGATTCAGACACAATTAATATTCCTACCCAGACCATAATAACGAGTAATTTATGGAAATGTCCTCTTCTACCCTGTGTGTGTGTGTTTCTGTGTGTGGATCCATCTGTACAGTATCTGTGTTCTTGCAATTGATAGATGTTGACTAATATCTTGGAGCGGATTAGGATGTGTTAGCAGGTTTCTGCACAGTAACGACATTCCTCAGTGAGTCTGTGTTCCTCCTGTGTCATATAGATTGTTCAGTGCAGCTCAGCATGTTTGCCTCACTGTAGGCCTCCACTTCCTTTCCTTTCAAACTGGAGCGATGAGCTACAAAAACAAAAAGAGATTCAGGAGACTCCTGAATTTTGCGACAATTTGTCAGAAGACTTTTTTTGAGCTCCTGGAAACAATAATTTCAGTGTGGTGTGTATATAGATATATATATAATATATATATAGATATATATATATATATATATATATATATATATATATATATATATATATATATTATATATATATATATATATATATTATATATATTTTTTTTTTTTTTTTCACTGTCAGGCAGAAACCTTGTATCACACATATTTGGGTCATCTAAATAAATCAATCAATGCTAATGGTCCTCCTTTACATCTGGCTGGGGGTTATTACAAATTTTTAAACAGTCACGAGGCAGCTCTTATTGTAGTTTGTCAACGGTAAATAGCTCGATATAATGTTTTCAAATTAGCATTTTTTTATTTCCTGAAATGCAATGGTTTTGAACATACAAGGTTTTTGCCCAATAGCAACTATTCATATTCGTGAGAGTGCAAGTTAAACCAGCATTTGGTTTCAGTAGTTCCTGACTGGGACCATGTTCAATAATCACAGCACATAGACATGAATGGAGAGAGCAGCATAAGTCAACGCCGCAAAGAGCAAGTGAGGGAGGGAGAGAATATCATGTAATGTTACTGGTAAAGTGATAAAAGAAGAGAGGATGGGAGGAAGCAGAGGCATGGGAAGAGAAGAGAAGTGTAGAGGAGGGTGTGTGTATGGTTGTTCTGCTTGCGGATGTTGTAGAAGGTAATATTATACCTCCTCTGTGTTTTGACATTTAAAGACTAATGGAATCGTTTCATACCAACAAAAAGCCAGACGTTTATTAGGCCTCTATTCTAGACCAAAACTAAAGAGCGCAGAGGCCTCATTTTCCCATGGAGACACTGGTGCCTTTGTACCTGATATCCCTGGGTATGTATTCAGATTATTACCACAACTATCTTTGTAATTGTTTCATTTATACCTTTGTTCCTCTATTGCATCCTTCTGTGGTGTAAAAGCCAGAAAAACAACTCCGTGCATGAGAGGGAAATCTTCAGTGTTTGTCCAAATAGGAGACAGACAGACATACAGTCATTCCTTAGAGGAAACGCTGTCTGCATAATTTGGATGGGATCCATATGGGATAGAGAGAGGGCTGGGAGTTTGTGGAACAGGAATGTGAAAAACATATCCAACCATCCACATCGTCAATAATGTGTTCTGCTGTGAGTGTGACCCTGAGTGACCCTGAGATGGATCAGGTAGTACCCCAAGTGTAAAATATTGTGTGTTCATGAAGAACTCCATCATTCACTTCATTGTAAAACAGGTTCTCAGTGCTTTAAAAGGGTAATGATCATTTTTTAATCCTTCAAACTACAAAACTATAAACATAATTTTACTTCCAAAATGAGCCATATGACCAATGTCTAATCTGCCATCTCTTTGATTTAAAGGGGCTGTAGAAATAACAGTAATATATCACTGTTATCATTTACTATGTAAAGATATAGTGGGATAATGGCGTCCTGTGCAGAGAATTAAATCACAATCTCTCGGTGTGTGTTGTAATCTGAGTTTCTCTGTTCTTTGTTTTGGTAGCTGGTCTGGCCACACGTGCGTGTTCGTGCACTTGAATCCCTCCCATTGGCGTTTATTCGACAGGGATTGAGAATGGGGTTTTTGAAAGTGTTGGCTTCTCCCTTTGTTTTTATGTCAATGGCATTAGTGGGCACTGCCTAGTTAATTGATGCTGCTTTTCACTGTGCACTGTCTTGGCTGGGCTGCTTCGGGAGATTGCTGCTCATACATACGTTGCACACCAATAACGCCAGCGACGGGAAGGTTGGCATTACCACTGATTAACAACGCTCTCCCGCGGAAACCAGGTCGCCAAGGTGAGAGTTAGCTAAATATGGATCTAACTAATAATCTGTTTGCCCTGTAGCTGTTGGAACTTAGCGCCAGCCAGCTCCATCTTTGATTGTCAGAGGCAAAAGCCATGTGCAGACATTCCTGGCCCAGACTCTGAATGTCAATCAAACTCTGGTGAGAGCTGTGTGTAGGCAGGCAGGCTGAATTGTTTTCAGCATTTTGTGTACAACTTTAAGGCCTGGGGCCTATCGCACGAAAGTAGAATGAAGACATCCAGGATAACTGAAAAAGCGCAGCTCTACTTAGTGTGATCCACTCATCGCGGCTTAAATCGGTTGCACGTTTGCCGACCCAGGATGAGAAGGTGAAGCTATGTCAAGCCAGGTGTAGATAGCTGGGATAAGTGCACGTTTACAGCTTTCTTAAATAGATCACGGTATTGATCACAGATTTACTGATGCAGAAATGGGGAAGACGCATGTGGCATATGTTTCACCCAATGAGCAGCAGCTTCTAATGGAAAGTAACAAGGACGTGAAGCATATAATATGCAGAAAGGGAAAGACGGCTGTTATCAAACAGAGAAAAAGCAGACTATAGTGGACCAACTGAATGCGTAAGGATTTAAAAATCTCTACTTAGCCTACTAGTCACTCCACATTTTTACAAAGTTGTAGGCAACACTGTTTTAATCTCTTTTAATATGCTTGTTTTATGTGTTGATTGTATTGCTGTATCTGTTTTTATGTGCTGAATGTGCTAGTTTTACTGTAAAGTGTCTTTGAGTAGCCTACCATGTAATGCACTATCTAAATAAAATGTATTATTTAGCCAACTTTGAGCAGAGGGAATTAATGTTCTTCGGAAAAACCTACAGGAAGGACTAGGCTTAATTTCAAACACTTATCCACAACGCGAGAACATGTTTTACAACCATATGCACAAATCTCTATGAGCTATGTCTAATTCTAAGATCTTTCTACAATTTAATGTTCATACAGAACAAACAGAATGTGACAAAAACTTGACAAAAAAGTAAGTGACTTCAATACAAATTGTAAGCATATATGTAAAAAAATGCAGTATTCATGTTTTTTTTCTTCCTCCAAACTCTAAGCTGACAAGTGACAGCACCAAAATAAAAAGATTAAGAAGCATTGTGATGTTCAGAGTGTGATGAATGTGCACTACACTACACCATACACGTATAATGGCCAAGATATTGGTCCAGTGATGTGAGACTAATTGAGAAGGTTATGAAACCAAAATAAGCTATAACCTAATAAAAAACATTAGCCATACATATTGAGAAGTAACTATTCTTTATTAGAGAAGGACAAGCAACAAGAAAATGAAATCAATGTATTGGTCTCTGACCAGTCTGCCATTAATGTCATCATCATATAGCTGCATTGTCCCACTTAATGTCTGGGTTTGATTCAACCTGCTTTCGTGCAACCAAGTCAAAGCTAAATTCTTCCAGGCTAACTTGACTATCCCGGCTTAATCCCTCATCCTGGTTTTGTGCAACAGGTCCCTGGTTAGGTTTAGGCACAAATACTACTCTGCAGGGTAAATTGAGACAGCTAGTTAGACTGTCTGTCCAATAAGGGTTTTCTCTAGCAACACAATTTACGTACACGTTCCACCAAAACAAGTTCTTGGAGCTGCCCATGGTGATTGTGATTGGTTTTACAAAATGCCAATAAACCAGAGAATGTTTATCTTTCATCCCGGAATGCTGTGTTGACTAGCCAGACCCTCAACCCTTTATCACAAAATAAGATGTTTTCCCTATCCTAATCAAATTGTGTTGTGACTAAACCTAACCAAAGCTTGTGTTGTCACATCATAAACTGATTTGTTCTCTTCTGGGGAAAGATCCGGTTTATGGTCAAAAGGAACCGACATCGATGGTCATTAGGACTTGCATGCTTTGTTGACCCATCCGCTCTATATTTTGCTGCATTAGGACAATGTCAAGCTTCTTGTCATTTTTATTCTTCATGTTTGTCTTCTTCATCAATCTTGTGCTTCTTCCATTGATGCTCTTGGCAGACATAGTCTCAAATCACATGGCTTTTCAAGGTCTTTGGCAGGTAAACATAATAGAGGTTGTATTGTCTGACGTAATTTTTCTTGTGAGGACATTCTCAAGTTCTTTCATTTTGTTGATCCAAGTTTGAACCAGACAGTAATTCAGTTTTCCTAAGAATTCTGTTTCGTTGCATGTGGTATTCATCTTTTAATATTTTGAAGGTTAGTAGAGGAACTGTCTATTGTCCTTAAATCTGTTGGAATTCCACAGCACCATCCTCTCAATCTCTTTCACTTTGAAGCACACAAAGATGTCTTTTATGTTCCTCCTTAAATGGGCTGTAACACCTTAACACTATCCACAAACCAAGCAACTACAATCTCTCTGTCAAGTGTGATATCATTCATCTTGGGCTGATAATGTCTTGGAGTCCAATGCCATCTTCCAGATGTGGTTGCTGTAGTTGTTGCTTGACGACGTCTCTGTTGAGTTCATGTTTAAGAGATAAACCAGGTAGTATCTTGTTTGTATAGTCTTCGGGATAGGTGATAGAGTGTGACTTCATGGTTGAGCTGTCTTGTTATTTCGAGGTCTTGTTACAACTCACCCAGCCATTACATTGCTACTTTCTGAGCTCAGCCGCTTATACATAAGGGTAATGTCAAGAATGGTTTAGCTTCATGAAATTTAATTTAACAGTTTGTTTATTTTATTCAGGTCACAATCCTATCCCCATAGCAGCGTATACTCTTCCTGGAATCATGGGCTGAACTCTAAATGCCAGACTAGAAAGGTCCATCCTCAGATTTACGTCTCAATTAACCTCCACACTTTCCAACCTCTTTTTTCCTCATTCCGTGTGACCTTCTGACCGCTCTCTCTGTTTTTATATCCCTGCCCCCCTCTTCCAAACACAGGAAACCTGTGCTGGAAAACCCAGCTTGTGTGTCACTCCACTTTAAAGTGAGAGTATCAAGCAGGAAAATAAATACGGGATGGAGAAAGTAGCAGTAGAACAAAATAAAACAAAATTGTCGTGGCTGCATAGTCGGGTTCTGGCTGATGTCCATGTTGATAAAGAGGCTTAAGCCTAGGCTGGCGTTTCAAAAAAGCCGCCGCTGATGGTATCACATGCTATCGCTGCGCTATTAGACTGCCAGGGTTATGATTGTTGCTTTGATTACACAGCACAGAGTGTAAAGCAGCACTCTTGTATTTGTTATCCCTAACTAAGTAATCGCTTGGAAAGCCCAAAAGATGAGCGTGCACCCACAAAGGCAACAATTGTGCGCCCCTCTCTGGATGTCAGACACGGATCTCTCACCCAACTAATCCTGCAAAGTTGACGCAATAATTTGTCTGACAGAGATGCACTTATCCCCGGAGCTCTGTAACTGTATCTTCATTGCCTACAAGGAAGGCACCAAAAGATCAAAAAGCACAGGCAGGATAATAATGTTTTAAAATCTTCTCTCACAAGTAATGCATTGTGTGATGCAGGCTGTCAAATGTTGGAACGGATTCAACAAAGGTGTACATCACTTCTTTAATCCCACATCAAAAACTTATTGTCATGACAGGCTGGTCCGTCCCATCTTGTACACTTCAAAGTGGTGGAAAAAAAACACACTGTCACACAATTATCTCTCACTTTGTCTCTACACATTAACCAAACACATACAGGCAATTTGAGTGGCTCATATCAACAGCACAAATATCCTTCAGTGCGTAAACTGATATCAGTACCAACAACTTAAAACGACACACATAGGTGGGCAAGCGTCTAGATGAAAGTGGGAGATTTCCCAACAAGTCTTAACGGCTTTGTTCTAGAAAGATCCTGAGTGGAGATTTATCTGGAGGAATGTGGGGGGGGGGGGGGGGGGGGGGGGGGAAATCACAGCCTACATTTTAAGCAGCCTGGCAAGGGGAAAATACGATATGGAGGACAGATATGTTTAGGTGGTGGGGGACATTCCTATAAAGTTGCTGTGGGGACAGGCAAGGCTGTGTTCCACGACCGTGTCCACATGTTGACAGCTTTACGCCTGTGGTCCTGTACTTTAACTGCTGCCTAGGATAAACCCCAAAAGCCATCGAAGCTCACCGCTTACTGTAAAAACTGAAAGAAATCCTGGCCTGGAATGAAGCTCAGTTGAGAACACTTTCAGAGAAGGAAAAATACTGCAGAGGAGAATAGGAAGATATACTTTGTTTGAATAATGTCAATAAATTTATAATTGTCTCCGCCTTCAACAGGTGCTCCATCTTAAATCCAAACAACAACCTCAGAGCAGACTTCAGATGGTCATGCTGGTTGAGTTCATCGACCTATTAACCTCCTTCCTCACCCCTGTTAAAAAAGCACACAGCTTGTCTTTCCTCAGTCCTCCTCTCAGCTCTTAATCACAGAAGAGGAAACATTGTTGGTGTGGGGTTTACAGAAAAACATCTCACAGAGTTTAAGGTTAAAGGGTCAATTCACCCACATTACAATGAAACGTGTATTCTCAATAACCCCCAGTGGTATGAAGCTATGCTGCAGGTAGTTTTGTTTGGTTTTGAGATATTGCTCTCTGAGGATATTTATTGCAAAAACTAAATCCTCCTAGAGAAAACTGTTCACAGTAAGTTGTAACAGGGAGAGGACGTTGCTTTTGATTCCCCCCCCC
>NC_045747.1:8607461-8609202 GCF_008692095.1 Etheostoma spectabile
CCCCCCATTTGATTGATTGGAATTTTGCACAGAGACTCATTTCCCCCAGAGAATGAAGCCTAATGACTGTTGATCCCCTGATTTGTCCTTTGGTTCCATTCCAGAAGAAGAACTATTTTGCAAGTTGTCACACTGTTTCTCTATTGTTCTCTCTCATGTCTCTCATTAGTTAACTGTATAAAAAAGGGCCAGAAAATGTATAGTATACAGCATTTCAAGGCATTAAGGATCACTGTGTTGCAATGTAAAATAGGTCTTCCATCCATGTAAGTTAGGACTTTGAATAATAATAGATGTTGAATGTGTTGGTAGTTATTGCGTAAAGGTGTAAATACACTGTGGAGAGGCGTGTACAGGAATCCAACCACAAAACACATGTTGGCTTATAGGAGCCTTTTAGGGGGGGCGGCTGTTTCCCAACATGTGCTGATCTTTCTGGTCCACACAGTACTTAACCAACCTATCCACACCACTCCCTTTGTCCATTACCACCTCTCATCCCTCTCACACAGTGCCACAGTGAGACCATCCAACCCCAGTACCCGCTTTGATGACAATATTAAGTGTTTCTAAGTGTAGCTCTCATAAGTGAAGCTCCCTGTTTGCCTTGATTCTTCTGATGTACGCCAATACTGTTTGCATTCTGCGCCCCACTGGTGTCAGTTTTACACATGTGAAGTAGCTTTTAAACCTTATCATGGTCATGAGGTATGGATTGAAAAGCATGCACAAACCAAAGACAAATATACAAGTGCACTAAGTATGTTTTTCCAAGGGCCAGCTGATGAACTAATATACATTTGGTGTATACGAGCTGGCTACTTCTAGGCTGAGGAGAAAAACATCCTCACAGTCCGCCTATATGGTGTGAACAATATTTAGTGGACTACTAACAGTGTTGTTTTTGATGAGGCTAAAGTGCACACTTCATGTGAGATACGCCTGAATTAGCTGAAACCAGGCAAACAAATTGTCTTTCAGTCAGTTTCAGCACAGCACACCCTCCCTCCCTCCAATCTTTTCACCAGAGCTTCTCGAAGCAGGAGAGCTGCACAGTGAGTGGGTTTCAAAAGTGTCAGTCGGATGGGGCTCTTTATATGAAAGAACTGGCTCCAGTGTTCCCTTGATGGGTGTTTTTTTCAATGAGCACTTCTCAGAATACCCTCCCTTGACTTTCCTTTACACTTTGTGATAATGGTACATTCTGTCCTCATTACCCAAAAAGTGTTTCATTCCACTTCTGTAGGATGAAAAGAGAGGTGAGTTTGTGAACATAGAAATTCTATAAAAAATAAGTCCATAACTAATTGTGATAAAATGGCAAGTTAACTAAATATGTTTAAGAAAATAAAGCAAGAATCTGTGTGCCTTTATCTGAAAAAGAATAATATTTGAAAATAACAAATATTAACATTGTACCTCAAATGCATCGTGTACCTACTATGCAACAATGTGCAGAGAGTTTTTATTACCCACTGACTTCATGTACTGCTACAATGTAAGAAGATTGTTTCCTTTAATTTTCACAGAGAACAATGGTCTGCTTGCATGCTTTACTGGAATCAAGGCAGGGCTCAGATATTTGAGTATAAATAGCGTGAAAAGAGGAGTTGTGCCAGACAGGAATGTCCTCCTCAAGGGCATCTGTTGGACGATGCCCAGCATGCCATGATGGGTGTTAAAATTTGCTGAAGAGCAGCCAAAAGCAGGAGGAGAAAAAAAAAAGAGGCAATGAAAGAAA
>NC_045747.1:8609212-8624151 GCF_008692095.1 Etheostoma spectabile
AAAGAAATGCAGTGAGATACTTTGATTCTTTTCCCTGCTCTATTTAAGAGGAAAAGAAAACAAGACAAAGAAAAGAAGACATGATTGATAGATTTATGAAGCAACAGGTTAATACAGAAATTATATAACAAAAAAAGGAGGGAAAATTGAAAAACAGCATAAAAACGAAAAAAGGTAGCAAAGATTGTGAGGCAATCGGAGGTTATGAGGGAGTAAACAAGCAGAGAGGATATCTTATTGGTTGAAGGCAAAGAGGCAGAAAGGGGAGAGAAGAGGTGAGAGAAACAGGAGATGGAGAAGTTATTTCACACTTCTTGTTAGCATGATACACTTCCTTCACAGTGACCCATTAGTCCTTTGTGAGTTAAACTGACGATCACTACACGCACTAAGCTGAGCTCACTTCCCTTTTTGGTGTCATTACCTCATCCTGAATGTTCCTACATATTCCTGTATCTCTTCTCTTTTAGAGAAGCAACTGGCAGCTATTCTTAGCTGCCGTCACCTGGATATCGGAGACATAAAAACGCATTGCTCAGGAATAGATTCTAAGCAAATGACCTTATAAAATAACATGCCA
This sequence comes from Etheostoma spectabile, assembly GCF_008692095.1. NCBI lineage: Eukaryota > Metazoa > Chordata > Actinopteri > Perciformes > Percidae > Etheostoma > Etheostoma spectabile. Next base: position 8,609,793 of record NC_045747.1, read on the forward strand.
AACGAGCTTTCAACAGCTCCTTCTCACTGCTCAAAGAGAAACCCTGCTATCCCGCAGCAGAGCATAAAGCGATTAAGCAGGTATGACAGGTATTGTGGAGTGATTTTGTGTGTGTGTGACAGAGAGTAAGCCCTGTGTGTCGGCACAGCTGTGTATCCATATGAATGTTAGTGAGCTGTATGCAGCCACAGTCGCCTTGTTGCCTTGTTTGTAGCAACAGGAGCCGCTGTCAGTCGCACAGTGACCCCACTCTTTTGCAGGGGTCAGATGTGAGAGGTCAATGAGGTGACACTGGGATTGTTGGGAAATGTGTGAGTGGACCGGCCCGGCTCCCCATCACAGCTCTGACATGAAAACAATGGCTGTGACCTCGCCCCCTGGGAACCTTTTAGACACAAGTTGCTGATTTGAATGTTTAAATCAATAGTTAGAGAAGACTTGAGTAATAACTCATTAAGCTCCTTGGGAGCTGAGAGAGACACTGAAGATATGCGGTTATTTTGCCACCTTGGTGAAAAGCAGACCACAGAGCAGAGTTGTTGGTGCATTCCTGTGCAACGGGATGTGAATCACAATGCTGACAGTGTGGTGAAATCCTGCAACTTCTGTTAATGATATTACAATGAAGAACAAGAAATAATGCCTGCAATTGTGGAAATTTCTGATTTTGTGACAACAGAGAGAGGTCAGTGCCTGGTTTATGATGGTGGTCCATTGCGCTTGTGAATTTCAGAGCTCCGGTTTGTCACAGTGAGATTTGTTTCATATGGCAACACAAAGGCAGCGATGGCTGCACGCGGGCCTCCGGCACCAAACAGCCAGTCTTGCTGCAAGTGCCACGCACTTGCACAATGGCACCACTGTAACTCCAGTGAGCCAGAAGTTTGCTTTTGATCTCTCATCACGCAAAGTCCCACTCCATTATAGATATAAGAAAAAAAACCTTACATCTTCCTTGAACTATCTGGCATCTGCTTCCTGTTGTTGTTTTTGGTCTTGTTGTCAAGAGGTATTTGCAGAGAGGGAAGCTTCAGTTTTGATCTCCACCCATTGAATACATCTCTTGATCTGACAGCTTTAAAGAAAATTAGTAAACCTGGAATACTGGTGTAAACATGGAAAAGACCGACTGAATGAAGCCACACAGAGAGAGAAACATCTATTTGTCTCCCTCCCATGCTATTAGCAACAGTTCAGAGAGGCCTATTTTAAAAAGTAGCATTTGAGTATTTAACAGTGCGGTGACCTGCAACACAAACAGGTGTCAAACTGCAATACTTGACTGTGTCTCTGCCCCCAAAACTGTTGACCTTCTCTCCTTTAAGGCCCCCCATCTGTTACCTCCCTAATCCTCCAGGCTCTTTTCACCACTATGCCTCTTTAGATGCACATGAATCCTCATGAGACAACAGACCAAAAAAAAGGTATATGTTGAACAAAGCCTCACTGCCATACCTGAAGCAAACATGAACTAAAAAACCCTAACACAACATTTGATATTGGACTGATTATTATTAGCATTGTTCAAGCTAAAACCCTAAAAAAGCAAAAGATTTTCTGAATCTATTTTAAAGTGGATCTTTCAGTCTCACAAATTCCCACATACCAGCACAAAGTAATCAGTGCAGCAAGCCCATTGTGTAGAAGCTCTGAGGTTAACCAGAAGACTTACGTGACTCCTCCACACATTAGACCACGTGATGCCATCCTTGTAGCACCGAACCGCAGTTTAACATAGCTGTTTAAAAAGAGCATGCCACCCGCACTTAAGCCTGGCACTCACAACCAGACGCTTGTGCCTCACCAGAGCCTGATGAGGCCATTTGTTCTCAGTCTGGGAACAAGAGATGAAAACAGATCGAAAAAATGGAAAGGGAGACTGTTGCCGCCAGTAATTCATGGATTGGATTTCTGATCTTTGTGTGTTATCGCAGGCGGAGATCGACATAAAGGGGCAAAAAAAGAAGAGCGCAGTGTGGACATGCCCGCTGCCTATCTCTTTTCTCCATCAACAGGAGGGCCACCCCCCTCCCCCCCCACACACACCCTTGCCTTTTTACTACCAACTCGGGGTCAAAATCCTGCAAAAACAAATTGCCTAATCTCGGTTTGATCTGATTGATTGAAAGCAGCAGTCTTATCAAACTGCAGAAATACAGTGCATGCCAGTCACATGTACAGCATCTCTACAACGAATCTCCTTATTCTCCATCCTGCTACCCTCTTTTCTTCATCATCTTCTTCACCCTCTTTGGTTTCCTCTCTTCCACTTTCTCTCACTTAACCTCTATCTCATCCTGCTCTCTTCTCTTCTTACATACCATTACACATTTACTGTACATAAGAGGCTCAATGAAAAGCTCTGTCATAAAAATAGAGTCATTGTCCAAATTTGCTGTAAGACGAATGTCTCAAGCCTGTAATATCATCAAATTATCAAACACATGGACATTTTCCTGTTACGGTATTGGTTTCCCTAGTGCAAACATACTATCATTGTCTTTCCCTGACTCTCACATACACACGAGCCCTTCAGCATTCAATGTCTCGGATGAAGTTAGAGCTGAAATGCACACTTGCGCTACTGGCATAAGAGCAACAAAGGTTCTACACAGGCCCTGTTGTCCTGGGACAGTAAGGTAGTTATCTGTGCCACAGTGGGAACATAAAGCAGTCAATAGATGAATGCTATCTTTATATCTACTGCACCAGAGGTGATTTGAAACACTGCCACTGGACGTCATAGAGCCCCTCTCTGAAACACAGCCTTTGAAGCACTGACAGCGCCGACAGAATCAGGCCAGCTCTTTGATACGGCTGGTGGGGAAAGGAAAACTTGAGTGTTAAAAGGGAGCATTATGCATTTTAATCTACATTAAAAATGTTGAACTTTGAGAATGATGGGAGGAATGAAACACAGTTGGCCAGAAAAGTGTAGAGAAAGTGGTTTTGGACCCAACTGGAATTGATGTTCACTTTAAGAGTGAAGAGGTTAGGTTCTTTGCAGGTAAGCAAACGTGCAATATACCATTTTTGGTACCGTTTCATATTCTACTTTTATATGTTGTGCTAATGGAGGTTAAATCTTTTAAATAAAAACAATTACTGTATACAACACAAGCACAGTAATCACTTAAGTAATCCTAAATTGGGAACTTGCCGTGTTATTCTTTGTTTAATCAAAAGGCCTCAGCTACAATGAAGTCCCTTGTGGACCTGTTTGGGCTTGAGGGAATTTAGCTATCTACCCAAAATTCTGTTTATTGTACTTCAACTTCCTGTTTTCCTATCACACATCATCTAAATGCTCTTTTTCACTTCCTGCCCGCGGGACTGAAGGTAAACCAAAACATTACATCAGAGAGGAACTTGCATCTCACTGCTTTGGGCCCTGGAGGGCTGTTTTTTTTTTTTTTTTTTTTTTTTTTTTTTTTAATTATTTAAGGAGAACGATAAACACAATGGCTGGCAATGGTAGAGGGAGTTAATTACTAAAGCCGATTCACTCGCTAATGACTGTTTTGCTTCTGTGGGGTGTTTTTAATGGGATTCAGGAGTCAGGCTGAGCAACAGTACAATCTGTTTTTAATGGGACTTTGAATGGGTAGAGTTGACGCTGTTGCTCACAGAGACAAAGCCACTGCTTTTACTTGTGGTGCAGAGTGAACTCATTAAAGGCTCGGTAATAAAAGAATACTGCACTGATTGGATCAGGAGGTACATAGAAGAAGAAGAAAAAAACTAAACAAAAAAAAACTACATTATCAACAGTCTCACACTACTCAGAGCACACCCCAAGGCATTTCTTTCACCACAACCACACTTAATCCCTGTTGTTGCACTATTCCAACATAAACTTTCACTGCAGCTCTGATTCAGTCTAATGAAATGCTTACTTCCTAAAGGTTGTGTTTGTTGCTGCACATTGGCTTCGCATGGGCTGCCAGCCACATTGTAGATTTATTATTTAGAAACAGTACTCCACCTCCTCTCATTTTTGTAGATTAATCTTTTATTTCACTTTTGTGTCTTCAGACCACTTTAGAACAGCAATCAAAATCCATCTTTTTCAGGTTTTATTGATAATTAAAACTGACCAAGTGCACCTTTACGTCCCTTTGTGATCTTTTTTTTAATTCAGAAAACATAACTTTCACAGACAGTTACAAACAACACACTGGGACCTAGAAACACATCCCAAGGCCACAAAAACAGAGGAAAAATATGACACACACACACGCACGCACGCACGCACGCACGCACGACTTCAAGGACTCATGAGGTGGCTTCCAACGGGTTGCAATCATTCTCTTAGCAGCTGGAAGGCTGATAGGTCATTCAGAATCCAAACCTTTACTGTAACATTAATGAAGGCGAAAATTTTGGATGTGATATTGTTACAGAACTGACCAACAGGAGAGCACTCCCAGAACATATGAAGATATATAATTTCTTGAGCTTTAATTGGGTAGAAAGTCCTATGAATGAAATTGCAGTGAATCTGCTGATGGTCTAGATTGCGTGATACATCTGGGATGTTAGACCATGCATTATGCCAGTCAAGATCGACACTCAGTCCTGGGCGATTGCATGCCATGCCATGAATACCATACCACAGTTTCTAGACTGCTAAATTACTTCTGAAAAAGATGGATGGGTAAAGGCCTCTGCCAGGGAACACCACATGCCTTGAGTTCCAACCTTCACTGAAGGTAAAAGAAAAAGAGGACCGTGGTAGACTGAATGCATTTTGTAATTCAGAGAAGGGTAAAAAGCCAACCCCACCAAAAATGTCTTTTAGACGAACTCCCCTTTGTTCCCATTCTGCCTCCCACTAATCAGGAGTGCTGTATTATTGAATAATGGGGGAGAAATGTGCCAGTTACAAGCTATATGGCAGTATGTTTCAGCTAATCTCTAAGTTTTGATAAGATGAGAGATAATGGGGCCTAAGCATAGCTGCCACAGCTTGTTAGAAACATTGGCAAAATAGAACGTCATGGAGTGACCAAGGCTCTGTCATGGCACTTTCTAAGGTATGCCAACAAACAGATGTATCTGGATTAAACTAGGTAAGGAGGGGTCTTAAGACAAGAAGACTAGAAATAATATTTAAAGTTGGGAACTGAAAGGCCACCATCCTCTTTCCTTGTCTGTAGAGTAGACATCTTGAGTTGCGGCCGCTTACCTTTCCAGATAAATTTAGATGCCACTGATTGTAATTTATGGCAGTAGCCAGCAGGAGGTGAGAGAGGAGAGATGATGCTGTATATTAAGAATGTATTTTGGTGACACCATAATCTCTCTAGAGGACAAATAATGCAGGACTCAAGGGGCAACCTCGGCGGAAGGATCTAGAAACTGGAAATAAAGAGGAGGAGGTGTGTCCGGAAAATTTGGGCTGAGGGATTAGAATACAAAGCTTTCATCCTACCAATGAAAGTTTTACCAAAGCCCATCACCTTTAAGACCATAAAAAATGGCCACTCAAGCCTGTCAAATGCTTTCATTGCGTCAAGAGAGAGAAGTGACATTGGGGTCTTACTGTCCTCTGCTGCATCAATGATGTGGAGAAGGCGGCTAACATTATTTGCTGCTAGTCTCGTTTTTATGAATCCTGTTTGTTCGGAGTTCACTAATTTTGCCATATGAGTCTCCAGACGATGGGCAAAGAGCAAAGCAAAGAGTTTTATGTCAGTATTAAGCAGGCTCAGAGGCCAATAGCTAGAGCACTCTGTAGGATCCTTATCCTTTTTCAAGAGTAAGGAAATTAAGGTTGAGAATTCACCCTTTTCAATAGAGAAGCTAATGATGTCAAGAAAGAAAGGGCCCAACTGTTCCTAAAAGTTGCATGGAATTCAGGGGGAATCCTGTCAAAGCCCAGTGATATTTCTTTTGGCAAATTCTGTACTGCCACCCTTAATTCTTCAATAGTAATCAATTTACCTGTATGTTGTCTTCATAACACACAGTGTCTGATGACATTGTAGCAGCACAACACTACTCTAGGGCAAGCACTGTAATCTAAAGTCTCATTACTCACTAAATAAAATACATTACTTTACTAATTATGTCACAACAGAACTAAATGGTTAGACTAATAACTTTGCACACTCTGTACCACTTCATCAAAAAAGATGCCAAAGCCTCCACACCCTTGTCATATATTCATACATTACGGTGTTACGTTTTCTCTAGAAGTCCTATCTCCATGACTGGTTTCAGTTGCTAGAACGAATATCAGCCGTGTCCAAAACAAATAACTTCATGTATCCCCTCGGGGGAATTATACTGTAACATAACTAACACAACATAACTAACATAACATAATGTAACGTTACTTTGACATTGCAATATTACTCATGGCTGTAAAATCTTACTAAATTGTTAGTGCTCAGGACTAAATCAACTACCTTAGTTTAAATGGCTGAAGTTCCATCTGACAGCAATGAATTCAACATCTTAAGCACCTGCGGCCTTAGAAAGGAGGCTCAGTTAAGAAAACCTGAAGAGGTGATTAGCAATGTAACAATAGAGAATGATGACAAAGCATTGTGTGTCTCACTGAGTCTGTGTCCACGGCTATAGTGAGAATGACAGAAAATCAGCAACTTGAGTCACAGGGATCTCACCCTAGAGTTATTGCCTCAGCCCCCTGCAGCACAGCCAGGGATTACTGAGCTCTTTATAGAGACTTCCCTCCATGGCCCCACAGATCCCTCACAGCGCAGCAATTGTTCACAGCATCAGACAACATACAAGCTCTGCAAAACGCACAGTGACACGTGCACATATCTGCTCATGCAGACTTGCTCATCTACTTCCTATTGTCTCCTGACAACTCATTAAAACTATCAAAGACCACTGCTACTAAAAGTTAGTCTGACTAGGGTTTTCCCTAAGAAGATGAGTGTGAGACTAACCAAACCGGGTTGGTGCAATGCTTTTCCTACATCTGGAGGATGCATGGTGTTACTGACTCACCTCACATTCTGCGTAGTTTGCATTTAGAAGATGACGACACGGTGCTTAATGGGCTCCATTCTGTAAGCGGCCTAGCCAGGCCAGCCCTGCGCCTCCTTGATTGTAGCAGTTCAGATTTTAAAAGGTGTACACATTTTTGTAGCGTTGGAAACAAAAGAATTTCAGTTCTTTGTTTTTGCATGTGTCCTTCAGCTAGCGACATGTGCTCCACAGCCATTGGCTTGAGGCCCAACCTTTTCCAGGCCCAAGCTTTTGCAACTCACCTCTAGCAGGAAGCAACCTTCTCCAAAACCTCAATCATCTCACACACCTGTGACTTTCCCGGTTAAATCAGCATACAACTCCGCCCCCCTCATGTCACTTCATTCTGACCATTCCCACTACCTGAAAATGGGTTAATACCATAACATTATGGTTATCCTCAGCTGTACTTTGTGTTTAGTGCTTGTTTGCAATTGGAATAGATCATGATAAACATTACCTGGTGAACATCAACATGTTAGTATGCTGGCATTAGCATTTAGCTCAAAGCACTGCTGTGCCCAAGTACAGCCTCACAGAGCAGAGAGCAGGACACACACTTTAACGCCATAGCAAAGATAATGCTAAGCAGCTACTCAACTATCTGCAAAGACGTTGATAGCTGTGTGTCTGCTATTGTGTAGTGCTTAAATAAGGAAGGGGGAGTAAAAGATGAATTCCTGGATGCTGAGCACATGTTCTGTTTTACCCCTTTTTCTCTTTTAGCGTGTTGGAGGTGTCAGTCATTTGTTTGAGTGTACTCACACGGCAGCCTCACGCAGTGGCCCACAATGATTTACACATCCAGCTCTGCACGACAATGAGTATGTCATTTAAAATAGCAGGTGTTCACATGCTGCTTAGCTCATGGAAATTGAGTTACAGGGGGAGAGAAGGGAAGACAGAGGGGTGTGTGTGAGGGGAAGGAAAAAGGGGTATGACTGAACCTGAATTAAACTCATAAATGGTGCAGTGAAACTGGCATGTTGGTCACTGAGTTTCCTGACCACTGCTGGGCCTGTTTCTCTTCCTGCGACAATAACTTTGCCAGGCAACTTCCACCAGCACGGGTAGCAGTTATGCTGTTGCTGTTATTAGCATTGGTGCAAGTCATGTCAGAGATATTCAGGTCAGTCTAAAATCACTGAATATAAAGCATTGAGGTTAGTGGGGAACTGTGCATGCATGTGTCTGCACACTCTTCCAATGACATCATCTTACTGATCAAAGAGAAATGTAAAATAAATCGGTGTCCAGATGAAAACAGACAAACTTTAAAGATGTCAAAATACTACAAAAGCAGCACTACTCAGCAGAAAAAAGGAGCAGGAGGTCGAGAACGAGAGTCTGAAACAGAGATGCAAAGAGCAACACAAAGTTAGAAGGTTATACAGAGAGAGCTTCATGTCGCATGAAAGAAAGATAAAAGGAGAGGAGCAGAGATCAGAGGGTTTATAGAGAAACGTTTGCGACAAATGGAACAAATGGGGTGCTGTGAAGTCTGAGATGTTAACCGGCTGTCAGAGATCCCTTCACAGTCTTCCCTCTCCCCCGCTGTCCCTCCATCTCTCATTCCCTCCTCCACCGCTGTCGTGACCTTCCCTCAGAAGCCACTCAGTTAAACCGGCTTCCAAATAGACTCCTGCCTCTCAGCCTCACCTCCCATCAAAGACAGTCGTGTGGGGGGTTTCATCAGTAAATGCTTCCACAGAAACACACACAGCCTTAAGTGGATGAAAGAGGAAGTCTGCAGCCAGTAGCCTGCATTTCAAGACGGTTTTTACACCAAACCACAGATGCTGAGGTCGTCAGAGGGCTAACTTGCTGATAGTCTTCAAAGATTGCCATGAATAATAATAAAACGGGAATTTTACTTATTGCAAAAAAAAAATCCCCAGGAATATCTCAGCAACAGTGTCTTCTTCTGGAGAATGGGAGGATGTTGGTCATTGCTCACCGCCCTGACAAACACACACCATCAGACCACAGAGTATATTCACATGGCTATCATTTTGAAAGTGTTGAAGGAACTAAAATAGGTAAAATATTTACTTTCCACAGTTTTAAAGATAATTTTACAACAAAACTACAAATGTATTTTTGATAATTTTACCTAATAGTATTTTTGTTTTTTTCCTAAACTAATCATAATTCAAAATCTAGGCCACTATTACCCTCATGTCTACAAACATTTTTGATGTAAACAAACCATACCCAAAAACAGTATAAGCTACTATTACAGTTTCTTTCGACTGCTAAACAACAGTGGGCACAACTGGAGCCACATGTGCAAAACCCTAACTACAATCTGCACAGCAGCAGTTCATGTGGACCAACTTTAGTTTGTTTTTCATTGCTTTAACACAGTTTTCAAAACTCTACACACTTATCCCATGAGTTTAACCACAACCCACAAAACACAGGCGTCAAATGCTAACGCAATGATATCAAAACTATTGACCACACAGTTGTGGAACTGTCACACCTGTACAAGACAAAAATTCTAGACCTAAACCGTGCCCAATGCATTACATGCATGCATTATTAATCTTCTCCCTGTGTGTGTGTGTGTGTGTGTGTGTATGTGTGTGTGTGTGTGTGTGTAGCCACTCTTCAGTACCAGGTGCGTCTGCCACCTGCCAGCTGGTGTGAACAGTGTGAGGCCTGTTCTGTGATGCTCTCATCATACCCCCATCAGGTAAATAGGTGTGTGACCGCTTCCTCAGTCTTTCCCACACTTTGAATGTAAACTGCATGAACACACACACGCAACTCACACACACACACACACACACACAAACACACATGCACCAAGGTCCAGAGTCCTGCGTTGATGTAGTTCATGTCATTTTTTTCTTTCTGTCAGCACAAGAAAGTCTTTGTGTGTATGTCAATTGACTTTAAAGATAAGACAGCCTTGTGTGTGTGTGTGTGTGTGTGTGTGTGTGCGTCTGGTTGTGTGGTGTGTGTGGTGTGTGTGTGGTGTGTGGTGTGTGGGTGTGTGTGTGTGTGGGTGTGGTGTGTGTGGGTGTTTCCTCACAAGTGTTATAGTAAGGTTGTAAAACTAGGTGGTCTTATCGCATTATTGAATTATGGGACGTAGGAGAGCGCTTATCCCTCTGTGGTTGGCTCACTTCAGAGAGAGTTCAACAGCTTTCATCCAAAGAATTGGGACCTGTGATGGTCTGTGTTGATTGCCCACATGGACACACACACACACACACACACACACACACACACACACACAGACATCATAATGACGCCTCTTTTTTGGCTAGCCAGTCCTTCTTGTATTAAAAATAATGAGGTAAAGAACATCCTGAACATCATCGTGATAAAGACAAGAATCGCTGAGAGGAAAAATAGAAAGAGGCAGGGTTCAGCTGAGTCCATTACTCCTCTGATGGTGGTTGGATCAAAGTAAACACTGATAATGGTTCCACTGCAGTTAATAATACTGCTGCCCAAGAATGTTGGCTGGGCCGGCTACTCCCGACCACACACAAACGGGCACACACGTGCACGCACACACGCACACACATGCACACACACACAAGTATGCACGCACACACATGCAGGCACACACACACACACACACACTTCTCATTCCTCAATAGCAGTTACACATTCCAAGCTTTCTTCCTCTTTTCCCACAAACTAAACACTGCTCAGTCTTTCTTTCTAATTGTAGACCTTTGATTTATTTGATGTGCAAAGGGAAACTGGCTTTCCTAGCTGCGCTCCCATCGGAAAACATGTATGCTCACACACTCTTCCTCTTTCTCTCTCTCTCTCACACACACACACACACACACACACACACACACACCACAAACACACACACACACACACACACACACACACACACATACACATGCGCACACACACATACACCCACACACACATACACCCACACACACGTACACACACACAAAAACACATACACAGTGGAAGCAATGACTCCATGCATCTCCCTTTGCAATTACAACACATATACAAACTTCAGCCCCCAATAGAACCTGACTTATCTCCCTTCAGAGACCTCTAGACTCATAGTAGTTCCTCTGCCCTGCTCTGCCACACCCTCCTTCACTCACTGCTTCTTCCCTCCCTCCATTGAACAAGACCCAACAGAGGCCCTGCAAGCTCACTTCAGTCACAAAGTACAAGTTACAGTAAGTACTTATGGATCAGTCTGTGAAGATTTCCAGGTTGCTTTTTTCATTCTCCACAGTCAATTACAAGAGATACAGACAAATCTGACTAAGAGGAAGTGAAAACTAATTCTCACCAGTAAAGCCTGCTATGTGTTTTCGCCAACTTGTGGTGAATGAAGTTTATCACATTGTCATTATAATGTGAATGTCATTACTTGAACTCAAAACTAATTACCCACAATGAGGTTAAGTAAGAATATATACGTGTTGCAGAAGTAGAGGGCTGGTGCTGAATTGGGGAGAGGGGTCCTGTATCAGTATGACAACCTGCTGAGAGGCCGAGCAGGCTGCTACCCATCTCAGATTTATCAGAAGCATAAGTCAGCCCCTTGACCTGAGGGATCCAAAGCAAAAATGATCAGATTTCAGAGCAGTTTACATGGATGGCTGCTCACAACGGGACAGCCCCATCCTTCACTGTGGCCCAGACACATGACAGGTGATGGAACTCAGCATTTTAACAAAGAGAAAGGAGAAGGGAAAAGGGGGGTGGGAGAAACAAGGGGTGGAAATTTGGGATGAGCCTAGAATCTTACAATGCCTCGCATCTCATAAAGAAATTACGAGGCGCCAACTTCGAGCCGCATCACATTGTGTTGAGCGGGTTGTTGGTTAGCAATGAGGAAGTAAAGGTTTTAAATTGACTCCTGAAAGGTTGGAAGCAGGCCTTCACACTTAGGATTTCTATCATCTCTCCTGTGTTTCCAAGAAACCATTACCTGTGTAAGGTGAGATGTGTGTGTACATGAGAGAAATGTTTCTGAGGGACTGCCACCCAGGGGTGAAACCAGAGACCAGAACTCAGAAGCATAGGCGACCTGCTTGCCTACCCAAGTGCCAAACCCCACCACCACCACCTCCTCCATCTCTTTCCTCAATCAACCCTTGCTGTCCTAATCCAGTGTTTACATAAAACGCTGGGCAGTAATGATAGCCATGAGGACATGGACCACCCCATGTCCCTGCACACCCTCTTCTCCCCAACCGCCCCACCACCTTACACCACTAACCCAAAGCTGTTTTCACAGGAGCCAAATACCTTAAATACATAATTAGTGGGGTCATTTGTGCAATGGGGGCCCCAGCGAGGGCATGAGCGTGTCCATGTGAGTTTGTGGGGGGCAGAGGGTGGATGAGGAGTGTAGTGGGGGCAGGATATAAAGACGTGAGAGAACAGCAGACAAAGACGTGCATTCATGGCTGTGGCCCCGGACAAACTTGGCTGTCGCCATCTTCAAAGGCGTCCTCTGCCTTTCCTCAAAACCCAGAGGCCACAGGTTGGGGCAGAGAGGAGAAACATAACAGGGTGACATGGAGGAAAAGAGGAAAGGGGAGGGCAGAAGAGGGAAGAGAGGGGTGTAAGTAATGAAGCAAAGGTTACAAGATCTGTAATCTGGGAAGGAAGTAGTCAAGGCTGATTCTAAGGGGGTTGAGGCTGTAAAGCTTTTGTCAATTAGACCAAGTTGTATATCCAATGGTGGAAAAGAAAATACCAAAAGTATTTGATTTCAAACATAGAAGGTATTTACAGTAAACATAGAAAAAGGAGGGAGATGATTAAAGCTTTACTATGCGTTCATTACTCTGCAACACCAACAACATCCCCCATATGACCCCTGAACCATGAACTCTGACCCTGTGCATTGTGGGTAGTGAAATCACAGTTTGCCCTCCGCAAGAGCCCAAAATTCCAATGGTCCATGTTTCACACTGGGAGACCTACTTTGCATTGTTCAGCTGCACACACACACAGAGCCCATTCAGCAGCCCTCTTCACACCTTGTCTGCCCCCTCGTCCCCCTCTGGCATTGTTTATGAAAGCATGTCCACTTAGTGCTGCCCTGTCTGCCCCCTCTAGCTGTGGTGCCGATTACCCACATCCTGAGTCCACTTCATTCCCCCTTTTCTTTATTTTTTTCCCTCTCTATACATCCCCTTGCACTCTCACTCCTCAGTGTATTCTCGACACTCTCCTGTGCTCCATCCTTCTCCTCCCTCTTTCCCCACCATGACATATTGCTCTCTTTTTCCTGGATACACTGCACATGCTATACTGACTCCTCAGTCCACACTTCAGCCCCCCCCTTCATCCTTATGAATGAAGCTGTGAATGTCAGATAAAAACAATAAATGAAGCCTCTGCTCTTCCTTTTATCTTTACTTTATTCACTTTATTCACTTTATCCCCTGTTCCAGTGGCTCTCAGAGCTGCTGTCTCTCTGATTCTTTCTCTCTTTCATGTTTTGCCTTTCTTCAGAGGAGGGAGACTTTCATGTCTCTTAGCCCTGGGATTAGGGTGAGCTGCTCAGGAAAAAGTAATAAAGCCCCTAGCACCTACCGTCTGCTGCTGGTGGATCCTGGAGTAAAGCCCAGCTCCTGCTCAGCCTTCAATCCGGCAAAAGCCCACATTTCCTGTATACACCACCCTCACATCCAGCTTCTGTCTGCCTCCTGCGTCAGCAACAACACATGTGGACGCCACTCTTTTGAGCTCACATAATCTACAGTAAAAAAAAATGTTTGCATATTATGCAGTTATTTGGATACAACTTGTTATAAAGTCTATCACTAATAAGGGAGCAGGTAAGATTGTTCTGGTGCAGGGTGGCCTCTCTAACCACCAGGCTTGTTTTCCTCTTTTCTCTGCTGTACTGTCATGTAGCTTAATATTGCTCATTCACTTACAGTAAATCTTACTTTCCATTACCTCACTTTGTTCCCATTAGACTGTTTCTGTCTTTAGTGCTGCATGACATCTCATTCTATAGCTGCATTTATACTCAAATGCCATGCTTGGGACACAACACAAACAAAGTATGGGAATCAACAGTCAGTGAACAATTTCATAAGCAGAAATATATTTATTGTTGAAAACATAAATATATAAATTATGATTATTGCTGTCTTTATCCAATGGAAGGCCCCAAGAGAAGCAGTAAAGGCTTAGTGATAGTGTAATGGCATTTTTATTAATAAAATAGCTCTAAGCGTGGTCCCTGGTTTACCGAGAACACTATCTTTGCATCAATGTATATATGAACCATCAGCCTTTTACATATAGCACCAGTCAACTGAGGATTAGTTCAGTCACAAGTGGGCTGTGTGTGTGTGTGTGTGTGTGTGTGTGTGTGTGTGTG
>NC_045747.1:8624161-8653452 GCF_008692095.1 Etheostoma spectabile
TGTGTGTGTGTGTGTGTGTGTGTGTGTGTGTGTGTGTTTTGCCATTTGACTTTCACTTGACTCATTTCACAGTGCAGTGACTCACTCTTTCGCCTTAGACTTCCTCATTTGAACGCTGGGTGGGAGATGACCGTTGGTTTTGTACTGTGTTGGCCTAGTTACACATTCATCACTGTCACAGAAACCAAAGAAGAAAACTACCAAGAAAGTAATTGTTTGTTCCATCAGGGCACGGGTTCAGGCCAGCGCTGTACTGTTTTCAGTCCACATCCGAGCACTCATCATCATCTGTCCTGGTGGTATGTGGCTGCATAAGGTGTGAGTACCTTCACAGGGTGGAGCAATCAGAGATTTGTTCTCCTGTCAACAGAGGAGTAAAACCTGGCAAACAAGGAGCCCATTCATGTGCTTTTCGATTTGCTTTGCTCGCTCATTCATTATTTAAGGTGGACTTTGCTCATTGCAGGCACAACATGTGTGCTTGTGAAGCATAACGGGCGGGCAACTTCCTTATCAATGTTAAGAGTGATATGGGTGAAAATAATCTCATGTAAGAGAGAAATTGTGTGAGTGAGAGCACACACCCTGTATATTCCGCCTCATTCAGGTACACATGCACACTACAGTTTCTCTTACATGTTTTGTGTGATTGGCGTGAACACACTTTAATGTGCTGTATGCATGTTTTTGTTAAATGCCACCTGTTACATAAAGGATAAGGCAGTCCTTATCATGGCTGCACATTAGAATAAGCTAAGGTACAGCCACTCACTTTGAAGTTGCCATGTTTGAGCCACTCTATCCCCCCCTCCATGTTTACAGCACGGGCGGACTTTTCTCCCTCGTCTATTCCACCCCCGCCCACATTTTTGAATCTTTTCCACTGGATTAAATACAGGCATTCAACCACATCAAAAGAAATAAACATAATTCTTGCTCAGATATAAGTAAGCTTAATATATTTCATAACAAAAATAAAGCATCTTCCTGTACTGACTCTCACATCTCCTCCTTGCGCACATATATCCAAACCATATACAAGACTTGACATCATTCAGATATACTGTACTAAAATAAGAAACATGGATGACAACAATGACATTGACCAAAAAAAAAGGACGTTGAGATTGTGATACTGATGGTTCCAAAGAACCAGACCACACATAGCTTTTGCAAGTCTCCAAAATCAATAAAACAAATTTTTGTTCTTTCTTTTGTACTGGAACAGAAAGCAAAAGTCCACACATATAAATAGTTTGTAAGTAGCGGTGCATCTTCCTTTTCAACTTCAACTGTACATAGCAAGTGGGCAAAGTCACAGACCACCAGGGGTCCAGAGAAGATTTCCTCTTTATTCAGAGCAAACATCCAAAAACTATAAATGTTTAATACTCCATAGAGTCTTTTGGAAGAGAAAATATCTCCATTTGTTTCTCTCTTTCTCTCATTCCATTGTTTTTCCTATATCTCTTTCTTTTTTCCTGTGTATGCAAGAGTCATTTAAACAGGGCTGGGCACTTTTATGTTGCCCAGCTGGAGGTCATCCACCGCCGTTTTGGAGTCTGAGCACCAGATTTCCACGAAAGCTTGATTCAACTGTCATATACTTTTCTTTTTGTGTGTCTTGTTTAAACAAAGTCTCAAAATGTTCAACACAAATTACTTTCATCATCTCCCTTTGGCCTCTTTCTGCCCTTCCCGAAGTACAGCATCTTTTTCTTTTCCTCTTGGTCAGCGGCATGGTTCAGTTATCTGGGTAGGTGGTGTACCACAGAGAAAGTCATCATCCCTGGTTACTGTTTTTAAAAAAGCACCTTTGGCATCTTATTTGTTTTTGTCTGTTGGCTATTTTCAGTCTCTCGTCTTAACAGAAAAGTTTGTCTTTTTAAAACAAAGGTTGCATGGCAGTGGGGAAGAGGACAGAGCTGGTCTCCTGTTGGTGGCATCCTCTATTTAGGTCCCTCCCACGCTGAAGTCCCTTGTTCTGATTGGTCTCACCTCACGTCCACTGTGGGAGAGAGAGAGAGAGAGAGAGAGAGAGAGAGAGACAGAGAGAGAGCTTAGATTAGTATGACACTTTTGCAAACACAACACATGGGTTTCATCATGAGAAGAAATACAAATCTACTTAGATGTTTGCATTTTGTGCCCAATTGCATTTTTTTCTCATGCATTTCAAACAAGCCGACACGACAGACACTAGACCCACAATGTTCTAAATCATGTTTCTCCATTTCGATCAGCCCAGACATCCTGTCCAGTCAAAATATGTGTGTGCCATTTTGTGTGTAAAAGACAGAGAAATGAAAAAAACAATGTTTTGACAAAAAAACTCTAGAGAGAGAGAGAATAAACAATGGTGATGACAATTTGATGGAGGAACAACGTAAGGGTGTCTTTTAAGCAGTGAAACAAACAGTGACATACAGTGGGTGTAACACAACAAAAACGGTGCACACAACCACACACAAGCACAACACTGAGACACAAGGCTGAGTATGCAGTGTGCATGCTATGCAGTCCACAAAATCAGCATGCAGCATTTGGGCACAAAGAATTGTACTCCTTAGCCCTCCCTCTTCTCACACTGATTGGCTGTGATGTGATTGGTGATGGTGATTGGCAGCCCCCCTTGTGCCTGATTGAGGCCACTGCTGTGCCAGAAGGTAAGAGGAGCACTGCGGTGCTAAAGTCCTACCTGTTCCCTTCACAGCTCTCCAGTGGACTTTGGGTAATGAGTGCAACTTTTTTATGTCGCCAATAAATCCTTGCTGGGCCTTAGCTTTTTAGGTTTCCTTTTTTTACCTTTAGCCCTATGGTGGCCTGAAAACACAAAGTTGGGGAGGGTGGATAGGAAGGAGGGTTAAAAGCAAGAAGCAGGGTTTATGATACAGAGAGAGGTACAACAGCCCTGGGACAGAAGCAGACTGTGCAAAGATATGACACACTATAAATACTTCAGATGCCTTATCAGCACAAATCAGCTCTTATCTTGAGGAGGGAAAGGCTTCAGATCAAGGCACTGGTGGATTTACCTGCTGTCATACCAAGCAGTTGTTGGACACACACACACATACACACACACACACACACACACACACACAACCGCACACACACACACATCCTGGTCTCAGAAGGCACAACACACAAGCTTTACAGTTTGTAATTGCAGGCCAACGGACAGGTGTCTGTCTGTGTGGAAGCATTTTACAAAAAAGCTCATCCAGTGCTAAGCCAAAGAGTCAGACAGAGAGTGAGACCATCAGACAGACATGAGGAAAGAGAAGCACCAAGATGCATGATGACGTAGGGATGAGGGAGGGACTCACACAACTCAGTCTTAGCCCTTTTTCTGCAATGCTGGGACACTTAGGATTATGTAACACAACCTATTTATAAACTTTGGAGGGTCACAATTACCTGTTTCTGCATCTGAGTGCTCCACCACGTGATGCTGTGATGTGCACACACACTCCAGGTGGTCTTCTAATCGCACAAAGACCTCTTTCAGCTTGGGTCTCCTCCTCACGTACTCCACCTTTGCTACCTGAAGAGAGGAAGAAAGAAAAGGTTAGCTACAGAGCCAGCTACAGAGCCAGCTCCAGCGCCATCATCACTCTTCGCCGTGTATGTGTGTCGTCAATAAATGCACATACTCTTAGCCCATCCGCTAGCATCAAGAGGCGTAGCGCTGTGACTAATGACTCTTTCATAAAACCGATTCATTAAAAAAAAAAACCAACCATCGCTTTGTGTCTGAAGTGTCAAGGCAGCATTCCTCTGAGCCTGATGCATTGGGTTCCACTCGCTGTGCTCTATGGGCTGTTGATCAGGTGTGTAAATACTAGATGGAGTGTATGACCATGTCCAAGCAAGCTCAAACAATGGGAAAAGAGAGATGGAGGGTAGGGGAGAGCAGTATACGCCCTAAGGCCCAGGGAAGGTTTACCCTGGCAGGAGAAGAGAGGCTGGGAGATCCCCCCCCGCTTCAGGCCTGCAGCATCCACATCCAGACAGACACACACCTAAACTCTCTTGCCTTGTTCCAACTTGTAGGCTGGTTTTAAAACACATTAATACTTCTTCATGGGTTAGGGAAAGTATGTATTGAAAAAACATGGTCTAATCTCAGCAGTAGAACCCCAGATAGAAGGCCATTTCAATCTAACAAACACAAAAGCAATGCCGGAATTCCTATCCTTCAGTCCAGCTAACACCCTCTCAGTTTAACACAACAGGTCTGACCTCCACTTCCCACCCTACAGCTAGTAATGAAAAGGACCAATCCTCGGAGGGTTATGAATAGGCTATGTTGATTAAAGCTTAGATGAAAGCTGAATAGAGAAGGTTGCATGGAGGTTATGATGATCTTGTTGTGTAACTCAGGGGAGGTGGCTACATGCTTTTCCTTCTCTGATGTGAGTGCCAAGGGCAGGTAACCTTCTCATCCACCACTGAGGGCCCGGAGGGCCATATGGAAACAATATCCCCTGCTTCAACCATCTTCCTGGTCACTGCACGAGAGAGGATATTGGCCGACAATCTCCCAACGCTCTGTGGTGTTATGAACAACACGGTTTTGCAGTCAGCATGAGGCTCACACATGCACAGACGGAGGGCCAAATTCGACTATATCTTGTCTTCTTCTATCCTGTGACACATACCGCCATGGCCGGCTCTTAATGGCGAATTAGTCATGCAGACAAATGAACATACCAGTCCCTGTCTGATAAAACAAGGTATGATGTTGACATTCACACAGCTAAAGCTACCTCATGTCAGTGCTGTAACAATGGCTGGAGGGTCATCTGGGGAGGCTAAAACTGAAATTAGGGGCCAACAGTTTCAATAGCCGCTCCTTTGCAACAGTTTCTTTCCACGGAGAGAAGAGAAAGAGAAAGAAGACAGGGAGTGAAAAGAGGGTAAGCAAGCAGAGGAGGTATGCAGTGAGCAAACAGAGGACAATGTTGTCTGGGTTTGCTGTTATCGGGCTCTGACAAAAAGAGAGAGAGAGAGAGAGAGAGAGAGAGAGAGAGAGAGAGAGAGAGACAGAGAGCGGGTGAAAGGGCCAGGGCAGGGAAGAACTGAGAGCAGGAAGGTGGACCATCACTCTCATTAGGGTGTATATGTGTGTGGTGTGTGTGTGTGTGTGTGTGTTGGTTTGTGTGGTGTGTGTGTGTGCGTGTGTGTGTGTGTGTTGTGTGGTGGTGTGTGGCTGTGTGTCTTCCTGTGTGTGTTTGTGTGTGTGCATGTGCCTGTGCAGATGTGTATGTAGTGTATTTGTGGGTGTTTGTGTGTCTGTCTGTGTGTGTGTGTGTGCGTGTGTGTTTGTGTGTGTGTGTGTGTGCATGTGTGTATGTGTGTGTGTGTGTGTGTGTGTGTGCAAACAGAGGGGGTTATTTAAGGAGTTGGGAGGAAGGACTGACCATGATCATGACAAGCATAGATGACATTTATGTGTTATCTATTAACATTTAGTTTCTGGGCTACTTACTGGGGAACTTTATTACACTGACGCTGACAGGTTATTATTAATTATTAATCAAACGATATGGGGTGGTGGAAATCCAAAAGAGGCAGCCATGTCTGACACTTATTACTGAGGCTATTCTTATGACTAACTGACACACACACACATAAACCCAAACTCTTCTGGCCAAACAAACAACTATTGACAGACAGATAAAGCGATGGGCCCCCGGGATGAGAGGCCCAGCAGTAGGCTTGTCTCATTGCCCCTTACACAGCAGGGCTAAAAACACTCCCTGCTGGACACACACAAAAGCACACAAAAACTCAATCTTATTTGTCTGAGAATGTGTATAACTGTGCTATAATACTGCTCTGCCCACTTTGTCAACACTCCCTCTTTCTCTTCCTGTCTTGTTTTTCTGTTTCTTGTGTTATAAAAATATGTTGACGGTACATGAATGGCGGGCTTGACTTCTACAATTTTTCCACTTTACATCCATTTTTAATTCTTCCGTCCTCCATTTTTAGCCATGTCTTCGCCACACAAAGAACACCGGCTTCCTATCCAGCACAGAGTCAATGACTTCCCACATAAAACATACATCAGAAAGAGACCCCATGCTATGTTGGGGGGCCCCGAACTCTCTTTGTATAAATCAAACTGCTCTAAACTCCCTAGAAATCCGGGGCCCTGAGAAAGAGTCCCTCGAGCGGCTGTGAAATGATATCCGATCCAGAAGGTTGGGGTGAGGCAGGGGGATCTGGGAAGTGCACCCCCTCGGGTTTGTCCTCAGTGTCTCCGTGGCCCTCCATGTGGAGCCGATTGTCCCGGTCGGGCTAATTGGGAATTCCCTGAGCACGGAGCACTGATGAGAGCATGATGGAGGGGAAAGTTTTACTCCTGCTTTCCAAGGAAAACACAACAGGGTTGTGAATGTGCACCGCGGGCCCTCATGAACTGGAACAGTGACAGAAACCAGCAAAAATAAATGAGAATGTATGTGTGTATAGAGAATGAAGGGGTGGAAAAAAGTAGAGTGGGGTGGCAATTTATTTATCGGGAGGGTGACACTCAGACTTTGTGCCCCAGAAACAAAGAGCGCCTGTTGAGATGCAACTGCGAGCAAGTGGAGGAAAGGTGGGGAGAGTTATAGGGTGGAAGAACCTAAAGATACTCTCTGTATGCCTGTCTTCTGAACTCAACCTTTAAAAAAAATCACACTCAGATGAAAGGCAAGATGATCTGCAAAGGGAGAGAGAGCAAGCCACAGAAGACGCAGACTGAACATCAGCAGAGACAGCTGAGACAACCTGCTGCTGCTCTCTGATTTAACCCACACAGCACTAACACACACACGGGTGGAAGGGGTTATCGCAGGCGGTGTGGGGAGAAGAAAGGAAGCAAGGAGAACATTTATCATTAATCTTTCTCTCTTGCACACACACACACACACACACACACACACACACACACACATGAATGCATCACCGGATGTGAATATCTATCTGCCCCTGACCACATTGTGTGCCGTGCTTTCCCTGTCCTTCCCCCACAAGACCGAAAGAACCATCATGCAATATCAAATATCAAAGACCCAAAGATGTGTAATCTTTCCATTTCTTTTTCCCTCCTGCCTATGTCTTTATAGAAAATGTGCAAATGAGAAAGAAATTACAATGATAACTTAAAAGATGAAATAAGATTTTAATGAAAGAGAGCAAAAAAGATACAGTAAATGGCAGAGACTGGCAGAGAGGTAGAATTAGAGAGTGGGAGAAGGTTGTGTTGCAGTAGTGAGACTGAAAAAGTGAGAAGGGAGTGAACAACTATTTCACACAACAGACAATCAGACTCCAAGACTGAGTGGAGAAGAGAGGTGGAGGAGGAGGATGAAGTCAGAGGGGAAGGGCGAACGGGAGGACAGAAGAGAAGGAGTGAAGGAAAATGCAGAAATGAAGTAAAATATGATTAAAATACGCCTACTACTTTTCAAGCTGATGCATTCCAGCCGGTGCAGTAGTAGTCAAACTCTCCGGCTTGGTAGGGACGCTCCCATGGTCTCTGACCCGCACGGCAACCCCCTCTGTGCACACCACACACTCATTTACACACACACACAAACTCCCTCACCCTTCTTCATCTATTAGAAGAGCTGAGTGAATCAAAGGGAAAATAATTCACAGCTGCAAGGGACTTCAAACAGGGGGGCCCCTCATTCCCATCTAACCTTGCCCTAACGTAATCCACAGGACCCCTCAGATAATCATAAATCATGCTCACTGTATCAACGCCACACTGTCTTTTATTTATGAAACACCCCGTAAGTCAGGGTCCCATACAACCGCTGGGCTACAGCTACTGCTTCCCCCAACACCAGGATCTGCCACTGTCACTGAGTTAACTGTCAGTGTGTGTGATTGTGTATGTGTGAAGGGGTCAGGGCCAGGGCCAGTGCACGAAGATGTGTGGACCCCCACACTCAGCACTGTAGCTGTATCCGCCTGGCCTCTGTCAGCTTCCACTTTGATCCAGCAGCCATCAACACTTCATTACTCTGTGGCCCGTCTTCCTCTTGCTGCCGCTTCACACAAATGGCCTTGTCCCTGCGCTGTGGTGGGTGAGTTTACGTAGCATAACATAGAGCACTCCCTCTCTCTCTCTCTCACATACACACACACACACACACACACACACACACACACAAACAGTCTCCTTCTTGGGTTTACACAGATGTGCTCTGACAAACCTCTCTGACCTCCGCAAAATACTTGTACATATGCTTCAAGCACCATCAAACGTTTCCAGCTACTAAACCAAACCAAATGAAAAACATTGAGCTTTACTGTTGACAAATGATGCCATACTGATTAGATGACGTCACCTCATGAAGTCAATGAAAAGGTTTTAATTGTTTTCATTTTGAAAAATAGAAATTGTAAATACCATTTACAGCACAAAAACAGTAATTTACCCATTTTTCTTTAATTACTTTGTGGGACTCAAGGGTATAATTAGCAGTTCATTTGTGCTTTTTCCTATTTTTCTTTTTACTTTCCATAATGTCAAGCACTCTCCGTGCTGTCCTTGACACAAACATAGAACCTCATTTACTGTTAATACCATTACCATGCAGCAGAGAACACAAGAAGACTTTTGGATTTCCTGCATTACCTTACTTGTAGTACAAATGTAATCTTAAAGTATCACATGAAATCATATCTGTGTTTGCTCATGTGGGTTTGTAAATGAGGAAGGGAAATATAATGAACTTAGAGACCAAATGTACTGCAGAGGCCTTAAGAGTTAATGAGAGAGAGGATGAGTGACAGTTCCATTCATTTGCTTGTGTCATGTGCTGTTTAATCAGCCCCATATGAAAAACAAACAGAGAAGCAGTTAGATCCACATGCAGAGACTAACACACATTCATACGCACAAAGACTAATGTGCAAAAGAATGCACATGCACATTGAGATCGCTACCTAACTCTTTCTACCCCACACACACACCTTTTATACTAGTTTCTTCAGTCCTGGCTGTCCAATATCACCAGTTGTTTTATGAGTGTGTCTAGCACGCCTTGGAGCCAAAAGCACTGAAGAAAACATCAAAAACACTGGACACAGCTGCAGCTGTCAGCCCACAGAACGGGAGATTCGAGGAAGAGAACAGAAGGAATACAGGAGGTAAAAAAAAGTATAAGTAAAGTATAAAAAAGAAAGGATGACAGGTTAACAACCAAAGAAGACAAAGAGAGATTGAGAGAATTAGGCTTTTGCCATCAAAACACCAATAATATATTAATTCTGGTATTGATTTTCATGTCATATTTAGATATTTAGAACAACTCGGGGAACACTAAGAGATAAAACAAAATGGCCACAATGTTACGCCAGCCTTCTCTGATAAAACACGAAAAGGAAAAAAGAAATTAAAAGAAATGTGGATCACTCAGTTTGATGGAAATGAAAGGGGAGAGCCAAGACGCTGGGATAGGGGGAGTGAATGGGCTGTCATTGAAAGTGCCAACGGAGGTGGGATGGGGGTAAAGGAGGAGTTAAAGGAATGCTGGGATGATAGAACCTGAATACATAAAAACTCATTACAAATTCTGTTTGCCCCTCTCCTCCTATATTATTTAATATAATCTGGACCAAAGAGCAAAATAAGTTGAAGAATAAAAAGAGTGGAAAGGGAGGCTAAGAATGAGGAAAGTGAGTTTGAGATCTGCCCATTCTCCTCCCTCAGGCTGGTCCTATTTAAAGTTTTTTTTACCCCACCACTGAACAGGACAGGCTTGTACAGTACAGGGCCTGCATAGACCTGTTCTCTTTTTTTGGGATCTATAGCATAAAAAAGGAAATCAAGAGAAACAGAAGAGAGGGAGGGAGATGGAGAGGGAATAAATAAATAAAAGGGGCATTTGGACAAATGCATAGTGGCATGAGATGGAAAGAAACACATTGAATGTGTTCTTTTCCCATCCTTGGCCAGCAGAAGGAAAACAAGTCAGGCCCAGTGTAGATGGGCAACATTTTTAGTTTTCTAATAAACGGAGGGAGAAGGACAAACTGAACCCCTGTTCAAACTAACTGCTGAGAGGACAGACCAAAAAAAACTTGGCATTAGATAATGTTTCTTACACACAATGTGGTGAATGTCTCATGACCGGAGCAAGCCCTGACGCATGACCTTTCCAGGGATACGACGCCGCTTGGCCCCCCTCACCCACGGCTGGAACCCCATGGAAAAACGGTCCCTGTGAATCTCTGCCCACCACGCCTGTAGGCCCCTCTTTTGTCTGTTTGCTCAATTTGTCCTCAGTGTCATGAAGGGGACAGGGAGAGAGATGTATGGATCACGACATTCCAGGAATAGCTGAATCTAGCTTTACTGTCTTGTCCCAACCGTCACTGTCCTCGTCCATCTGTCCTCGTCACTGTGATCACAGACAGAGCTCCTATTAAGGGACTGTCTGGCCGATGGAGAGACAGACAAGCTTGCATTCAGACAGAAGGACACACAGGGTTGGGCTGTATATCAGAACTCTTACTGCACTATGAGTCAGCATCTCTGACCACAAACCCTGTGCCTTGGATGCAGTGCCCTGGGTCCTACAATGGCCTTCTTGTCAATAGCAGCAATAGCAGCTTACATTACTGTCTCTACTCTGCGACTTACAGAGGAGAATGTCCTCTCGTCCATACTGAAACCCTGACATGTGCCAGTGTGCCAAGGGGAAGGAGGCAGGTTAGGTTGCTATTTGTTTTATTACTCTGCTGGTCTATTGAGGCGGCATTTTTAAAACTCTGCATGATGCCCCAGTGCCCATGGCCAGGCAAGATCACAATGATTAAAGAAACACCACAGTCTAGAGATAGACTTAAAGAGAAACACAAACACAGTCAGAATGTTCCAGGCTATCCTGTTTATCCCCCGGTTGTCTCTTACTCTTACAGAACAGAGCACATAACTTCCAAACAGAGCCATGCACCAGCTAATAGTCTGTATTGTAAATAGAGCAGAAATATGACTAAGCTCCAGCCTCGGTGTCTCCTCTGATCCTGAACAGAAGGAAATCTTTTCAGGCTACCAATGCCAAAGAGCTTCTGAGAACAGTGCAAACCCCTTCAATCCATCGTTTACACTTTGTCACCTCGTCTCCTCCAGGATCCGTGCTTCCAGAAAAGACAAAAGGCCAAACAAACAGAGAGAGAGAGTGGAGGAATGGCTGTGCAGTAGCCGATGACACTCTACATTCTACTCTTTACATTCTCAGTGTAAAGGTAACTGTTTTACCCTCCCTCTCTCTCTCTCTCTCTCTCTCTCTCTCTCTCTCTTTCTGTCTTTCTTATATCTGGCAGGTGCATGCCTCTCTGGTCAACCCTTTAACAGATGTCCTGGCTTAAGGTGCCAACAACCCCCCCCCCGTCCTCTCTCTCTCCTTCTTTTCCTCCCGCTGTCCTGGCACAGCCGCCATGGACGCTCGCCAAACATGGGATAGAGTGATGAGGAGAGAGGGTGGTGATCGGCTGTAAGGAAAGGAGAGAGAGAGGAAGGGGCAGCGGAGGTAAGGTGGCCACTATTTGGGTACGGGCCAAGGAGGCTCAGAGGAGAGGGTAGATGAAATGAAGAGGAGCAGTGGAGGAAAGGAGCGTGAAAGAACCAAACCTTACCTCTCATATGATCAACTTACCTGGTGATAATTGCAATGGAGTAAGGATTTGGATTATTATATATTTGGATTATTATATATATAATAATCCAAATATATAATAATCCAAATCCTTACTATATAGAGGAGTATATATATATATATATATAGGCCTATATATACATATATATATATATATACACTGTATATACACTGTATATACACTATTTATACTATGTATACTATACACTGTGTGTATATATACACATGATATTGGATTTGATTGTAAAGACCTTTCAGCAAGTCAATCACACGCGCACAATCTTGCCTGTAGGTGTGTGTGTGTGTCTGAATGTGTTTTAGCAGGAGCTCACACCAGCTGCAATCACTTAAGGACGGGGTATCCACTGTAGAAATGCTTTAGGCGAAAACTGTACTGTGTGTGTGTGTGTGTGTGTGTGTGTGTGTGTGTGTGTGTGTGTGTGTTACCTTAACGGTGCGGTGGTGCTTGCGGGAAGGGTGACAGCGCATGTTGCTTGTGTTGCAGCAGCCTGTGCAGCGCAGCACCTCGACACATGGCGGCCATATCAAGAAGTTGGCAGACGTGGGATCCACCTGGCTCCTGGGAATCTCGTAGATCACCGTCCGCGTCTTACACACCGCTGGGACCGCCTCCTCTACTGGAAGACAGAGGAGAAGGAGGAGTCTGGTTAATGTGTTTGGTCTGCACAAGTGTTTGGTTTCACATGTAAATCTAAAAAAATCTAAATGCAAGCGCATCCTGATGTATTGTTGTAATCTGTCCATTTCACTCCCAGCTGCATTCATGCATTCCTTCACTGCTCATTATTTGATGACTCACTTGATGTGGGTGCTGTTCGTCTGACCTCAGATCACATACAACCTCCTTTAAGGCTGTTAAGAAGACAAGCTATCCAAAAAGCTGATCTCATATCAGCTAAGGAGCTTTGGGATCAAGTCGGTGAGACAGAAAGAGACTGCTTCTTTGTTCAGAGGCCTGACTGGGGTTAATGCAGCGTGACTAGGCCAGAAAACCTTTATGTCCGCCTGTGGGAAATCTAATAATGGCCTTTGACCCTGTTGGTCATAGTGAAAAGAGGAAGGCAGTAAGCATTCATTTCAGATTTAATGCTCTGACAAGCACTCAAACCTAAAGAGGTGACAGAGAGTGTACAGTAAGATACCATTATGTCGTAAAGATGAGCATGTACAGAATGTGAATTACTGGAATTGTTGGGTCTTTGTAAATTATAGAGTGGGATCTACTCTATCTACGACCTACTCTATCTGTAAAGTGTCTTGCGATAACTCTTGTTATGATTCAATACTATAACTCAAATTTAATTGAATTGCATTGAATGTTAGGGCTTTTGTGGACAGCTGCCAAAATGGTGTACTGTATCATTCACTTATGATATGGAGCACATACATGAAATCACCCAGCCACTTAATTCTGTGTTGCTTTAAATGCTGCGCTGCTGGGAGGGATGTGCAGAACATGCAGCCAGTCTTACACATACATCACACACTACATGATATTCTCTACACCTCGATCAGATATCGTACTGCATGGCGTTTTATGAAGAAATCTGACTGAGAGCCCAGGCGAGCTGCAACTTGAGCCCTGAATGCCTGGAATTTCCACGCTCAAGGATATATCCTTGAGTCTCCTGACTCATGTGTCTTAGATGTTCCTCTGTTCAATTAAAAGGCTTCATGTAAGATGTACTCGTCAACCTCACACACCAGTCTCGTTTTTCATGATTCCTTGATTGCCATAAATACTGGGTAGACGTCTTCATTAGGGTTCCTTTTATCCACAAAAAGCCACTAACTATAAGCTTTGTTTGAAATTAGTGTAAAGTGATCGGTTTCATCTCCTGGGAACTCATGTGTCAGGGGGGATATTTAAGATAGCTGTTATTTTTAGGGCATTATGAAACTGTAATAAGTTGTGCCAAGTTGTGATCTATATAGTGCCAAACGTCATCATGATGCAACCTCTGAGCAGCACAGTAAAGCACATAATATCCATTCAGTCTTACCAATGCTCCTCTTGCGTCGGCTGTGGAGCTGGGAGCTCTTCAGGTCATTGTAGTAACCATGCTGGCGGGAGTAGTTCTTATGGTGGTTGTGGTGTTTGTGGTGTTTGGGCTCCTCGATAACATTGTTTCCCGTACCTCATCAAAACAGAAGGTAGCCACATTAATGACGTCACACAGAGAGGAAGCAAACACAAAAAACGTATTCAACCAATAAACCAAAGATGGGTTGATTGATCACGGCTGCAGCTTTAACAGTGTTGACTGTGGTGGGTGGCTTGCTAGGCCAAACCAGAAAGACTGGATATGATCCGCTATTGATGTTTTATATACCCTTTCCACAACTAACAATGTGTTGGTTAGTCACACAACCATAATGAGATGGTACCTTCCTGCTAGCTTCTTGTGCTGTGTGTAACATATGCTTTGATTCCCTGAAGGGCTCAGGGTTCCCTTCAATGTGCTGGATGGCTGGTAGGGCAACTGCTGATGATGTCACAAATTGAGGTAAATAGTGCCAAGTACACACGGTACAGGCATGAGGCACGTATTACACAGAACTCTGTGTAATTGCAAGCTTTGTGTGTCAGCCTTACTTACTCATTTGGCTGAACTTTTCCAGCAGGAAAAAGTATCTAGACGTAGGTGAGTCAGCATGCTCCTTCAAAAACAACCCGCATTCACAGATGCAAAGCAGACTAAAGTGGTCATTTGACAGGTGGTACTCAGCCACCATTATCCCTGCACCTAATTAGTGGTTTTGTGTCTCTCATTTACCTGAAAATGTTTGCTTTTTCAATCATACAGTGGCTTGGAAAAGTACATGTTTTGTTATGCTGCAGTGGTAGCTCCTTAAGGCTCCTTAACTCCAGTCTAATATAGCCAGCTCAGCTTATTCACAGTCATGGTCATCTGATAAAGCTTGCTTGTTTTTGTCCCCACCCAGAATATGAGGTGGATTACAGAAGAGTGCCAGAGCAGCTATAAAGCGATAAATCTTGTACGCAGGATACTGCCCTTTCCCAAAGAGCAGAGTCTGAGTGTTTGCTAAGTGGGTGGGTCTACCTGTCTGTAGGTACAGCACACCCACCCAATTGGCTGACACAATCCTACATCTGTACACTTAACATAAAGACACACTCACAACTACACAAACTCCTCTCATTATCCTCCATAACATGTTAAAAGCCAATGTACACCAGCACAACAAAGCTTAGCCACAGGCAAACACATTTCACTCATCCAGTTCCTTTGTGCTCTGACCAGAGTCATCTGAAGGGATTCCCTTTACCTATACATGATCCACTTCTGGGATTAGTTGTTTATTTGCTTTGGGATGCATTCATTTTCCAGGTCTGCCCCTCAATGAGAGCGGAGGGAATTTGCTTCTAGCCTTTCGTGCCGTCAGTCATGCAGTGACCCAGAACCAAAGGTCCACAGAAAGGAAGTGTTGCCTGCAGCTGAGGCCTGGAGTTTAGTAAAGGTCTGAGCTATGTTTTATTTATTTTTTCACATCAGTCTGACAGGCCTGTATACAGACACGCATGAACATACCATATATATGTCGCACACACTCTCCATATATACGTGCAAATACACACCTACGCTGTCTGCACTGTCAGGTGGACTCATTGTGACAGCTGGCTGAATTTCCTACCTGACAACCTGCAGGTCACTGACACAACTCCCACTGCGCCTCCTCTCTCCCTACCACTCCCTCTCTTCATCTCCTCCTGTCAGATGAGAATGGGAGTGAGGGAGCGTGTCACACCAGTGACCACTCGGAGACGGTTTATGTCAGAGCTGACAGGAGAAAGGGAGGGAAGGCATAAAGAAGTCTTTTATGACTGCAGAGTTCTTTTCTCAGCACAATAAAAGGACCTTTCTGTGGAGGTTTTCTTGACACAAAAAAGAATGAACATAGGGAAAGAAGGCAATCAGAGTAATCAGGCAGCAAGGTGCAGAAGAAAAATAGGTAAGAAGAGAGAAATGAAGAGAGGCATGAGTAGAAAGAGTGAGGAACTGGCGCCTCTGTTGGTTCCAAGTGACTAAGAAGTAATAACACACCAGGCGCGTTGTCTTACTGAGACAAGAGAAATGAGGACAGAGGACAGGGCACAGGCTATCGCCATGAATTAGGCATTCATGACTCACAAATTACTCCCTCCATTAGCTGAGGGCCTCAGCTCCCTCCCTTTACTCCTCCTCCTCTCTTTCGTATCTTTCTTTCTCTATTTGTACAATAAGCCAACATGTTGTTAACTTATTAAAAAAAAGTGCCTCCCCAATTCTCTCTCTGTCTTGTTTCTTCATTGTCAACAGTAACACAGCTGAGATTACAAGGTATTACTTTTAGGGCAAAAGGTCCTCCACCTGGTTGTAAAAGCAGGTAGGGAGCACAGTAACTTTGTTTTTGAGGCGCTGTAGGTTCGTAGGAAGTTCTACCAACTGTACTGGAGCTGAACACACTGCCAGATTGTCAGAAACAAAGCATATTGCACAACAACTTGTGACATTTCTGAGTGAGGTATAGCAGGAAGACAGCCTCCAAAATCCTCCTGCTCCCTCCTCCACCTCTGCCCCATGCCAAGAGTCAGGTTCCCTTTTCTGTCAAAGTCCTTCACTGAGAGAGATAAGAACCAGCAGGCCTGGGGGCCACCTAAGGATGAAGCAAGGAGAGGATCACCTCAGGGGCCAGACAGCCATCTGCAGACTTGAGCAAGGTCATCTCATCTGTCAGTCAAAGCTGAAGACACCATCCTCGCCGGACGTGTGCACATACTGTAGACACGCACTGAGCAAAGCAGCACTAAATGAAACACAGCCAACAGACATGCCCCGCAGGCCTTCCCAGTGATCCCAACACATGTACGTCCTAACAGGCAGAATTATAAAGTCATCCTTCTAGTGACATAGATCTCAGATAATGACAAAATAATATGATGACTAAAATAAAGTAATCAAGGATTTCCTGGGTGTGACCTCCAAAACACAACATCAGCCCATGTTCGATCTTCAAGGTGCCAATGTTCAAAGGTTTAAACCAACACCTCATATAAGCCTTTCCTTTCTACTTCCATGGCTGACAAGCTATGCCGTGTGGAGTGCAGCCTATACTGGTAGCTTTACTGTCCTGGCTATCTGCAACAAAAGCTCTGAAAATACCCCTCTGGTTGGCGTCAAAAGTCTTTTAATGGGCTGGCCTGGGTCGCCAAGCTGGCTGTTGGACAGATTTATGTCCTCGTAATAATCAGCCTACTACTGTTACCCTGCAAAACATTCCTCTGTTTGAAGAAAGACATGTTAATTCAATTATAAACACCTCATCTCATGCTAGAGTCACTCCGGAGATCTATTCTGGGCTCAGCATAAAGTGTGGTGATCCCTGTTGTGGAGTACAGGTTGGTCTGATTGTGAATTAATAAATTGAACACACTAATGATGATGTGTGGCCTAAATGATTTGTCGATCAGAAAAGCAATCAGGTGGTTACACAGAAGAATACTTGAGTGAAAGACTAACATTGACCTAATGTTGCTTTGCTGAATATATGTTTTAAGGCTACTAATGTGCTGTGACCAGTGAGGTGGCTGACATCATTTTGGACTGTTAAAGCAAATTTTGTAATTACCCATTTCCATCAACAAACCTTTAGCGGGGAGACTTGAATTTGATCTATGGCCAGAGCCTGTGTAAATAGAGGCTCATGTGAAAGCAAACAGCTTCTTGCAGTGCACCCCTGTAACTTAATCTAAGACAGCCTGAGACAGACCGGTCCCCCACTACAGAAGAAGCAGCACCTCCAAAATCCTGAAGCGGAAGAAACCCGCCAGACTTGAGAGCAACTGTCTCTGTTTACAGGGCAACATTTTTAGTTGCTATGAAGCCAGTTTATTGCAGCAGCTGAAAGAATATGCCCAGAAAAAAATGCCTGCCAGTGAAAGTCCATCTTTGTCACGTGTACAGTGGATGCACCTATCAAGGTTACTGCTTTATCATGCACCCCAGGGCTGGGCAGCTCCCCTGGTGCACAGATCCCTCCTGCACTGTGGTCTAGTCATGGGCATATCTTTGGAACTTGATTTCAGGAGTCATAACTTCACTGATTCCCAGCTGAATGTAATTTGCAGAATATTCAGGTGTCCTACCAAAAAGGCTAGTTTTAAAAGGGGTTTTACAAGAGAGCATAAGTATACAGATAATAAAGGCATACTGCTTATGTAATCTTGCAGCTGTTTTTAACACCACCCTTGACTACTGGTGTCCTATAAACAGTATCAGTGCCCGACGTGAACAACTTCTCTGGCATCAGGATTAAAAATGTAACTGGGGTGTGTTGATAAAAGTATCAAGAGGCAGAATTTACCTACGGAGTCAATGTCTAGTAGCCGCTGGAGGTCGCTGATGCTGTGGATTTCACTGTGGGACAGTCTGTCTATCAGCTCCTGGGGAAACTCCACTTCCTTTAGGGGGGCGGGGGGCAAACAAAATAAACAAGAGATGAAGGTTAGAGATGTGTCGAGGCAGTGGCAAAACGTGTGTGTAATTGTTTGGCTGTTTAAGTAAACGTGCTGGGTTTAAACAACCAGTAAAAACACTGCTAGAACAATTTTGCAACTATGTGCCAACGACAGCTAGCAGATCTGCCCCTCTCCTACATTGAGAGGAGGTGGCGCCGAACCCTTTTAAGACATTATTCAATTTGGGTAAGCAATGCTCTGCAAAGGAACAAAACTGCATCACTGGAGGATAATAAGTCAGATATTTTAATAGTGTCTTGTGGTTAGTTCGGCACTCTTATAACTCTAAAATGTGCCCTATTTCCTTTTAATATATCTATTTCTTTTACTTATTCACAATTTGGAATGCAGGACTGATTGAGGGAAGTCGATCATACAAAAAATGAAAATATGTTATTACAACTACTGCTTTCAGTTTTAATTGGAGGTCGAATTAATAATTAGATGCCGATGAGCCCCACAACGACTTCAGGAGTCTTACTAAGTAAAACAACATCAAACCGTCTGTTTTCTAAAGGAATTTGGAACCGTACCACAGATTGGAGCGACGTTTGCCCGGGTGACCGGCAGCTCACCAAACTTTGCACTTGTTACGGTCTTGCAAGCACCTCAGGTTGAGCAAACCGCTTACAGGAACAGTGGCTATTTATATCGCCCGGAGCGGTTCCCATGAAAGCGCTTAGCCCAACCAAAACGTTTGCCCAGTTGGCTTGGGCTACAAACAGATTTGGCACAAAAGCCAAAAATAACTGTGATAGGGGCGTCCAAGTGAAGACGCGATGTTGGTTCTCAAAAGCGCATAGTCACTGACCCTCACGGTAACTGAAGCTGATATGCTGTTTGCTCATGTTTGAAACATACATTTATATATTCACCATGTTCTTATAATAGCCTCTTAATCTAAACTACCCTTTTTATTATCTTAAAAAACTGTTTGGATCTGTAATTCAAATGAAGAATTGATTTTAATCATGTGGGCTCATACTCTTCAAGCCTAATTACAGGCTTTGATTCAAGTTTTTTATAGTTATTGCTCTGTAGTTGCTCTCTCCTTTTCACTGGCCATCAAGTTGCGGTGTGGTGTGTAGCTCTTGCTGAAATGCGCGCTTTGTGGGAACTTTGCACCCTCATAGGAATAAAAACCCCGCACCACTGTGTGTGAAATTGGACCAGAGGGACACAGTCTATCCGGCCCCGCACCTCACTGGCTGTGCGGAGTCCTGGTAACTTTACCTCAGAGGTGGCCAGCAGCAGGTACGTCGTCCACAGCAGGAAGTAACAAAGTGCGGCTCTCATCTCCCTTTAATTTTGATTTAACCCCGAACAAGAAAAAGGTGCTATTCTGTAGGAGCCGCAGAATCGCTCCTGGCCCCACACGATCCACAACCATCCCCTCGGGGAGAGAAACCGGGGTGTCTGAGCTGCTCACCGGACTCAGTCAGATTCCGTGCTGCACTTGCTTTTAACTGTGAAAAGCTGAAGAGGCTGGAAGTTGATTCTTGTTATTCACATTGGACTGCGTCCTCTTGAACAAAATCTGTGCGCCTTATACTGTAGCTCCTCAGGCGCGAGTGGGACAATCCCAAGAGACAAGTCTGAAGCGCATTGCACTTGTCCTTCACCCTCTAAAAAACAGGCTTCAAACTTCAGCCCAGCTCACTAATGTATCAAACAAGAAGCGTAGGTATTTTAATTAAACTGAATTAAGACGCACTACTTTTTCTATAATATTATTTAATAGTCCTAGAAGAATATAATCCCAACGAGCAGATCCTCTTAGAATACGACAAGAGAGAAAGTTGTCCGTGTTGTGCTATTCAGAGCATGTATTGCAGCCGTCTGCACAGGTCCTTGACTGTGTAGGACTCTGGAGTGAATGAAAGTCAGAGCGCATCTGAGCCGCTGGATATAGAGAGCCAGCAGCTCCGTGCTCGTTGCGCCTCCCCTCGCGTTTCGGTGATCTTGCATCTATTCAGCGAGGGGAGCTGGTTGGCTGGGTGGATGACTTAAGAATAAAGAGCATGTCCCCATCCCCCCCTCAGCCCGTGTGTGTGTGTGTGTGTGTGTGTGTGTGCGTGTGTGCGGGTGTGCACTTCAGCACAGAGCCCATTCAGAGATTCAAGCTGTAATTGATATTGATTATCACTGATTGAAAAGTATGTAAAACCAATAATTGTGGACAAAATTGTGACAAAAAGGATGAGGGTGCAGATGAGAATGAGACACATTCCATTGTCACATTGTTTAGCTTGTCACAATTAGCTTTGATTGAAAAGCAAATAAGGGGCAGAAGAAGTCAGTAATTACATTTATATTAAATTACTCCAGATGTAATCAAATTTGGACCAAGTAAACAAAAATGTGAAACGATGATCATTACCATGGAAGTGATGATGGGGACTCATGATGTCTCGTGATAATGAGATACTACAAGTTGTCTTTGTGCCTTTCAGTTTAAGGCAGAACAACCAATGTATGTATCATGTGTGGACATTTAGTATGTATTAGTACAAATAAATTAAAAATAAATGTGTCATGTCTGTTAAGTATGTTATGATGACATAGATGATGACCATTAAACACCTGTGTGTGTGTGTGTGTGTGTGTGTGTGTGTGTGTGTGTGTGTGTGTGTGTGTGTGTGTGTGTGTGTGTGTGTGTGTGTGCGTGGGCATGATTTTAGAACACAGGAAGCAAACTAGTTAACAGCAGGTTAAAACAGTCTGGTCTTAAATTGTTGTGAGGAAGCTGTAGGCTGTGCTGTGCTGGGAGGTCTGGGAGGAGAGCCTGAGGGCCTGATAAACGAGGCATACCAACAGGAGCAGATACTCAGACAGAGACAGCGTGCACGCACATTATCAGCCAGAGGTGACAATCAGCAGGGAGCCATAGGTCATGCAACCAGGTGGTCTGCCCTCCACCTTTTCCATTCAACTGGATCGCAAAGCACGAGGCCAGCCTGAGGGCGTTGTGGCTTGAAACACTGCATGGAGAACACACTCCAGCAGCTGGTGGAGTAATTAATGTAACTATTTTAATAGGTCTGTAAAGTTCATTTTAGGATGGTACCAGTGCTGTAAAATGAATGTTATATTTTATAACAAACGTTCCTCTGCTAAAGCCATTTATGTGACACGTTGTTCCTATTGAAGCTTGTCCTTTTTTCTTCTTTTTTTTTACTGCACTGCACTAATCGTTTGCTCTTAAATTGCAGAAGTAACTGTGTGCATTAAAGTATATTATGATATGGCACAAATGAATAACACTGGCTGGTGACAGACAGGCTCATCATGACCCGCAGTGGCGTCATGGTTACATCACAGGTCAGCCTCCCTGCCTAGATGTGCACCCTCACTGAAATGCATGAATCATGTGTCTTGTAGGTGTACACGTTGCATCATGGTGGGGATCAGAGGAAGAGGTGAGAGAGCAGGCCTCACAGTAGGAGAGATTGATTGCTTTTCATGTGAGGTGAAGAAGTGAGTAAAAGGAAAAACTAGCAGGTTAGGATGATGTGTTGCCCTCCTTCTTTTTTTTTTTTGTTTTTCATTTTAATGTTTCTTGTATTTTGATGATTGTACTTATAAATTGTGCTTTAAGATAATACGGAGGCAAACGAGGCTTGAGCTTGAGACTGAAGAGTGATGCACATGTACTGTAAGATGGAGAGGTAGAGGTGGATGAAAGAAAACATTAACACAATAGGCGGAAACAAACTGAACTGAGCAAAAGAGAGGAAAGAATCATTTGACCGATATTTTAAAGGGAGAAGAAGAATAAAACAACGCCAGGCAACCATTCTCTCTCCCCCCTTCTTTTTTTGCATCAACTATTAGGTAACATGTTTACTGGCAACTGAGGACTGTGTACCTAACAACATTAACCCTATTAAATGGTTTTATAGATGCTGGTGCACAGTAAATCCAGCCATAAAGACTCTGTGGAGAGGACGTTCTCCGAGTGAGGTGATGACTCCCGTTCCCAACTTAGAGCCACACATATTTCTCAGTGAGAGAAGCTTAGGAAAAAAGGGGGAATTTTTTCAAGAATGTGGTGGATATGAGTTGCATTGCCTTTGGGGTCTTAGAGTGGGCCACCTAGTCTGTCTGTTGTTATCATCTATTTCCGAGAAGGTAGTGATAATTTCTCAAGTCTTGACCTCGTGAGTCCAAATATTTTTAAGATGGGACAGTTTTATTTTGGGGTAAATTGTTGTTTCAGAACAGTTTTACTGTCATAATGAGCCAATTAAGATGAGTTTTATAGATTACTTTTTAATAAAGTAATAATTAATTATGAAAATCTATTTGTGCCATGTTATATACAATATAGTACCAGTCCAGGTTTTTTATTATGATTCCATTTATACTTTGGATTATACTGCATCATTTAGGCTGGTTATTTATGGTCTATTGACAAAATCCTATATTATAATAGTATATACTACACTTACCAAACCTAGGGATAAAGAATAAATATAATATATTAATAACAGAAAACAATAAAGGCTCAGACCTATTTCCATCATTGTCCCTAGCCTGGTTCAACCTTTAACAAGATAGATGAGGGCATTTAATCATGATCCCTGACCAAATGAAAACCCTGTGAGGTCAGATCCAGTGAAATTAAGTCCTTAGTTATATCGTTCCTCTTCCTGTTCCTCCCTAAATGTGCCTGAAAAATGTCCCTTTTCTGTGATATTCTTTTATTATCTATAAAATGATACACACCTATTGGATCAAAGCAAAATACCTTGTATATTAGTACAGTAATTGTTATAACACACACACACTATAATCCATAACCCAATTTAAACTTGATTCCATTGCAGCTAAACTCTGACCCTGAAACGTAAGCAAAGAATCTTAGACTACATTGTGCTTAGGAACCATAAAAAGATACCAGAGCTGACAATAGAAACTCAATATAATGATTGCAGCACATTCACCGTTATGATACCTGCAACTGTTATATTTCCTTTTCAATGAAAGCTATTACATCTTTAACCATTCGGCAACCCTGTTCTATGACACCTCATAATATCAAAGACCAAGTGGATCACAGAGTGGATTGCCTTGCAACAGAGAAACAAATATAGATCCTAACCTGGTGTCTCCCCCAGCGCCGCCCAGCCTTATCATGAGCATGCATGAGTCACGGACACAAGGAGCAGGTCCTTTGCAGAGTACCGAGTGATCTCCTCCCTCCTCCTCAGGGTAGAATTAGGCTTTGCTAACTAAAGCCCTAACTAGCTCATCAGTATCTATAATGACAAAGTTGATTCCATTAGTGGGTTGTGTGTTGATGTTTTTAGTATGGAGCTGTGTGTTATTTGACACAAGCTTGTGTCTTTAATAAGCCCATCTTAAACAGCGGTAACATTTATGGTTGGGTTGCTCATGTACTCACACATACACACAGCTAAGTCTTTCTGGTGAAATTTCCCAGGAGCAAAGGTACATTCCAGAGGCTGGTAGCAATATAGATTGGACTTGGAAATTATCCAGAGCAGAGTGCATATCCAGGGAAACCTCTACACGCGTAAACAAATAGCTGCAAATAGACACATTCACTCAGAGAAAGACTCAAACACACTCTTACTGCTTGTTCACCTGAATATTAAGCAGTGAAGGGTGGCCAAATACAGCCTCCATACTTACAACTAGACGCAGCTGCTCTTTTATAGGTACGATTACTGGCAGCCATTTACAGGCCTTCATTTCTTTAACATGCATAGCAATCTGAATGAAGTGGTCTGTGGGGCCTCCCAGCACCCTTCTGGACCCCTTTTCATTTCAGGCACTATAGGTGTGCAGGCATTAAAGGGGGCACAATGCCCAAACTGCTCTTTCATGAGTCACAACTGTGTAGTCAAGTCCACCTCTGGGATGAAAAATTACACCACATGCACACATAAATGCACAAAGCTGGTGGTACATGGTATGCAAGGCAAACTTCCAGCTGCAACACATTATACATTACAGCAGCACACTTCAGTTGTTAAGGGATTGCGGCATCCTTTCTGTGTGATCTCCAGATCTGTCAAACTGCGGTCTGCTCTTGTCATAACTCTGCCTTGACTTTTTCACTCTGTACTCATCCATGAAAGCCATCCTTAGAGAGCTAGAAATAGGTGTTCGGTGCGAAGAAGAAATGACACAGAAGAGAGAAAATACTTTGAACACTGGAAGAAATTTTAGTGTGTGGTTGTATGTGTGTGTTTTTGCACGTTCCTTGCAACCTCAGCATCCAGTTCCTTCAGGCTCCAAGGTCTGACCCCGTCATTTAGGTCAGCGATGAACTCCTGACCGCAGCCTCCAAACACAACAGTACGGAGGATGAAGCAAACAGCCAGCCTCAGCTCTAGATGGTAAATGGAAATTCCATTTTCAAACACAACATCAGACTTGCAGCTCAGGTATGAACAGACCCACAGATGTATTCTCTCAAACACTCACACATACACTGTATATGTGGGAATATACACTGAACAGACACATTTATGCACCAACACTTACACACCTGCACTCTCTCATGCCCATTCTCCAATTTCCACAAATGGACAGACAGACGTGAAGCAATTTGGGCACAAGTCCTTACATGCAGTTCCCCCCTGTCCCAGCTCCTTTTCCCCTTAAAACACTGCCTCTTTATTCCCTGTGAACAAAAAAAACACTCTGTCTTTCTGCACATACACACATACAGAAAACAGGGGACTTCCAGCCACTGAGAAATAGCAATGTAATTGCCGGTGCACTGTTGTCTATCAAGACCTGACCTTTTCAACATATGTGCGCCATGTTGGGAGCGGTGGGAACCAACAAGGAGGAAGACAGGGGTCTCCCTCGCTCTGTGGTGGTCTGACCCAACCTCCCCCTTCCTTTCTCCACTTCAATTCCCCCAAAACACTGGGAACTCCCAATGCGTCCCCATGTTCTGTGAGTTTGGAGGCAAGGAAGGGAGGACACAGTTATCGTACAAATCCGACTCTTGGCAGGGGGGCATCCAAAGCAGAACAGGATGATGTGGAAAGGACAGGGGGAGACAGAGCTGCC
This sequence comes from Etheostoma spectabile, assembly GCF_008692095.1. Taxonomy (NCBI): domain Eukaryota; kingdom Metazoa; phylum Chordata; class Actinopteri; order Perciformes; family Percidae; genus Etheostoma; species Etheostoma spectabile. The sequence goes on from NC_045747.1 coordinate 8,649,425, forward strand.
CTGTCTCACTGCGGTCCCAAGGGGACGGAGGTCTACGTGTAGAGCCTAGACATTATAGTAGCACAAATCTATGCTTTCTGTTGGTGCCAATGGGAAAATATCTGACTGGTTTTGCCTTACATGAATCTGGCCTTGAAAAAAGACATTAAAGAATGAAACATATACAGGGACATACTCAAAATAAACATATGAGAGTTTATAGGCTTATGCATCAATGGTAAGCGGAAAGAAATGGCTTTGACTAGGAGAGAAAAGTTATCCAAACAAATAGCAAGAAACTAATATTAAGAGTCAAGAAGTGGACTTGGGGTCCATGAGAGAGCCTTATGTGAAAACTAATTATAAAACATATCATAAATAGGAAAAACCAATGACAAGTTGCCATTATGGTGTGACAGACAAGCTCAGCTCTCAAAGGGGGTTCACAAAGCTGTCCTCAGAAATATATTAGGAGCCTATAAGCCCATAATTACACCAATTGGCATGTCCGATGGGGCTTTCACTTTGTTATTTACCCTTCCTTCTCCCCTTGTCTTTCACTAGCCATGGGCTGCCCTGCTCATGGTGTAGCGACCATGAGATGAGGGAACTATTGGCAGCCGTGATGATGGTGGTGGTGGGGGTGATGTGCATGTGGGAGGGGGCAGGGGTCTGTACCATGGGGATTAAGGGGAGATTTCTCTGCTTGACTTGAGTGACGTCAGATATCTGTGACGGAGATAAGAGGAAAGACTTGGATGGAAACTGGGAGTGAGAAGATGAGGAAAAGATACCATGAAAAGAAAACCCCTGGATTAAAGGGTGATTACGGCCAGTTAGAAAATCCACCTTGGTGCACCTGGTTACTCATCGTTTTACCATCAGCCTGCAGGGCCTAATACAGCTTGAGGTGTACCAAAGCAGGGGCTCTGAATTGTGTTTGAGATTTTCCTCAACACAGTGCCATTCCTATAGCAACCACCCCTAACTGAGCAAAGCACTTAACCTCCAGGAGAGAAGCCTTACCTAGGTTTATGGGCCGAACCACGATGCTATTTCACACGCATCAGGGTAACGATTAACAGTTGTTAATGTGAGCCCCCTAACCAAACAAGCTCCCAGCTAGCTCCTCTGGAAGAAACACTGTAGCTGCTTTAAAAAAATAATTACAGTAGGTTTATAGCTCTTTTATTGTTGTTATTATTGGAGGCCATAAAAGAGGTGGGGGGGGGGGCAGGATGCAGTTAGAAAGACAAGCATTCTTTTATTACTGGTATTCTTGTCTTTATTTGGCAGTCAAGAGTAGAAAGTAACAAGAAAAAAGGAGAACATGCCCTTTCCAACCCCATACTTGTTCGATGTCAGGCAATCTATGCCCTCTATCAACAAATGACACATTGGGCAACATTTGCATGCACCTGTGTGTGCATATATGCATACACAGAGGTTGGAAAAAGTCTTTTTTGGTCCCAAAGCCTTTGATGCCAGCCCATACTGTCATTATGGTACACAGACCAGAACCATAATAACACCTCTCCTCCTCCTCTCCAAGGACTCAGGATGAAGTGTCAAAATCCCATGGCAGAGGGAGATCACAACAAACTGATTATCAACAGGAAGTGGCTCCATTATGGGCTTAAAGATAGGAGAGTCCTCTCTGGTTACAGCACTCATTCAAATCCACACATTCCTGCAGGGTTTAGGGAGAGCCGGGTCACCCCTGTGGACTCTGCTCCCAAGCCACTGCCTCAGCCCACGGGCATTGCTCAGGGTACAGCTGGGACATTGAAAGGATTTGGGGGTCCTTCAGGAGGTGCTGGAGGATTGTGGATGTCTAGGGTGGCCTAGAAATCAGGAGACACTTGACAGCCTTTGCCTTGTGACTTTGCACACCTGCAGTGAATGGCTATGGTTTGGGGGATGAGGTGAATCCACTGGGATGTGAGGGATGTAGACTTAGTGAAACACTCACATCTAATAGATCCCAACAAATTGGTAATTCCTGGGGAAGATGCCCAATCTTATCCAGATATTGAAGAATGTTGATACATCCTTTCCAAATTGAAGCATCAAATCTCAAAACCTGCCAATTGATTTTGAAACGTGAGATGCTTTAGGAGTCTGGAACAAATCAAAAATGTCTCAGAGCCAAAGATTTATTAACATTATCGGAAACCATTTCCTAAACAGTCCAACAGGGACTTTTTGCTCATTGCATTCCTTCATCTTCCTAATGTAATTAGAAAAGAGTTCGACTACTTTTATGATCTGCACTCAAAACCCTAATGATTCCTCAGAGAGTAGGAGGCACTGGGAAAAAAGGAACAATTGAGACAATTGCTGAGCTGCCTCCCCAGGGAGTGAAGTCAGAGTCGAAGTGAAGAGATGGATTGTGCTGGGTCGGGATCATTGTGGGCAGGGGATTGCAGAGTCATGTGCATGATGGAATAACTCACTCAGAAAAATGCTACTGACCCATTATTTTCCCCTTGAGCATGCAGAATATTAACATTTCAGTCTTTTGTTTGTTTGTTCTACACGTTGTTTAAAGGCTAGTCACCAGGGCTCTGTTTGCTGGGAATAGCTTTGAAACTGAGGCCAATATTGAGCCGAGTCAGGGAGGCCTGGGCTCAGTGTTGGTACATGTATACATATGAATTATTTACTTGTCGTCCAGCAGGAAATGAGGAACGATAACAAGCTTGGGAAAGAAAAGCAGAAAAACAAACAGATGGTATCTCATCCCCTCGTTCACTTCAAGCTTTCTCTCTTTCTCCTTTCTTTTCTTTGAGGCAGTCAGCTGTGTCATGCAGTGGACAAATAGCAAAGGACGTGTCCCTTTAAAGACAGTGCCAGGGAGTGGAACCATCATTTCAATTGGCTCATGTCTGTTACTTTTACTATAAGGATGGTTGCCTTGATAAAAGGAAAACTGAGTCAATTTGACACATCAAAGTCTGTTTTCAGATGTTGGGGAGTACAACTGCATTTATGAAGAAAGTTGTTGAAGCCTTTTGTGACTCCAAAGGGAGCTGCACACAATCTGATAAATTTCCTCAAGGCAGTCACTTGAGTCAGTATCAAATGTTTAAAAAAAAATCTTGGGGATGTGGGATTAGAAAGAAGTGAGCATAGCAGACCTCTGTAGCTCCTCATCTGTGTTTAAGGTTAGTGGTTGGAGGCTACATTAGCCGGTACTAGCATAACTCACCTCTCTAACCAAATTGTTAGCGGTTGAGTTGCTTTGTGGGCAAAGTGGGCACCAGGTTTTGACAAGGAAGAAAAATGTGTGGCATAAAAAACACTGCATCTCTGGTTCCGCTTCACTGATTTTGAGTCCAAGCATGTTATAGGAGTACAATGCTAAGCTGGTACTCTGTTTTTTGTTTTGCTCCAGTGAAATCATTACTGGCCACCAAGTTATTTTGTCGTCACTACATAGAGGGTTTAACTGAGCCGGACCTTGTGATGATCTCCTGACCCAATTTTTGACTCGCCTTCTCCCCCTGACCTCGGCTCAACACCCCCTCTCATCCCTAACCTTTCAATCCCATCAGCCTCACTATTGCTCAATCACCTGTGACCGGGCCTGGGTGGGGACCTTTGACCCTAGAAGGTCACGATTAGAGCTGAGAATCAGAGCAGCAGAATTGGGGACCAGGCAGAGATGAGATGCCCCTGGACCGAGAGCTGTGACCCAGCCAGGCTGAACTCTGGAGAAGTCAAGTCGCCACACCCAATGTATCTAGACAAGAAAAGTGTATCAAAGGCTCTGGTCATTAGCGAAGGCCGTTGGGGGTTGATTTCTCTTTCAACTAGGTGTAGGGATCATGGAGGAGCGAGAAGGCAGGGAGAATCAGTGGAGGTTGTGGCCTGGTGTTAGCAGGCATTTTAATTAGCCTGGATCTCCCCAGACAAGGGGATGGAAGGGAGCAGAGATGGCGACTATGGAAATACAGAAAGCAGGAGAGGAGGACAGGGAACAAAAGAAAGAGAATCCGGGAGAAAGAGAGGGCGGGGGGGTGGGGGGTCGCACGCCCAGGGGCTAG
>NC_045747.1:8653462-8654410 GCF_008692095.1 Etheostoma spectabile
TGTGCCAGATCTAAATATGCAGCACCAAATAAAATATTTTCTCACGAGATCATGGGTGGCTATGTCTGGTTATGGGATGCAACAAATACACATGCAAGCATGCACAAACACAAACACACACACATACACACACACAGACACACGCACACACACACACACACACACAGACCAAATCACTCCCAGCCATCTTATCTTGTAAATTTTTTGGAGATCCTTATATAAAACTTTGGAATTTGGAGGGATGCACTTAAGAAGCCATCCTGTAAATAAGGAGGCAAAAAGTTCCCATGCTGGGATAAATTCTTTCAAATCTCTCTTAGTGGTTCTAAGTGGACTTTACACCATTCAGGAGTGCACTTAGAAACCAAAGGAGAACATATTAGAGGTCAGTGAAGCTGGCGCAGCATTTCTTTGCATTCCTCTTCCTCCTCCTGCATGTTCACCACCTCCTCCGCCTGTGTCTTTATCCTCTGCATCCTTTCTGTCTCCTCCGTCTGCTCCTCCCCGCCAACTCACCAAGTCTGGCTTCTTGTTTGTTTTGACACAGGAGTCTTGCACCAAACATACTCCACTGTGGGAGTATCTGGAAGCTGTAGTAGAGCCAAGTTGCAGCAGCAAAAATAAAGGGGTGGAGGGAGTAGAAGAGGTGGTAATGGGGCAGTCGGGGTCATTCATCCTACGAAGTCCCTGCTACTGCTGCTTTCCTCCTCTCATGGGCTGCTTCTGTTTTATGCTAAATGAAAGTAAAGAGAGGTACAGCAAAAAATCTTGAAATCATGTAATGAGTAACAAGCTGACTGTAAAAACATGTTTGCACTCATAACAACAACTAGAAAATACAATGTGTAGCCTAGAGGCATGTAAGCAACCTCTACCAGGGCAAATAAAATAAAATCAAAATATATACTGATCCAAAGGATTTTATTTATATATATATATATATATATA
>NC_045747.1:8654420-8672667 GCF_008692095.1 Etheostoma spectabile
TATATATATATATATATATATCCGTTATCAGTTCTGTTATGGATTCCTCTCTCTAAGTGATCTGCAGTGACAAAGGGATTGAACATTTAACAAAAATGTATGTATGGTTGAAATACCTTACCATCAGCCTCAACATTGGCTGTTCGCCAAGCTACATGTCTGCAGTGCTTCATGTAAAAGTCAATAAAATTAAGAATTTGTAACCATTTTGTCAGTTAGAGTTAAATTGTAAAAAAGTCCTTTTTAATTGGCTTTTGTTGACCGTCTAGGAGTGTTGACGGCTGAGCCTCTCCTAACCTGATGATCATGTTGCTTTCAATGCGAAAGTGCAGTTACCTGAACTGATGTTAGCTTAGCTGGCGAAATGTTTTTGGCATCAGTGTTACAGGCACAGCGGGACCACAGGAGCCCTATGACGGATTATGGGACTGAAGCATAAAGGACCCAAACACAGAACTGAGATACCTAAATTAAAAGTTGGTAAAAGAGAGAGTGTGTGTGTGTGTGTGTGTTTGTGTGTGTGTGTGTGTGTGTGTGTGTGTTTGGTTGGCACAGTGCCATGGTATCAAGGCTTCATCTTACTGCTCATGCAACAGTGCCAAGTTTTATCCCCAGTCAGCCCACCCAGGACGGCCCAGTAATGGTCCTGCCTAATCAGGTGCTCTCTCTCACACACACACACACACACACACACACACACACACACACACACAAACCCAGGTCAGCTCAGGTTGAATTTTCATATTGATGTTACCAGTGTTATGAAAATAGCTTTCTTTAGGAGAGACGAAAATGGTGGTTGTTTAACAAAACTATCCCAGCTCAAGCTCCACTTACTCGTTTTTTCAGTGAATGGAGTCAATCCATCCACACAAACTCCATCCACTGAGGGCGTTCAGTTGTCATGGAGATGGATCTGTTTACATTCGGACTCAGTGCTTGTTATGATTGCTCTGATGCCCTTTTTAGGACGTCTTTGTTGGACTAACAGTAAAGGCATTCTTTACCTTGGAAATAGTAGTTTAACTAAACAAACAATCACACTTACTAGCTTTTGTGGAACTTCCAACCATGTAAAACTGTGTTTCTTTTTTTTTTTATCAATTCATCGTCCTTTAGGGTACCTAAAACCTAAATTACCTCCTTTTTGTCAAGCAGTGTGTTTAGGATAATTACATCAGCTGTATCATCTTCAAACATTTAAAGATCTGCACATTGACAAAGGAGAATACGTATTCAATTTCTTTGCGAGTCATCAGTGTTGAAATGTTAGCGTAGTCTGAAACAAAGTGACAACTGACAACGTGCCAGTAAGCATGTCTATAAGGCGAGAGAAAAACAAGTTATGCCTGACTTAAATGTGTATAATAATAAACTTTTGATACGTAATTCATGGTGATCTGCCATGAGTGGACACATTTTTGTGCTGGAAATCATATCCCCAATCCTTGCAGGTGGAAACACAATACTTGTGAGGAGGTTACTAAACTCAATGTTGGCGATTTGGGAGCGCATTCCTTAGTTGATTTAGTGGGCATTAAGGTGAAGAGGAATGTGTCAAAGCTGTAGAGGCTTTAGTCCACTGTGGTGTAAACTGGCTGGGAGGAGCTTTGACAGCTCAGACTGACGGATGACTGACACTTGGCCTAATGTGAGAAGGATGGAAAGCAGAGAAGAGTGGAGGGAGCCAGACAGAGCAAAGGGAGGCCGGGATGGAGAGAAGGTACCTGTATGAAGAAATGTGAAAAGTGTGATTGAAGAGGACAGTTTGCACTTTAGAAAAAGACAAAAGAGATTAATTGAGATATAATGTTTAGTGAATTTAGCACGTGGGCATAAGATGAGATAAAGGGAAAGAGAACAAACAAAGTCCAGTCAAAAAAGGAAGAGAGGATGCCAGAACTTGGGATAAAATGTGATAAAGAGTCACATTCATACATGGACAAAGAGGGACTGATCAAGAGAAAATTATGACTCAAATCAAGAGAATTTCAGAAGCTTATCTTTATTTGCTTAAGATGGTTTGATAGATGAAAGAAAGATGTACACAGAGGGAGAAAGAGAATATAGAAAGATTCTTTTCATAAGTTCCCATTTTATACAACATCAGTTGTGCAACTTTAACATCTTACAGTAGAGCAAAGGAAAGCAACACAAGTATATTTTTTACTTAATTTGATATATTTACAGCTTATAAGTCATGTCTTAAAAATCGCTAAATCAAACCTCTGTATTTACCAAACGTTACAAACTCTAAAGTGGTGCAAAAGCTTTCATCTAGCAATTTAACAGAACTATATCAGCTTAAAAAAAAAGCATCAGGTAAGACGTGTGTGTGTGTGTGTGTGTGTGTGTGTGTGTGTGTGTGTGTGTGTGTGTGTGTGTGTGTGTGTTGATAATTCATATAGTCCTGAGACAATGTCAGCATATACAGTATGGTTGTGTGTTTCATGTCAGTGGGTTTCAGACCGTTTGTGTGCATGTGGACTGGATTGATAACACTACTGCTGCTTTGGAATCCCAGTGCTCACAGATCAGACTGAGCCACTTCAGGGATTATTGGGACTGGAAAGAGAGGAATCTTTTGGTACATAATATTAAAATCTTAACTAAACATATCACTGCCTTTAACAAACCCCCTGACTGATAATAGCAATAAAACCACATTTAAAGGAAAATTCCGGTCGATTTCAACAGCTCTGTTTAAAAAAACAAATTGTAGTGCTGTCAGTATCGAGACAAATGAAACCAATCGGTGCTGCCTACACCTCCTGCTAGAGTTAGCACCCAGCAGGCTTAAACAGGGCAAGTTTTAAACATGTTTTTAGCATCTAAACATGTTAAAAAAGGCATTAAAAGTGCAATGATTCCTTCCGAGTGAACACACAGTGAATCTGACGGCAGTAGATGTGACAGAAATGCGTGAAAGTTGTGCTAATTCAGTTGCGTTTAGTTCCGGTGTTGAGACGGCCGTTAGAGAGCTTAGGGACCGTCTACAAACTAGAACACAGAAAAGAGATAAAACAAAAATATGTAGGCAATCAATTTAATGATTAAATAAGGTAGTGACTCCAAACTTACCTCAATTATAACTTGTCTCCTGCTAGTTGTACTAGCAGGACAGCACTTACTTTAAAAAATTAAGCATATACTTATTTTTGAAAATATGTTTGTATATCTTTTCTGTGTGTAGACGTCCCAAAGCATTCTTTGCAGTATCAACACCAGAACTAAACACAGCTAAATTAACACAACTTTCATGCATTTTTTTCACATCTACAGCAGTCAGATTCACTGTGTTCACGCTGAAGGAATCACTGCACATGGGTAGGCACTTTTAATGACATTTTGAAAATGTTGAGAGGCTAAAAACATGTTTAAAACTTGCCCTGTTTAAGCCTGTTGGGCTCTAACGCTAGCAGGAAGATAACACGGTGTAAACAGCATCAATTTTTGTCATTTTTTTCTCTACTGACAGCACTCCAAATTTACAAACGACAGAGCTGTGTGTTGGAATCAACCGTAACTTTCCTTTAAGAAGCACAAAAAATGAAATAGCCAATACTTTATAATTTTTCTCTACATCTCAGGGGAACAGAGGTCTGTGTAGTGCAGGTCTGATTCGTCCTAGAAATGGTACCACGCACACCCGGAAGTGAAAGAAAAGGCAAACAGCCAGCGAAAAAAGAAATGTGTACACATTTCCTCCCGTTGTACGTAAACATGACTTTACTTCCTTCTCATTTCCTGAATTCATCCTAACCCTTTGTAAATTCATGAAAGTGAAAACGCCATCCTTTGTCAGTCTAAAAAGTATGACTCATTTACAGTGTGTAATGAGTTGAATGGTCTCTGTTCTCACTATGATATCTACACTCCTGCATGTTGGTTTTGACATAAAGCTACGTGACAGCACGGGTCAAGTAAAAGTGCACAAGATCAAAAGAAAAGAAAGGCGCAAAATGGGAAAAAGGGCAGAAAATAAGCGCCCTGTAGTTGTGGATGGAAAACCCATGTCCTTTACTCTGCGTCCTCACCTCTTCCCACCCACGGACCCAAACTCTGATGTTGCTGCCCACCCCTGCTGGTGGGGCCCAGAAGGGGCCGACATGTCACACGGTGAGGGAGATGAAGCTGTTGTATCTCTGGATGTTCCTCTTGAGGATCTCTGAGCATGGCCCCAGCACACGCTCAAAGCGGGGCCTATCCAGCTTCACGCACTTGAGTGGACCACGAGCGACTACGGTGGCTGCCCTGGGACGGTTCAACAGCAGGGCGATTTCACCTGGAGGAGAACGAGGGAGAGAAGGCAGTCAATAGTTTTGTCTTAATGTGTATCATTTGTGTGCAAATGACAATTAATGTTGTCATTTAGAATGAATTCAGCATCAGTAATCAGTAATCTGTTTTTGGCACCCGGCAGACTGACAATTGACAAACCAAAACAGCAAGAACAAGTTGTGAAGAAATACTAAAAGAAAGCAATGTACTGAAGAAAAAGACTAAACCTCTAATGCTCACACAGTTTATTCATTGATCTCTCACATTGAAAAATAGATGGGAATGTGATATGTTTGGAAGAACGCTATATTTAGCTTAGAGCTGAAATGTTCGGTTAGTCAACAGAAAATTACAATATTCCTAATCAATTTACAATTTACATAATTTCTCAGGCAAAATTCCAAAAAATAGCAGGTTCTCTCTTGTTAAATGTGAATATATGCTGCTTTTCTTTGTCTCATATGATTGTAAACAGAATATCTCCGGTATCTTTTGTACTCTTGTTAGACAGAACAAGACATTTGATGATGACATTTTGGGCTCTAGGAACCTGTGATGTGCATTAATTTATTTTATTTTTTTCTGACATTGTGACATGGACCAATTGATTAACCCTTTATCAAGAAAACAATCTGCCGATGAATGGATGATGACGGTAATTGTTCGTTCCAGACCAACATCATTTTACAGCATAATTCCACCTTTCCCCCATCATACTGTATCACTTACAGTTTCCTTCAGAATCCAGGATACAAAAAACTACTTATTGTTTTGACCCATAGCCATAGTGTGAGATGCCAAACTGGGAAGGGAAAAGGCTTCATCGGCCCAGAGGCACTCACCAAAGTAGTCAGAGGGTCCGAGGCGGCCAACCTCCACGTACTCCTCGTTGTCTGACCTGCGCTGCAGAACAGAGGCTATTCCCTGGAGACAGAAAAGAAAAGTAGGAGAATTAGAGGAAAGAAAATAAAGACAAGAAAAAGAACAGGAGAGGGAGATAAATAAAAAGAGGAGGGGTTGGTGAAGAGGGGGAGAGATGGAGGAAAGGAGGGGGTGGGAAAGAAAAAGGAGGAGTTATTAAGCAATAGGCTGAAAATTGCCAGGAGGATTAAACCGAGAAGAAATTCCTATGCTTCATAAGAACACAGGTGCACAGGATTTAGCCCATTTTCCTGTGGGATGGACACCTGTTCTGTGGGACGCCTATGGGCAGAAACACAAAACAACACATACTCAGATATTAATGGAGTGTGTGATACAAATTCCAATTGGTTCTGCTTTATTTCCTCCTTAGTGTAATAAATACAAACATCTAAACCTGTATAAGGCTGAACTGATTCCTCTGTGTCACCATCGCATAATTCCCTTTATTAGCATTAACGCACAACTCCCATTAAGTGTTCCTAAATTACCCTAAAACACTAACACTTTCATGGACCCACACAAAAACTTAGTATTGTATGCTCGGATAGCGTGTCGCTAACCCACTGAGTCTGCAAACAAACACAACCAGGCAACGATAGCAGACACAGATGGATTCAGAATGAAGCACAAACCCGCACGCAAATGTACATACACACATACAGTGAGAAAATCAACAGCTGATGTCTGCTGGACAGACTGACTCGACCTTGCTACGCATATTACCATCGCTCGCTGGTGTGAGTCATACAAGAAGGATAACGCAGGAAATTTGATTTCCGTTGACTCTGCCCAACAGATGATAACAGTTCATGCTGTGTACCTTGCAGCTGTTGACAAACTATGTGTGTGAATGAGCATGTTTGAATATTTATTATTATTATGTTATTTAAATACGAGCGTATGTGTGTGTGTATGTGTCTGAGAGAGAGAGAGAGAGATAGAGAGAGAGAGATAGAGAGAGAGAGATGGAGAGAGAGAGATGGAATGCATATGCTTAGAGCCAGAATATGTGTTTTTAATGTCAATGTCTAGACATTTGCATGTACTGAAGTTCAGCAGTAAATTGGTAGCAGGTAAGAAATCAGCAGGGGAACTTCCCAGCTTGTCTTGGACCGTGTGGTAAAACAGATTTGACCGTTCCAGAACTCTCTCACTGTCTCTAATCCTTCTCTGCACTCTCTGCCCCTTCTGCCGACCAGGCTAATAATGCCAAATATGAATATAATGAGCTTTAATGAGAACCCCAAAACTCCCAGCTCTTTACTGCAGGCACACAAAGGTGAGACTGTATTTCAGTGAAAAGGATATGTGTGTGACTTAGAGAGTTAACGCTTGAAATTAAGTGTGGAGAAGTGGGGATACTGTTCAAGTGAGTGGGGCATAGCGTGTGTAAGAGATGACCAAACTGTAATGCCATGATCCCCACACACACGATATACAGCCGGATGAATTGAGCTGTGGGGTGGGAAAGAGGGCAGTGATAATGCCTCTGAATGTTAAGAGTGCTAAGAACTGAAGGACATGTTCCCTTGTGTATGTCTCCTCTTTGCTTCTGTAAATGTGACATTTATTCCTGCAAAACTTAATTTCTTTTCAGAGACAAATGCTTGATTGTAGATGACATCCTGAACTTTTTTATTTTTTTTGTTTTGGCTAGGCTATATCCATTTCTGCTTTGGGTTTCCAATTTTTAACAAGCACATTCTAACCCTTATTGACATTTAAAATATATGTAGTAGTATAGAAAATAAACTGCACCTCAATCTGGCCTGTGGAAGTTTTCCACTATGGGAAAATTTCTAGCAGCTACATCAACTTTATTCTTTTACTTTGCAACAGCAGCAGCAGCAGAGAAAAGGCTGGTGTTTCACAGTTTGCTTTTGTGGTGGACTAAAATGTTGTTATGCCGACCAGAGAGGCTTTTCATTGCGTACAGGATGGCATTAAGCCACAATGTGAACACCGCATGAGGAAGTACAGGGTTACTAGACTGCAGAAAATACAGTCTATATCACAGTGAGAAAAAGGGCAATGTAGACACTTTTACCCCCATTGGACTGATTCAAAGAAGGGATTGGATGTGGGAAGATGAGATCAATCAGCATTCACCCAAAATGTTACTTTTATTAGGGTGCTTGGTGGCCTAGGGGTTGAAGTGCTGACCAGGTATTGCAACGTCCCCAGGTTGTATCTGACTGGGAACTTTGTTGTATGTCATACCCCCATCTCTCTCTCCCCTGATTTACCGTCATCTCTCTGTTGTCTCTCTATCTAATAAGGTATACAATAAAATAATTATATAAAAAACATTCTAATCTTTTTAATATCACAAGTCAGGTAGTGAAATGTAACGATAATTTCCAGAAAATTGGCAAAAGAAAATGCTTTTCAATGTATGTTCCCATTTACTACTGTTATTTAAATATGAGGAGATGAGCACATCGAGATAAAGAGATTGTGGCACTGATGGAGATTCCACACATATCTGTTTTTGGCATTTGACAGATAATTCAGAACCATAATTGCTGAGTAAAGGTCATTCATAATGTGACCAAAGACAGGAAGTCCCCTAAAATTGTTCCATTTTGTCTGCAGCATCGCCCAAGTTTAATCTCACGTGTACTGCGGCTACCACTTTGATTTAACTGCTGCACCAAACATGCGTTTTGAGTGCAAAAGTGGTATAGAACAGATAGAGATGTGAATGGGGGAGAGAGTAAGGGGATGGGGCATCGAAGCTCCTGTGTTTATAACTAGTTGATTCCTCTCCTTTCCCTTCATGTCCAAACAAAGAAAGTGAGACAGTGCAGCACCATCAAGTACAGTAGTTCATTCGTGACCAGGCCTCTCCCGGTGTGGTCCAGATAACCATCGCGTACTTTACCACCCCAAGGGCAGCGCTCTGCTCCACAGATATTTCTTTTGTAAACATTGAATATCCTCCTCACCACGCTACCAGACACAGGGTGCGAAGGACTGGAAACAACTTAAGATAGCAGAGAAAAAAAGGCAGAGAGAAAGGGAAGACCAACAGAAAGTATGAATGAATTAGGTTGCAGAATGAAAACAAAAACGAATGTGAGCCAACTTAAAAAACAGAAGTACTAAACTGTCACTACTGTGTGGTATTGCTAGTCAGATAACACTACAGTCCTTAACCAAAATGCACATTCACACCCACTTGTACGCATACCTAAACACACATACCACACGCAGAGCGTAGCGAGTCGGATCGTGGTGACATGTCAAAATGTAGCGTTTTGCATGTAGGAAGTAACAACCATTGGTCCAACAACAGGCACACACAGAAAGGGAGAATGAGACACAGAGACAGAGACAGAGACAGAGACGGAGACAGAGACAGAGACAGAGAGAGAGAGAGAGAGAGAGAGAGAGAGAGAAAGGCACAAGCAGAGATGGAGGAAGAAAGGTGATATCTTGAGTAGCCTGTTCCCGAGGCCACCCAGCACCGGCAGCATCTGCACCTTCTCACTCAAACATCAACATACACAAAAAGAGGCCTAAGGGCTACTGCTTTTTCACAGGAGAAAATTACTCAAAAAATAGTCTCACCCAATTAAGCCCTATTTATCTTAGCCTTTGTTCTCGTGACTGTGTGCTTGCACTCAAAAATGTCTTCATTCATTAACTGCATTGATCTTCAGTCTATAAAGTAACAGGTGATACATTGTAGACAACCCACAGAGGATATCTCTTCTGCATGACCCACAGGGACCCTTCAGATCCCCTCAGTGTGATTACTTTTGCATCGGGTCAAAGGACAAACATGAGGTGACACATTGATTTGTTGGTTGTTGTTGGTGTTGTTGACAGGAAGAGATGAGAGTGGATGAAATAGCAGAGAGGACGAAGAGCCCTGACCTGATTTTACTCAATTTTCATCCAGAGGCTAACAGGCATGTATGAGTCTGTATGACTTCACTTCAAAATTAAAAATAGACTTGTAACTCCACTTTGACAATGACACCAATGACTTAAAGATTAAGCAATAACACCAACATGTGAAACTGAAATCACATTAGTGTGAAGAGAAGTCTGAAAGGGGGGGGTTTACCTGTGACTTGCAAAATGCCCAAGAAGCAGCATATCCAACATGTTTTTTTTTTTTCAACACCATGTTTCAAAACTTTCAGTGACGTCTCTAATGATCAACAACTTTCCTTATCCCTCCTTCTCCCTCTTGTCATACGCACCATTTTAGGTGGCAGTGGTGAAAGTAAGGATGACAGGGTGCTGGGTTTAAGTTTATGAGCATGAGCGAGAGAGAGAGTGCATGTTTGGTAAGTCAGGGCAGAAGTCCTGAAGAAAAGAGGAAATGGAGGAAAGGGGAAGGTGAGGCTGAGTCTTCGTGGCCCCCGGAGTTCTTTAAAGGCTTGTTTGTACAGTGTGAGAAAAAAAATGTAAACATGTCACTTTTCATTAGGGCCCCATTTCTCCCAGCAAGCAAAGAAAGTTATGTCTCTATACCTCCCTTTTGTTAATCCTCCCCATCACCAGCATGCAATTAGTAATTGTGGGGTTTGTCTTTGGCTGATGCTCCAAAACCGCAGAAAAAACAAAAGAGTGAGAAGAGACAGAAAAAGAGGGAGGCGGGGGAGTGAGACTGAAAGAGTTTTGAATGAACAAAGCACTGACATCTCAACATGGTTTAATAAAAAAAAATGTGTGCACATGACGAGAAAGAAGAAAGGATGGTGAGTGAGGAAAGTTGTGTCAAGACTGATCTCCCTGTAGGACAAAATCCTTTCCTCCCGCCTTACTTGTGGTCCTTTTCAAACCAACCTCTCGCTCCCTATATGTCCCTCCCTGCCCTCTTTGACTCATCCTTCCTCTCCCTCTCGTCTCCCTCCCGGGAGGCTGGGTCCCCTGACCCCGTGTGAAAGTCAGCAACACACATTCCACCACAGTCCACCCAGCTCTGGGAAAGTCAGGCCATGCAACACGAGAGACAGAGAGAGACTGGGGAAGGGAGGGACAGACTGAGAGAGAGAGAGAGAACTTAGAGCAAAATGGAAGATAGACAGGAGAAAAGAAAATGGAAATATGGATTAAAGAAAGAGACCAAAACTACTGTTGGGTAAGGCTCACAGTGTCTGGTGTGACACACTCACATACTGGACTGAGCCGCCTGCCGACGAAGACTCCATCCCCGTTCCCAACACCCGTCTCTCTATCCTATAATCCCACAGATTCCTCTGCATATTTTGGCTTTCTCCTCTCTGGGATGAACAAATCTCAGTTTGATGAGTCCGGCATTGGTACGGTAACGGATACATTTGTGTCCTAAACCCCAATTGGGTTCATTTTCTGCATAGTCAAACTGCGTTAAATTTCTGCAGCTTCAGGAGGCTTCAGTTGAAGGCTTCAAACTTGAACACTGGCTGGATAATGTGAGGTGAACATACAGTATGTTAAATACAGTGCAGTCTGTAAATGTTTTGACCAGGATAAAGTTTTTCTGCAAATTAGATTAAGAAGAATTTCAGCTTTAAAGCGATACTGCATTACTCCTTATACTGTATATAAAAAAAGTTGAATTCATAAGCAAAAGAGGGCTTTTTACCTTTTTCTACCTTCAGTCTGGTTATCAGCAAGTAAAACACATGCTAAGTTAGATTTACTACTGTTAATGTATAAAAGGGGCAGTGCTTTACCATTCACCCAACATGGATGTGATCACCATCAAAACTCCAGTGTTGAAAGTCAAAACTTTAACCTTATAATAATTGTTGAATTCCAAATGTGCTGAATTAGCGCTAAAACCAAGGATATATATTATTTTCCAAATACTTACAGACCGCAATGTATAACTTTAAAGAGAGGTCTAACTAGGAGAGTGAAAGAATAAATGAAAGAAGGATGGAGAGGAACAGTGTTGCTGGAGGGGCACAGGTGGAGAGAGAGAACCAGAGCGAGCCAACAGAGAGATACATCACTCAACACCTTTGATAAAATCCTCCCCTGGCTTACTGTAACCAATGCACTGCTCCCTCTGACTATCGTTGGACATTAGATGGACAGAGCAACTGACAGAGCGACTAACCTTTAAGCAAGAAGAATGAGAGGGGAGTGAAGGAGGCAAGGACAAAATTGCAGCAGATTGTGCCCCTACCCCCTCTAGACAGGGCCCTCCTGACTTGACCCTGGTGAAAGCTCTGTAAGTATGGAGTTAATCAAAAGTGTGTTAGGATGACAGGCAGGGGGCCCTTCATGAGGCTGCGCCAGGGGCCCCAACTCCACAAAGCCTGCAGTGTGAGGGGGCCGTTCTTCACACAGTAATCACGGTTGTGTGGGCCGGGGTAGGGGAACACCACCAGTTAGTCTGTCTGCTGGTGGCAATAAACTGTTCCGACCTGAGCAAAAAGCCCACCAACGTCTCTGCATGATGAGATGTACATCAATCTGAGTGCTCACCTGATGACACACACACGATGTTGGGCCACATACTGTATGCCAACACGTACAGCTTACAGCAAATGGGACAGTAAAAGAAAGTTACCACACATGCTGATTACTACTTTACTTTAGTGAGTACTACTTTTTATACAAGACTTAGATTCTCTCTCACACACGCACGCACGCACGCACGCACGCACGCACGCACGCACGCACGCACGCACGCACGCACGCACGCACGCACGCACGCACGCACGTAAGCACACACGCACAAAGGCCTTTTGATAGACCTTACCTCTGTAATAATGAAGAAGTCATCACCAGGTTCTCCCTGCACCACTATCTTCTCTCCATCCTCAAACTGAACAGGCTCCAGAGCATCAGCCACAGTCAGACGTTCCCACTTATCTAGAGACTCTGTGGATGGAAAATACGCACAGATCAGTAAAACAACATGTTTATTACACGGCTCAACGCAAGAGTAGATACACAAACATGTTCTATGTGTTTGAGTGTGTTCCATGGTCTGAGAGGATGTCTCCTAATCAAGTCCAGTAAACTGGTGCGAACAATGATTCCTGCCTAAGGCTAATCCAGTCATTCATCTGGGACCATTACATCTCAGATTCCCCTGCCTCTTCCCTCATCTCATGGAGTCTCATGGAGCAAAAACAGCTTAGAACTAACTCCTAAATCTGTAAGACCTCAGCTCTAATGATTTTGGGGTGTGTTGACAGAGAGCTGTCCTGTGTATGACCATACAATAACTGTAAAGTTTTATTCCAAACCCTGTCAGGTATCCCTGATAGAGATGCTTGGTCAGGGTTAACTGTCGTAGATAGAGCATCTGAAAGGTACTTGTTAAAGTGATTATGTACAGGATGTACTTACAACTTAAACTGCAATCAGATAAACAGAAATTGTAGTACAAACCAAAGTGGGAGTATTGTTTGTTCAGTGGCAGGGATACATCTAAAAGCGTGGAAGATCTAATGCTGCTGGATTCAAACCGAACATTTCCCCTCTGTTTGTAAAATGTAATTCAGTTACACTCCAGGGACAGAAATATAAATGTGCGGGCTTATAATAATGAAGTTAAGATTAAATTAATTTACAGTAATTCAAAATTACATTAAAACTATGAAGATATTTTTTCAAAGCTCTAATACATTTTTTTTAAATTCTGTTAAATGTACAAGAAGATTATTGACCACTTGTGAACCAGTCCTGCCAAAAGCTGTGATAGGATCTATCTTTTTCAGTTTTCGTTGATTCTGAGAGCCGGTGGCGACAGCTGTCTTTCCGACTGTCCACATTTACAGTGACGTGGTTAGCCCACGGGATATTTCTAGAAGCTGTTGGTATTCACACAGAACCCAAAAACACAGACGGTCACACATCTTTACTTGGAAAAATGTTCCAACCAGAGGAGTTTTGAGCAACTCTGAACTAATGATATTTATAGAAAAAGGATCCACTAATAACTAAATGCATCCACATAGAAAATTCACCAAATGAGCTCATCCTTCTTTCACAATTCAGTAGATCACTGTTGCCTAATCTTAACACTCTATACATCCACATGTGGAATGTGACTTATATGCAGTGAAAACACTCCTCATCTTTAGTTTTGTCTAGATAAAAGGATGAATCAGTGTTTTGATTTGACTAAGACACGAGTTAGAGGCGTAACACCACAGTGGAATCTCTTTGTCTGAGACTGTTGTCTCCTGATGGGCTCAGTAACTGATCCCAGTGTGTGTCTATTTGTGTGTGCGTGTGTGCGTGTGTGTGTAAATGTGTCTGTTCTTAGGATTAACTAAGGTGAAGTCTGATCGTTTGGAGGTGTCCAGTGTCCCCTCCGGTGGGCAGTGGTGTCAGCCGGCCCCAGATGAATGTTCTGTCTGGCTGCAAGTTAAAGGTAGCAGGTCCTATAGCAGTGATCTTTAACCGCTCGGCATGTAACATAATACACAAATGTGCTGACTAAAGAACCTACACTTCACGCTTCGCAGAGCCTGCACCCACTTAGATCACCTTGCAACGCACATAGTACACACCCGGGGAATTGGTCATTGGGATGTGTGACAAAGAACATGTTGTCCGTCCGTCCCCCCTTCACTCCTCGACATCAAGGGCTTGTACCCAATTTCTTGGCTATCTCAAAAATCAAAGACAAACAAAAACACTCCCGCCTACTACCCCTCCTCCAATTCAAAGAGGTGGAGCGGAGAAGTGGAGCGACAGAAAGAGGAATGAAGAGAGGAAAAGCACTTTGAAGAGGGAGGCAGGCGTTTGAATACAGGCCTCAACAAGGCTGTCAAAAAGGGAGACGCAGAAGAAAGGAGGTGAATGAAAAGGAGGGAAAATGACGTTCCCCTAAGACCTGAATCAAGTATATGTGTTTACTCAGCCAGCTAATAACTCTGTACAGGGGGCTTAGCCTTGCTCTATACACCACACACACACACACGATCAAGTGGAAGGGGATGAGATGTCAGTTCCAATTGCAACTCGTTTTGAAAGTCTGAATGAATTTCATTCGCCATTCCTCCAATAGCCTCAGTAGGCTGGTGTTATCCAAATTCCAGTGAGAAAAGTGAGGCTTATCTTAACTCCCTATTCTTTAATTGTCCACAAAGACCGGCTTTAGTATGAACAGTGCAAGAAGATTAGGACTGTACACACAGACCTTACTCAGCTATGGGTCTTGTGTGACAACGTGCGCCTGTGTTTATGTGGGCTAATCTACAGTGTATGTTACTCTCGGCAGATTTAACTGCCTGCACTCTGGACTCTCTGACCTGGTGTTTAAAATTAATGTGAAACATGGTATTGTACATGACATGTGCAAACACGCTGCACACCACACCACCTTATTAAATAAAGAAATAAACAGTAAACCAACATATTCATTACCAGATAAGTTTTTATACCGTACATATTCATACAGACTTACCAAGGATGGAGACCTTGCTGAGGAACTCTTCATACATCTTTCTCTTCCTCAGTGTGCTGCCCTGTAAGAGAAAAAGAGGAAAGACACTCGCCATTAGACACGCTCACAAATTATTGGAAAACAATTGTAAAATGTTTTAATTTTCATCATTCTGCAAATTGGTTCTTCTTCTTGGTTTCAAGAAGAAAAACTGATTTAAAAGTACTAAAAAATATACGCTCATACTGTCTTGCAAAGACAAGAAAGAGCCTTGTTTGTTGTCAGATGATTAAAATAGAGAGTGTAAATGGCAGACAATGATCCTTCTTGTTGGAACTCAAACATTTTTCACACAGATATTGAAAAGAATTTTTTCAGGATAGAAAATTCTTTCCATTTATTACACTAGTAATAAATGGTGTTAGTGTCATGTTTGTTTTGTCGGTGTAAGGTTTTTCTTACTCAGTTTTCCATTTTACTGTAACTTTTATTTTGCCCAAATTGGTGCATGTTGCTCACTCACTGGTCACATGTAATAAAAGCACTGTATATGCCACAATTGGTTTTTGAGGCTAACAGTAGTGACACATTATATTACAAACTATGGAAACATTAAAATTAAAATTGCAGAATGGGGTAATCCATCACTAATAGTGTAGACGCAGTTCATGGGGTCATACTTCTGGAGGTGTGTATAACTTTTGTGGTAATGTTCATCGCATGTGTGTGTGTGTGGCCCACCCCACCCACCAGGCATGGGGACTTTCCCTTCTCTGCCTCTGCCATGAACATCAGGTGCTTCCTGACAAGTCTAGACCCAGAGGACCTCTTCCCTAACTGCAATTCTCCTTTTCCCTCCTCCTTCATTGCACAGAACCACTTGGAGAGAGCGGGAACATGAAGAGAAATAGAGAGAGGGTGAGGAGAGACGATCTTGTCCGCCCTGTGTCTGTCTCTGCATATGGAAATGATATATTGAGGCTTGGGGTGTCTTTAGTGCATAAGTGCCTGAGTCCCGCTGCTGCCTCTAATTTCATATAATTTCACATTTTGTCTTAAAAGGGGAGAAAATGTTCCCAAGTGAGCCAACGTCAAGCTCAAAATCGTAAACAACTTGATTAAAGGAATTCTAGCCTGCATCGCCTCCCTCCTGGATAAATGATTTGTGTGTGTGTGTGTGTGTGTGTGTGTGTGTGTGTGTGTGTGTGTGTGTGTGTGTGTGTGTGTGTGTGTGTGTGTGTGTGTGCACGTGCAAAGCGTGCAGTCTGTTTTAGGTTTTGCCAATTATGTTTCGTTGCTGTCTCTCCAGAGACGAAACTTCATGCTCATTAAGCAAGCAAATACAAACACTCACACATGTATACTCTACATCACAATCTCACATGCACCCACAAACACACACACACACACACATACACACACACACACACCTTCCACAAAAATGTTGAGTTGGTATCTTGATTTCATAGCCTCCCCATAGAGCTCCTCAAACAGGCTTACTGAGCTTAAAGGCTTACCATGCGTATACAACATTACATTACACAGCAGGACTGATTTATGCGACTGGTGTAAGAAGGGCTGGGTGGGCCAACATAGGGGTTGACCGGGGTAGATAGAATGAAAATGATACTTTTATAAAATTCTGATTCTAAAATGTAATCATTTATTTTGTTGGTGCACATTTTCTCTTTGCATTCTTTATATTGTCATTATCCTCTTACTTCCGTCTACTTGGGAGGGCCTGAGCACATGTTTCATGTACAAAACTGTGTTCGCTTCTCCCGTGGTTAAGGATGAATCAGCCTCTGTGTCTGCTCGCTGTCTTTGAGAATCATCAAAGAGTTGAGGTGTGGATCGAAGCCAGACTAAACCAACCGTACCTACTGCCCCATCACCTTCATCTCTGTCCAATGCGCAACATACACCCCCCCCCCAAACATTCCTCCTCATTTCTTGGTATCATTTCTACTCGTCTCCTTGTGTTCTGTTTGTTGACAGTAGTCTGTCAGTTAATGGCTCTGTCTGTAGATGTGCGTGTATAAATACTAAGATGACAACAGGTGGGTATTGTGTGAATGGGGCAACACAATGGAGAGAGTGTGTTAATCACAGGGTTTGGTATTACATTGTTTACTAAATGCACTTCTGCACAAGGAGGAGAGGAGGATGTGGGAGCAGGGGGTGGGGGGATAAGGTAGTTTTGAAAAGCCGCTTTGGCTCAGATTTTGCACGACAAAATAACTTGATATGTTCATATTGTTATCAGCATGCTAAGTGGTAGAAACTGCTTTTAGACCGTTTTTTAGGTCGATATAAGTTACAGGGAGAGTTATCAACGTGATGTCTTCAAGGGCACATGCAAACATGTACATGCTATAAAATAGGACTGGAATTAACTACTATTATCCTTATCAATTAATGGTTTTGTTTATTAGTTTATGCAATAATTCAAATAACTGTGAAAAAAGGTTCTTCAAATGTCTTGTTTTTTTACAACTAACAGTCAATAATGATATAAAAGACACAAAAGCAGGCATTTGAAAAGCTGGGAACCAGAGAAAATGTGCTTGATAGAATAATAGAAAGGATTGTGGTGGAAGGAGAATGGTGGAGATCCAGCAGAGAAGCAGATGTGCAAACAATGAAACTGATGGTAGCTGCAGCACACCTTCCCAAGCTGCAGATACTCAGGCACTCAGCACAATTTTACTGGGGAACACACACACACACACACACACACACACACACACACACACACACACACACACACACACACACACACACACACACACACACACACACACACACACACACACACACACACACACACACTTAGACACTCAATGCTCATTGTGTTGGCTTGGACATTGCCAGAATACCACACTTTATAAAAACAGCTTTACAAATCATTGACAGCAGTAATTAACTACAGGTTCACATAATTGAATCCTGCTTCACCCTGTCTCCCCTCATGCTGCTGCTGCTGGAAGAAACGAAGGAATGAGAGACGGAGACGGAGAAAGAGAGAGAAAGAGAGAGAGAGAGAGAGAGAGAATCTTCTCAAAGGAAAGTTGCCAGGGCAGACTGTGCCCTCAGTTAAACTATGTGCTCAAGAGGTGACTTGAGTGCTGGGCAGGCCAGTGCCAATTTTACATTGAGCTGAAAGGTCCAAACACAAAACCTTCTTCCATCTCTGTGGCTTCAAACTGTTTGACACAGAGCAAAATATTCACTGCTGAAGGCTTAGATGCACACAAATGTTTTGGAGTGAGGCATTAGGAACATTTGATGAAGTATTAAGTTGGGTACGGAGACAGCAATTAGTCATTCTAAGAAATGTGTGTGTTTCATTTTAAACATTTAGACATTCCTGCTAGATAAGCTCCTGGAGCTGGAAGTGTGTGTGGAAGCATTAAGGGTGACCCTTTCTCACCTCCACAGCACTTTTTTTTCCCCTTTATGAGTTGAGCAACAGATCTACAGAGACATTAAAAGGGGAGGATACACCCGGAGGTGGAGATAGTGTGTGTGTGTATTTTGAGTATAACTGTTTTATAAGTGTTTTAAGAAGTCTTAAGTGGTTGAGTGGGAGAAAAATACTGCAATTGAAGGACCGCAAAAGATAAGAGTGTAGAGACTCTTCTACATATTTATCATTGTGTGTGTGTGTGTGTGTGTGGGGGGGGG
>NC_045747.1:8672677-8690409 GCF_008692095.1 Etheostoma spectabile
ACTTCAGAAACGGAAGAAAGAATCTTACTTGTCAGATGCTGAAATATTCCAAAACATCACACTGTTTGAGTATTCAACATCCACTGGAGATTAATGTGACACAATACAACTTTATATGCCTGTAGGTGGCGACACTGATGTGGCTGCTACTGACTTTAATTTTTGCTTCCAGGCAGGTGGACTGGTCTCATTGCAGCCCGCTCAATTTGGATGTGTTTGTGAGTGCGTTACAAGATAAGGTGCGCATCATCAATCTTCCTTTAAATACCATAATTTACCTTTCAAACATTTAGTAGCAGCAGAATTGTGTTGTTTGTTGTTTACGTCGTATGTGATACACATACCTACCAATGGTTTTACACTTTGTCACAGATTTACAGGTGGAGCTGATAAGCTGTAATAAAGGTAATATATTCAACATGTTTGTTAGAGCTTAAGGATACAAAAAGTGAGTTATGTTGAGAAACTGAATGTAAACATAACTCCACAGGGCACCTTTAATTTAAACTTTAATTAATGGCTACCCAACCAGGTTTCAACGGAGAATCATCCTGGGCAATAGTACAGTCCCTGACAAAAGTCTTGTCGCTTATCTATTTTGTACCTTCTATTAACATGCCTTTTAATTATCAATTGGTGTGGAAAATAGCTCATTTGAAAAGCTAAAACCCTCCCAAATATGTTCAATGCACTGAACTAAATAATTTCACGAAAAAAGATTTATTATTTAAACAAGACAGAAAGGTTAAATTTGGCAAGACAAAAGTTTTGTTGCCTATCTTACTACAAGTACTAAAATATGTCAGCAAATTAAATAGTGGTGCTGTGAGATTCAAATTTAATAACTTGTATGACTTCCATGAGCTTGAAGGACTGCATCCATGTGGTTTGGCAAGGATTTCATACATGTATTGATGAAGTCATCAGGAATAGCTAGGAAAGCAGTCTTGCTGCCTTCAGAGTTCATCAATATCTTGGTTTGGTCTTCCATGCTTCTCTTTCATCCTACCCACATATGCTCAATGATGTTCATGTCTGGTGACTGGGCTGGCCAATCCTGGAGCATCTGATCTTCTTCGCTTGAATAACTTTGAGTGGAGATGGAAGTATGCGAGGAGCACCATCATGCTGCAGAATTTGGCTCTTTATGGTTGAATATAAGAGGTAGCTAAGATTTCTTGGTATTTGAGACTATTGATGTTGCCTCCACCCTGCAGATCTCTCGCCACCCATACTGGATGTTACCCAGACCATGATTTCCACCACCAAACTTACTGTTTTCTGGGGATTTGGATTCATGCGGGCTCCAGTAGGTCTCCTGCATATTTGCGGCAAATGTGGTGTAATTCAACAGAAGATTAATCTGAAAAATCCACTTCTTTCCACTTTCCCTCATCCATCCTTTTAGCAGGCTGTGGGCCTTGGCAAATGCCACACAGTTTTTCAATTGTCTTTTGTTTAGTGCTGGCTTCGGGCACTGATTCGACCATGGAGGCCATTTCAAGACAGAACCGACAAAAGTTCTGGTTGACACAGGGACTTCAGGTGACCAGGTCTCGTGGAGCTCTGCTGCAGTAGAAAATGGGCTGGCCTTGGATTTCGAGCCAACAAACGGTCCTCTCGAGCAGTTGTCTTGCGGGGTCTGCCAGACCTGGGCTTGTGCAAAAACGTCTCCAGTGTCTTCAAATGTTTTTTTACTCGTTACTTGACCTGAGACACATTGAGGTGTCTGCCACATCAGCAGTGGATCTGGTCTTCAGCCTCTTGATAATCAAAACTTTAGTCTCAGGTGACTTTAGGCATGTTTGCAGATGTCTAGTTGCAGTGATGTGAAGGTCTAGTACTGGGGTTGTTTTATACACACCTGAGACCTAATGATCAATTATTAGTCACAGGTGACGAATATGATAAGGCGACTCAATGGGCTTTATCAAGCTGTGAATATTAGAATACTTTTTGACAGTTCGTTTTGCACTGAAACATTATTACAAAAGCTGTTGGGATTAAAATGAGCCATTTCTTGTAAATAATCTTGATTAGAAATATATTTCAGCGGCACTTCAGGTCAATTTGTACACAAGCGACAAGACTTTTGTCAGGGACTGTATGTGAAGCAAGCTTGAACCTAACTCAAAGTGCATTCTGAAGTTCATACCATGAGGATGCGTCGGTAGCTGTCTCGGTCAATGCCCCACAGTTTGAGATCAGTCTTGGCCTTGACGGTGGCAGCTCTTGGAGTCCCATAGATCAGGGCCAGCTCTCCAAAACTACCACCTTCTCCAATACTGGTCACCCACTCCCCGTTCACATACACCTGCAGACAGAACAAGAAACAGAGTGCTACATTTTAGGCTTAAATGCTTCTGAATAATGTCAATCATTGCTGGGTAGTTTGTGTGAAGAATTTTATTTTTATTTGTCTCTACCTGTCCACAGACACCTTCCCCAATCCTCTTTCTCCCCATCTGCCTCCGCTAGGTTTTTGGACAGTTTGATTTGCTCACTAGGCTTGTCACTGAGCATTTGATCCTCCTAAGCCCTCAGATGAGAACTCTAAAAGGCCTATATCCCTCTATCTCTCCATCCTCCCTGTAGTTTCCTCTGCCTGTCTTTTTAGGACTTCCTTGATTGGGAGGTGATGGAGAACAGAAAGCCGTGGTAGACTTTGTAAGTCTACTCCGTATAGGCACCACACGCTTGTTCACCTACAGACACACAACACAACAACACACACCACACACACACACACACACACACACACACACACACACACACACACACACCTCTATTTAGGCCAGCCACTATAGCTCTACAGACAATACAACCTCATTGAGACTCATTCAGGCTGTCTCTGGGGATGTTACGGTTTCACCTGTCGACACACTATCCCCTATCTTGTTGACTTAAAAACACAGAGAGAAAGGAGAGGGAGGGAGGGAGGGAGGGTTTATCCCTCCGGTGGCTGTGAATTGCCAGAATTGTTGCAAGCCATTATCCAAGGCTCAGAGCAGACATCAGGGGACTCATCCTTCACTATAAACTGGGGTGTCTTCAAAGAGACGCAGAGTGCTGGCTATGGTTACGTCAAGCTTAGAAGAACAATCATATGAGTGTTTGCAAAAGTGCTACAGCAGAGCATACAGTACAGGTAAAAGTATTTTTTAGCTGCACAGTTTCCCTTTCTAGTCCTAAAGCATCTCCCGACCTGCAAGTCATTGTTCTGTCTTTATGGACTGTTCTTATATAGCGCTTTTCTAGTCTTAACAACTACTCAAATCGCTTTTACATAGTACAGGAACCAATCACCACTCACACACATTCACGCACTGTGGCCGAGTCTGCCATACAAGGTGCCACCTGCTCATCAGATAAACAGTCACACAAATTTACACTCCGATGGCGCAGCATCGCCAACTCAGGGTTCAATGTCTTGCCCACACTGCAAATTATTTGGTTCTTACAAAGATAAAAAAAAAAACTTAATTTAGAAGTGTTAGATAATTTATCTTGTTTTCAGAGTGAATTTCTTAATTTAAGTGTTTAACTTTACACTATAATCTTAAATCAAGTAAACTTGCCAAGTGAAATTATCTTGCTGCATGGACAGATAATTTCACTTGTTTTCCCCTCAGATTTAGTGTTTTTATCTTGTTTTTAGACACCCCTTTTTTGCAGTGCAAGGAACCCTCAACATAGAACTGGAGGGCCAGGGATCAAACGACCAACCTTCCGATTGGCAAGCAACCGCTTGACCCCTGAGTCACAGCCGCCCCGTGTGGTGTACATCCCATTAGGTTTTACACACACTGACAATCAGCATTAAATCCTAACTGGAACAGGTATGGAAGAACTTGCATGATAGCTGGTGCAGACTGTAAGGACTGAAATTGGAAACACTTGCACTGTATCGTGTCAGCACTATGCACAAGGTAACCTGGAGTTCATAATGAAACAATTCAAGTCTTGAACCAAGACGTATGCTGTCTCACAGCTGTGACTGAATTTTCAACATACAAACATCTACAGCTGTGTGTGCCTGGTGGTAATTAAGAAGCAACAAATCAAACATTCTGGAAGGTGGATGAGCAGGCAGTGTTACTGTGTCTATCTGTTTGTAGTTACTTGGAGTGAGTTTCTCTGTGCATGCCCATGGGCTGCCTAAATGTGTGTGAGAAAGTGAGGGCTGTCTTTATTTGTTTTCTATTTGGCTGCAATTAATTAATTTAAATAAT
The DNA here is from genome assembly GCF_008692095.1 of Etheostoma spectabile. Classification (NCBI taxonomy): domain Eukaryota; kingdom Metazoa; phylum Chordata; class Actinopteri; order Perciformes; family Percidae; genus Etheostoma; species Etheostoma spectabile. The sequence continues at coordinate 8,676,910 of NC_045747.1, forward strand.
ACTAATGATAGTGCTAATAATAAATAAGCATAATTGCTCGCATTACGGTAAAAGTACTTGAGTACTTGAGTGAAAGTGAAGTTATCTTAAAACCATTGCTCAAATTATATTGTATTAAAAAACACTTATATCGGCTTACAATTACATTAGAGTGTGTTATAAACTATTCATTAAATATCTAGATACTGATTATATATACTAAATAGGGGGACTTAAAGTAAAGTGTTACAAGATACTCATTCTATTTAATTAAAAATTTCATTTTGGAATGAAAGCTTTAATTTCCTTTGTGTGTGCACCCATTTAAATACAGGCCAATGTCTGTAAGTGAATACATTTGTGTGCAGACATGGAGGGGTGTTTACATCAGTGGCAGTGGTTGTCAGCTTTCAGGCAGTTTATGGGATGCCAGCAGATATACACCCCTATCTAATGAGAGACATCTCCACACATTAATAACCTCAGGACTGAGCTGTAAGTAGTTCAGAGCCTGAGCTGTGGCTGGGAGGCAGAAGCTGTCTGCAGAGAAAGAGGGGTTGATTGTAGGGAGAGGTGAAGGAAACGCAGATAAGCAAATGGGTGAGGCCAAGGATAGGTGTCTTCCTTCAACTTGGGTGCAGAATGATAGGATCCTGGCTGTTGGAGCAGATGGCTAAGATTCACTGTTGGCAGACAGAACAGGGTCCCAGAAGTCCTAAAGTCCCAGCCCATAGTGAGGAAGAACTGTGAATCTAATTTAAACAATATAAAGATAATATTGTGAGAAAAATAAGAAAAAGAGCGTAAATATAAGCATATGATATGTTGCTACTGGAAGCAACAAAATTTCCCTAACTTCCGGTCTGAGTTAAGGTTACACAGCTTACAGAGAGTTGTACAGACCAATGTATGGTAACACCCAACTAGTAGTTTCAACACACAGACTGGTGGAAAAGAGACAAGCCACAGCCTGTGAGTAGTGATAAAAAAAACTAAAATGATGTTTCTAACTAAAAAGGCCTCCATTATGAGAGTGGGATTATCACACACTCAAAATCAGATCCACATGCACAAGACCGAACACTGAAGATAGCTGAGAAAAAGAGAAATAAACACTCAAGGAAAGACAAAGAAGGTAACATCCCCACAAAATGATTAGGCCCAAACAACGTTTCAAGGATGAAATGTGGCCTTTTCAGTCTTATAAAGATGAAGAAATATAATCCAGTGTGCAAATATTTTCAGTTTTCTCCTGAATTTCCTATCTTGTGCTTCAACTAAATATGGGAATGGATATGCACAAAGCTACCCATCTGTAGAAAACAATATAGGCCCTTAACAGTTCACCACAAATGTGCTATCTAACTTATCTAATCACATTTGACGAGACATCACCTAAAACAATGGAAGTCAATGGTAGTTAGTTGTTATGTAGTCTTTCTATCAAGGCACCATCTCTGTATTTATAAACTTCCTTCTGTCTGTCTCTCAGGTGGGCACGCTTGGCCAAGCTTGCCACCCCGCTTCTCTCCTCTTACCCTCTGTTTCTGCTCACCACTGTAAGCCGATAAGGTCACTTCCTGTTTAACTTTCCGTCAAGTCCTGTTTTATCTTTCCACTTAACTCTATCGCTCTGCGTCAGGCTCACTAAGACAAGAGTTCTTTTTAAGAACTTTTTGAGTTCTTCGCTTGGCTGCCTTCACAGTGCGCTGGACTCTCTAGCGCCATGTTCAGATTGCCATCGGAGTGGAACCCAACTTTGACAAGAACAAAACATGGGGTGCAATCCAATACAACCTTTTCATTGTTAGAGGAACACATTGTCTCAACATGAGTAGAGAAGGTTTGGTTTTTACCTCTAACTCAAATACCTTTTGTCTTACCCTTGAAAACAGGTGAATTATTGCTCATATTGGCACACTGCATACTGGAATCATAATGTTTTTTTTTATAATGGTTTGCTATTGTCAATTTAACTTATAATGAAAGACTGTTTGTGTCTCTGTGTTGGCCACTTACGTCCACTTCACCTTGGTCAATCACATAGAAGTTGTCTCCTTCATCGCCTGTAGGGGAGAGACAAGGAGAAACACAGGAGATTGTGAGAGAGCACAAAAATAAGCAACAAAAGGTACCTGGAGCTACCAGCAAAGCTTCGACTTCCTGTTACTTCCACTTCTTGCTTAAGATCTCAAAGGAGGATTTTAAAACCATTAAACTTAAATGGGTGCATTAAGAGATTACAATCATTTGTCAAACACTTGTGTTGGAATCCCACTTTCTGTAAACTGGGGAACCCAAAACAATCCTGAAACTTCTGCATGAAAACACACAAGAACACATTTTTCACACAATGTCAACTTCCAACCTTACAGTGTTAGCTCCTTAATGCTGCTTACCTAGATTAATAGCGAGAACTCTTAAACGGAGATGCCTTAGCATGCAGAGTGACACCACCTCTGTATGATATAATTTTCAGAGGGAATTATGAAACTACAGACATCATCTTTATTTATTCTGTTCATGACGTTGCTACATACAGACACACATTTCCTATTAGTATTTAAGTAGTCCAATTCAGATCTAGGTTTCTTTTTTAACAGACATAGAAAATGAGACTCATTACGTACCACAAAAATGGACAACTTGGCTTTCTAAAAAAATCTGTTTTGAGCTGTGATTTGAAGGTGGGGAAAGAGTTTATTTAAGGTTTGTGGAGGAGAGTTCCAGAAACAGGGGGCTGCACGGCTGTAGGCTCTAGACCTCATGGTTGTTAAGCAGGCAGGAGGAGTTTTGAGCACGTTGGACTAAGTTCGGAGAGTCCGGGAGGTTGCGTAGGTGTGAAGGAGGTCAGAAAGTTATGGAGAATCTTATAAAAAAACTAGTCCACGCCTTTGTCTCCTCCAGACTGGATTACTGTAACGCACTTCTCATCGGGATCCCTATCAAGAGTCTGCAGAAACCGCAATATGTTCAGAACAGTGCTGCAAGGATCCTGATGAGAGATGCGAAGTATGACCCATCACGCCCATTCTCCACTCACTTCACTGGCTTCCCGTTTCGGCTAGGATTGAATACAAGGTCTCAATTCTCACCCACCAGTGCATCTATGAAATGCCCCCCCCTACCTGAAAGAACTACTCATCCCTCACACTAAACACGATCCATCCGCTCAAACAACCCAACCCCTCCTACTTCCCAGAACTAAGCAGCTCCACCATGGTGATCGTGCATCTGCTCTGCCGCTCCTCGGACGTGGAATGCCCCCCTGACCATCTAGGGCACCACAGACTTTGAGACTTTTAAAAAAGGACTAAAACTCAACAAAAAATGTCTTGCACTATTTATAGATATTTTACACTGATGTTTTTTTACCTGCTTTTATGATCTTACTGTAGCACTTTAGATTTGTTTAAATGTAAGTGCATTACAAATAAAATTATATTATTCAGTGTGCCGAGGAGCTGCATAACCAGCACTCGACAATGATTATATTGCCCATACTTATTATTATTATTTCTTATTCTTAATCTTCCCAAATTTTCCTCCCGCTACTAGTCCAAAGCGTTGCCAACCACGCGCAACACATTCACCGACATGTGGTATTGATCGGGATGGTGTGCTATGTAGTTTCAACCATATTGCCGCGTGGTGTTTTTAAACGAAATCGGCAAAAAACGCAAAAATCTCTCATTGACTTTGAATGGGAAATGTTCGGAGAATCTCTCAACATACTCAAAACCCCCCCTCTTTGGGACCCATGCTGCGTCGCCATACTTTAACGGAGAAACGTGATTAAAGTTTAAACCGAGACAAGACTTTGGTGTTTATTGGGGCTGAATGGGCGTTCATATCAACCACGGTTTCTCCCAAATCCCAGTTTACGTTCTGTCCCTTTTTTCAGAACCGCTCAGATTTTCCAATGTGTGTGTATGTGGCGGAATGTTCAGAGCTAAGAGTGGGAGACGAGTGAGGGGCTGCGGTACGGATCTCTGGAACGTTTTTCCCGAACAATTGCTCTCTCTCCTCAATTTTTAATTCTTCAGACTTCATTATTGGTCAAATGTAGGAATCTTGTTCCGGTCCCAGACATGTACTATGAAACTATCGGACTTAATTGTTGTCTGTGATCTACCACGTCAGACAGAAATTATGAAAAAAACATTTAGCTGGGGACGATTCATGATTTATTTTCTCTCAAACAAATGTCTCTCTCCCTCCAGTTTTACCTTCTTTAGACATCATAGTTGGTCAAATGTAGGGATCTTGATGCCGATCGCAGACATGTAACTATTGGGTCTTCGCCTAAACACTTTTCGCGCTAGGCTCACAACTGCAGATAGACAACATGGAAAAAAAATCTGGCTCCCTCTCTGACGAATCACCATAGCAACCGGTTGTGTTACTGAGAGCAAGGGAGGGCTGCAGGACGATTCTCTGAAACAAACAATTCTCCTCCTCCTCCAGTTTTTCATCTTCAGAATAATTTTTGGTGAACATATCGGAATCTTGTGCCGGTCGCAGATTCTAAGTAGGGAGTCTGTCAGACTAAAATTCCTTGCGCTAGAATCATAGCACAACCAATTCTGACACACACACAACACACCTTCACACCACACGACACAGACACCACTCAGAGCACCACCCCTACATGACCCCTGTTCCTGGCGGCCATGTTACCAACGACTCCTAACTGATGTTTCCATTGTGTTGTGTGTGTGTGGATGGGCCCCATAGCAGGCACACTGATAAAATTCTGCGGAATTTTCTAGTTATTTATTTTATTATTATTAGTCAATAGATATTTGATAGGGAGCCAGTGGAGTTGTGGAAGGACAGTGGTGATGTGATATATGGAGGGGATTCTGGTGATGATCCGGGCAGCTGAGCTCCGGACCAGTTGGAGTTTATGGAGGAGCTTGTGAGGTAGACCAGAGAGCAGAGACTTACAGTAATGTATATAAGAGGTGACAAGGATGGCGGTGTTGACAGGTGTGAGAGATTGGCGGAGATAGTTGTTGGTATGCAAGTGGAAGTAAGATGACCTAGTAAGATTATTGATGGGAACTTTAAAGAATAGTTTGCTGTCGAGGATGACACCTAGGCTCTTTACTTGGGGCTGGGAGGGACTATGGAGTTGTTGATTACTACAGAATAATTGTGAGACTTGGTCAGAGTGGATTCACGCATCCTGTCAATACAATTTAACGGTGCTGAGAAAACGGGGGCGGGGAACCACTGGATATACTCTCATCTGAACTAAATGCATGTTTGATGTCAACATTTTCAGAAACGTTAGGTTGGAGACCTTAATTTACCTTTTGGGCCACAGAAAGAAAAATACAAAGAAAATTACAATTAAATTAAAGAAAATTAAACCACCTACACTAGCAGTCAGTCTGACCGGCAGTGAGATGTTGCTGTTAGAATAGGAGTAAGAATAATACTGTATACTGTATCAGCTTCATTGGCTCCAGCCAACATTAGTTTACTTGTTTGTGGTTTCCTCTTTCTCTCAGTAGCTAGGTCTGCTTCAACTATTTCTGAGTTATTATCAAATGTTGTCCACTTTGCTGGCTGGATCTCTGTTGTATCATTGACAGGGGCATGACCCTTGTAGTGAGCCATGGGATCTGGTTGGTTGATGTCTACTAAAAGCATCTAGTCTGGAGATAAGGCAAAAAAATGGTGAAGTGTTCCTTTAATTATGGTATCTGTTACATGGGGCTCAGGGTAAATTGTGAAAAAGGATTCAGAGCCAGATACGAGAGCACTGTGAAGCTCTCCCTGCAGCTACCTCTTACAATAGGACACAAAAGCAATTCCATTCGGATGTACATGTGTAGTGGGTGATGATGCATGAGTATACATGACACAAGTATGCATGTGTATGTATTTTGTGAGTGTGTGTGTGTGTGTGTGTGTGTGTGTATGTGTATGTGTGTTCACCTGAAGATTTGAAAGGCTGAGAGCGCATAGTGTGTAAAGTTCACAGGAGTTCACACAGCTAATTAATACTGAGCAGAGAGTGCTCGTTAATCATACAGCTCTATTTGTCACACAAAACGCTCCTTGTCTGTCTGATGGTCTGTCCCTGTGGAGACCTCACACACACACACACACACACACACACACACACACACACACACACACACAAACACACACACACACACACACACACCACACACACACACACCACAACTGCTGCAACCTGGCCCTTTATACCCTCTTTTCTCTTCTTTCTATCTATCTCATTTCTCTTTCAATTCCTCTCGCTCTGTCTTTCTTCTTTCTTTACTCTTCTGTTTTTATACTTTGGTGCTCTCTTTGGTCTTTGTTTAGCACACTTCCAATCCCCTGTGCCTGAGAGTGCAGGCAAAATTTGACAGGAACATGCAAACACACACACACACACACACACACACACCACACACACACACCACACCACACACACACACACACACACACACACCACACACACACCACACCCACACACACACACACACCACACCACACACACACACACCACACACCTTGTTTCAAACACAAGAAATTGATGTTAAACTCTGTAAGGTTCTTTGGCTTTGCTCAAAAGGAAAACGTGGGTTACATCCTCAACCTCTAAGGTGTATAGGTAAAGGTAAAGGTATCCATAGTTCTGTGCATCGTTAAGCTAAACATGTCCATCTTTCAAAACCGATTTAATTTTGAATTTTTTTCTAGAACCAATAACTAATTGCTTATATAGTAAGTGCAAAATTGGATATATGTCAGAAATAGTTAACTTGACTAGATTAACTTAACTAGACCTGAAAAGATTAACTTGATGTATTAATTTAGACAATCGATTATAATTAAAATACCTCCATACTCCATTTTGCACGTTATGATATTCTCAGTTTGTTTAAATACCCCTTGGGAGACAGAGTCAATAACTCCTAGTTGTGTCTAAATAGTGTGTGATGGGCCAGTAGGAGGGGTGTTTTTTTCTTTTAAGCTGTACAGTAGTCCAGACATTAGCAATGACATCAGTGCTGTATGTACTGAATACCACACTCTATAGTGTATATAACAATGGGCTGTCTGGGACTGGGGGCCCTGCAAAGTTAGCTAGACTTAATATCACCAAATTAGGACTGATATACCCCTGGATGCTGTCTTAGAGAATGTGTATGTGTGTGTGTGTGTGTGTGTGTGGTGTGTGTGTGTGTGTGTGTGTGTGTGTGTATGCGTTTGCATGGCATGCTTCACAAATGTAACCTAGGTGATTTTATGCAGGTGTGGACACGGTATTAGCTAAAAGTGGGCATTTGTCTGTGAGAATGTGGGTTTTCAGTGTTTTGAATATGTGATTAAATGCGTCTATGTCTGTGTTTGATAAGAGTTTGAGTGGGGGGGGTACTGAAAAAATACAGCCTGGCCTTGCTAAGTTCTGTGTTCCTTCAAACTCCATAGATGTAGAGTGAAGGCTTCGACAACTGTGGTTAAGGCAGAAGAGAGGGACCTGACATCTGGTGCAGACTGAGGGAATGTATGAGTGGGACAAAGAGAGGAACAGGAAGGGAAAAGGGAGTGGTAGGACAAAATGAACGGGAGAGGCAGTGTAATAGATGAATTCTTTGAGATTAAAGGTTCTTTTTTTATTGCGGCGCAACAACCAGCACTTAGTATTTTCCTGACTTTGGAATTTGCTTTGCCCATCTGCATGGTATTTTGGTGGCCAGTGCATGGTGCAATGGTGAGAGGGGACGCACAAACAGATAGTAGGCTCATTTAAATGAGGCAGTACAAAGTGAGTTGTAGGGATTTTAGAACAAGATTTTGCTGCAACTTTGGCAATTTTGTCAACAACAGCGAATTAAATATTTAGAGCAAATGTGCAGAAATTGAAACTTTTTAACATTACTAACATACCAGTTCCACAGTTTACACATCGTTGATTCCCTGAATTTATTTTAAAAAAACAGTTACACTTACCTTGCTGGATGACTGTTTCCCCCGCGATGTGGGTGACTGGGAACATGGCATCAAATATGTCACTGGAGGAGGAGGAAGAGAGAAGGAAAGAGGGAGAGACAACACAGTTATTTATTACCAACAAACCTGCTAGCATGGTGAATTACACCATAGTTCTTCTGATTCGTTTACTGGCACACACACACACACACAAACACACACACACACAAAAACATTTGCACGCACCCACGCAAGCACACATACACATAAGAATTTGTTATGCAGAAGGGCAGCATGATGGAAAAGACAGGGCAGCCATCCCCGCTATATCAACTATATCAACTAGCATATCCAAAGAGACAGGCCTGAAAACTGGATGACCCCAACACACACACACATTTGAACAAAATGCACGCACCTGAATGTGTGCACAACTGATTTTTTCATCATCTTCCACATCCAAACAAACACCCACTATATTCAGGTAAAACCATCATAACGAACCAACATATGACAAAAAGATCAAGTGTGTTTTAGTCCAACAAACCCAGCAGTTCTGTTCATCATCAGGTTCAAAAACATAAATTCAACAGTTTTGTTTTGACAATGACATTCTTGCTACTTATCAATTACTACTGGTGTTTAGACTGAAGTTTGTTAAATGTAAGTCCCAAACATAAGAGATTATTATCATAAAATTGCAAAGCTTCAGCCACAGGCTTTCCATCTTTACATTAGTACTGCACATAGACTGGAATATGACCCTTATTTTTCAACACATGATCAAAGCCAGTTTTTCTGAGTATATCTTTTGGCGCAAAGAAAACATACAAAATGACGGCTGTGCCTAAGCACTTAATTTCTGTTTCAGCCTGGCAGGGAAAGCGCCTGTTAGACTGTTCCTAATTGGGCCGTTTGAATGCATGAAGCCTCAGCAGATTAAAGTTCCACTGCTGAGATGTGTTCGGACAAGAGAAAACTCTGTATCCTTCCTCTCCTCCTCTCTGCCCCTCTCTCACCTTCAGGGTATATTTATCTATCTAATCAGTTGCATACCACCCGTCTTATAGAAAATATTTAAAAAAAGAATAAGAGGGTCAGGCATATAACAGACATATAAGACCTGTTGAGTGAATGTGGGGCAAGTTTGAGCCCGTTCTTGAATGTACATGTGTGTGTGTGTTTGTGTGTGTGTGTGTGTGTGTGTGTGTGTGTGTGTGTGTGTGTGTGTGTGTGTGTGTGTGTGTGTGTGTGTGTGTGTGTGTGTGTGTGTGTGTGTGTGTGTGTGTGTGTGTGTGTGTGTGTGTGTGTTTGCACTGGTGTGTCTACGTCTGAGTATATATTGCCTATGAAAACACACAGGTTTGTACAAAATAATGTGTGGGTGTTGAAGATGTCTGTGATTGTGACAGAACACTACACTATACCGATTACACAGCCAAACACACCTATTGCTGAACACTACCAACATAAAAGTGTTTCTGCCCAGTAAAAGAAAGTGCAGGTCAACAGATGTTGGGGAGATCTGAGGATGTTATGCAGTGGTTTGGAAGTGAGCGGAGCTTGCTGGTATTTGTTTATGTGACACTGAATAAAAAACAGACTTAAGTAGGTGGATTTGGGCCAAATACACCCACAGGTAGTGCAATGCAGCTGGTCAGTGACTCACACACACTCGTGTTCCAAAAACACACTTTCTCTTTGAAGTGCAAAAGCCTGGGCTAAAAGATGCACAGACACACTTAGGTACTCTCCAACCTCCATATATGCATGTGGTTCTATGCATGCAACCCATACACTCAGCTGTGCATTTCACACACTTGTAAGTACTACAACATACAGTATTTAAGCACAGACATTCGCGATGAAAACATGCATTCTTGTACTCTTGTATGACACCCAAACTCACCCGCTTTGATGGTGATTAGTCAGGGCAACATCTGTGTGTGCCCTCAACTCTCCTCACATCTGTGACCACCTGCGCTCAGCGTGAAGTCTGTTGATTCAGGGAGCTGGTCACGTATAAATTATAATGTGCGGTCTATGAAAAAAATTACCTTAGCAAAAATTAAAAATCAACAGAGAAGACCAATTCAACGTAGGAATAGAGTAAAAGTACCAAGGGAAAATCGACACATAAAAATAATATCTTCTTTGGGACAAGATATATATTTATATATATGAGTTCTTTCGTGGTGGTGGTGATGATGATGTTGTTGATGATGATGAAGCATCACGCAGCTAAGTAGGATGCTCGAGCCTGAGATGCACAGTCATGGTGAGAGGATCAAAGGCAAGCTAACCTGCGGTTAGGTAATTACCCTTGACCACCTCTCTCTTTCCATGCCCTGCCTCTCGCTCAATGCATCGCTGAGCGCAACAAAGACACTTATGTAGGTAATTACTTCCCCTCGTCTCTACCTGTCTCTCTTTCCCTTTCTTCATCCCCAACTTCCTCCGTGTCTGTTCTCGATCACTTTTTCTCTTCCTCTACCCTCTCAATTACCTCTTTCTTCCCTCAAATTCTCTCTCTGCCCCACCTATTTCTCTCATCTCTCGGTCTATCGCCCCCTCCCTGCCTGTCCCAGATGAAGTGATTAATCGTGTCCTTTCTGCTACCTGTAGCCCCTCTGACCTTATGTAAAGGGAGAGAAACCCCCCCCCCCCCCCCCCCCCCCCCCCCCCCCCCCCCCCCCCTCCTCACCCCACCCCCCACCCCACCCAACAATAGAGTTGCTGTTCTGACAAAGACAGACAGAAAGAGAGAAAGAGACAGAGGGACACTACAGATTCTGAGGGGGCTAGGAAGTTCACCACCCTAGGCAGGGAGACAAGGCTTGTGTCATGGTTGAGATACGTGGCCATACTTTCCCTGCATGCAAGGACACTAAAAAATGCAAAAATGCATCCATGTAAAAGCCCAATTGTTTTAATACTATCCTTGCTGACATCATATTGATCTTGTTTGAAATTCTTACAATCCGTCCCATTCTGCACACACACCCTGTCCTGATGAAAGATGCAGTCATGGATAACATCAAAATGGATACAATTAGACAGAAGAGAAACCTTTATGTAGCACCATGAATTGCAGTCTGCTGTGCTGCTTATGAAACTGTGCTTTTTGTAGACTGATTAACCAAGCCACACAAAAATGTAGCTCCCACTTCAGGTTGCAAATATATATATATATATATATATATATACATATATATATATATATATGTGTGTTTGTGTTTGTGCGAGAATGAATGGAAACGCTTATGTGTGACTTCACACAACAACGCAGCAACAGCCTATTATTGTTCTCAAACCCCCATAAAAATGTGGTTAGCTTGGGGGATTTCAGTCATTAATGAAATAAAATCAGGCCTGCTTGTTGTAGCTTGATTGCTTGTTGTTCTTCCGAGTTGGCGTTGGCTGCCTTTCTCGCTCACCTTTTCCCTCCCTCCTCTCAATCTCTTCTACATCACAGCTGTTTATTTGTTCAGCAGCAAACGTCTTATTTCTTACACTACTACTTCAACACACAGCACCATCATTATTCCATTAACACCAAGGGGATCTTTAACAGCATGTCTTTATGTTACATAATGGGCCACAGAATGTCGAGTAACACAAGCCCTTAATAAGGAACCAATCCAGAATGCTCACTCGTCTGTGGGAAGACGTTTTACAATAACAAACAAAACAATCAACAATTGCACCGCATACGGGAACTTCCCAGCTCTCCAAGTTGTGCTTGGCAGAGATGTGCCACTGGTTTGGCGGGCACAGCGCTAATGCCATAAGTGCTTGAAGGATTAATTTTCACAACCACAGTTGATAGTAATTCAGATTGCTGATTGTGGCAAATCAGAACAATAGTCATTGTTTTGCAAGCCTCCAAAATTTAATTTATAAGTACTGGCCTGAGGACACCAAATGTACCCTTGAATTTGTATAATATGTGTAAGTTCTGTAGGCTAACATGGTGATCCTTCACCTGGGAAGCCAATGTGTTTATGTAATATGTTTTTTGGGAGTCCTGGTGTCTGGGGCACCCGAACACCTGAGTGACTTGGTAATGTTAAACAGAATCTATGCTGCATATTTACTGTAGCCTACCTAGAAAGCTCTTGGAGGACGTCACTGTATACATTCTCAACGACTTAAACAAAGTGTCTGGTTGCTATAAAAAAGCAGTAATGTTGTACTGCTTTTTGTGTGGCTGCCAGGTGAAGAGTTGTGATTAGTCAGCATAGTTTGTTAAGCACAAGCAAAAAACAAAAAAGCATAAAAACATAAATTAGGTTTTCACTGATGATGGAGGTTAACAGAATTGATTCCTAGCCTGTTGTGTGATTCATTATGGGTATATCACAGTGAGATGGAAAACAGCTTTATGAGGCTGACTAGTGTGGTGTACAGTTTAATGTCCAGAGTTTAAAGTTACTAGCTAATTACTCACACGGAACAATCAACTCACCCCACTGAGCTCTGATAGTGTGGACACAATTACACTTGCCTTTTAAAACCATGGAATGACATAAACTGGTATGCACATTAATAAACTGATGCACTCACATGCAAAAACGCCCAGCACTGACAATAGGCAGTAGTACGACAGTGAGTAAGAGAGAGAAAATGGAAGAGATGAGGTAGATATAATTATACAGCAGGGAAGCAGTCAGGAAGGATATTTATGACACGAAAGCTCTTGGCACGTACCCTTTCTCTCCCAAGAGACCTAGAAAAAAATGGAGGGAACAAGCTATGCTGCTAGCTGCTAGCTGCTGTCCATTTCTTCACATTGGTCTCCAAACTCCAAGAGCAGTGTGTGTTGTCTCTTACTAATCACAGTCCACCAAAAATATCCTCTCTGACCACCAAATCACAACCGGAGACTACTTTTAAAACTTCAGTGGTGGTGGTGAACAATAGGAGTGGAAGATTCTTCATAATACAGAATGATATGAGAAGATCCCAAATGAAGAAAACATGTATTTATTTTTTTCATAACTGTCATTCTGAATTGTAATTTATGTTAATATGCATTAATATATCTTGTGACAAATTGACAAGTTGATTATGGTTTATGGCCGTAGCTTGTGGCTGTACCATATTTTCCTGTCCCCTTTAGTGCAGATATACAGTATTTAAAAAAAAAAAACTCTATAGAACACTGTTGAATATTTTTCCTTGGCTCCTCTTTCAAGGTCTGGGCTGATGTGAACTGGCCTATATTGGGTATACAGGCAACCATGCATTAGAGAGGTGGTCCTGGAGGTTTACAGGTGGCCATAACGGTTGACGGCTGGTGGCAATGACCACTTAGACATGGTCAACAATGTGGGAGGAGGCCAAGGCCAGGCAAGGAGGAGAACCCTCAGTTCTCCAAAACTCAACAGGCTTTTTCCCTATCTGCCCTTGGCTTCAGTCCTAGGGGCTTATGATAAACATCTTAAACTCCAAAACACACGTAGTGTAGCTTAGGGCCATTGCATACTGAAAATATTTTAAGTCCTTTAATAGAAGTGTTTCGGACTGATATTCCTGTCTCTAATCTAAGGTTTAATGGAGTTA
>NC_045747.1:8690419-8703538 GCF_008692095.1 Etheostoma spectabile
GTTTGCCAACATGGAGGTCTTAAGAGGTCTAGTTAGAGTAAGCTGTGTGATTAAATGTTGGAAGTTGTATTTAAAACCAACAGAGGGCAGGGAGCACACTGTGTTAAACCCACACACCTGGTGGGTTTATAAGGGGCGTAAACCTGGATACACGTGTGTCTCACTATGTGTGCAGTGCAGTACCAGAGCACCGGAGGGCCAGGGCTAGTGATCTGTGTGACCTGTACACTGCTGCTAAAACATGCTGAAGGAAACAGTGTAATTTATATGCACTGCAATGATCAGACCACCTGAGAGAAAGAGAAGTATAATCTCTCATTTCAAATTCAATCGCAGTGGTGAGGCACATATTTTTCCTCAGGTTTGCCTATGTTCAGTTTCTGTTTGACATGTTACATAACACATGATTAAAGGAAAAATGCAGCATTTACTTGTCTAGTCTGTATCTTTAAGCATTCATACCGTGATTAGATGCAACATTTTCTAACCTTGCAAAAGCCTGACTAACAAGCTTGATGACTGGAGAACTGATTCAGCCTGGTCAAATACATAATAGACCAGTCAGCAAACTATATGGGGAGAGTTTAGCTGATGATGTGACAAACCACATTTATAAACTCCCATGCCTGATTGAAACCTACACTAGCTGTTGTGATATGAAATTAAGCACATTTCTGCCATTCCATGGCCCATTTCTCGCCTCAAATGTATTCATAAACTGAAGATTTTGGCGTATAGTCTAGAAATTTCCAAAACATATGTCCTCTTTTTCCAGTTTAAAAATCATGCTCAAAAGGTCAATGACAAATGAGCAAGTGGTGCATTCTTCCAATTAAATGTAGGAAGATGAAGCAGAGGAAAGAGAGTCTGATCGAGTCGTGCAACTGTGAGATTCCATAAATGTAGCCAATATCTGACCAGCAGTGTCCGAGATTTGAGATAACCAAATTAACAAATAAATCCAGGAGCCTGTGTTGCTGTGGTGGTGACTGCTCCGGGGTAAACACTTGTTTATGCTGTATCTAAAGGAGTTGGTGAAACTAAACTAACCAATGATTCAACCAAACATAAGCAAAATCTTGCATAACAGAGAAAAGGGAAAGACTAACAGGGAAATAATGATACAGTAGCTTTCCTGAAACCTTTGAGCCTAATTAAAGCAGTAGTCTTAAAGATAAAATATTAGACTGAACTGACACCTTGGACTTTGCTACTCTGCCAATGCCACTGTCATAAGAACTCACGAGTACTGGGCATGCTCCTAGAGCATCAGTGCCTTTCTCACAGTGCTGTGTCGCTGGAATGGCAATGGGAACGCTTGAAGGGACTGCTTTAGAAGTAGAAGAGAAATAGAAAGAGAGATATTTCATTGAGAGGAGTGCAGCGCTGTTAAGAAGCAGCCAGTTGATGTAGTGAATACCTTGTTCCCACTCACTTTTTCAAAAACAAACACACAAACATACACATACCTACTCGCACATACACAAGCCTTAAAAAACAAACACATTACAACAATTTCCATATCCATTCAACAGACACACAAGTATACACATTCAAGTATCGGGGAGGTGAGAGGCAGAGTTGCATGGCAGTGGAAGAAAGGACCAGCCCGCGAAGGAAGAGAGTAAGAAAAGAGCGAGAGAGAGAGCGAGAGAAAGAGAGGGCGGTTGATGGGAGGATGTGAGGAGAAATGAGGATGTGTTACAGGGCGGAGAACAAACACCAAATACTTTGACAGGCTCTCGATTGTAAATATACAACTCATCAGAATCTTTGATGTTTAAAATCATAGGATTTTTTTGTATTCTGCTGCAGAGAATAGCTGAATCATTTTCCAGGTAAAGTACTGGTAATATAGTAGAGTTAGCTCAGGTA
Organism: Etheostoma spectabile; assembly: GCF_008692095.1. Classification (NCBI taxonomy): domain Eukaryota; kingdom Metazoa; phylum Chordata; class Actinopteri; order Perciformes; family Percidae; genus Etheostoma; species Etheostoma spectabile. Next base: position 8,692,295 of record NC_045747.1, read on the forward strand.
ACTTGTGGGTATATATCATATGAATTTCCTGCTTCTTTGCTCTTATCATGTCTATAAAAAACTATTTGAACTGAATTAAAAAAGGGGAGAAAAATACATCTGACTCTCAATCTTAGAATACACTGCTGGTTCCCTGCTTCCCCCTTTTCAGACTGCTGTGTGCATTCAGTGTGACAAGGCTGTTTTACAGGCATACCTGATGATCCAACACACACCATGTGCTGATGCAGCCATGATGTCAGCCTCAAAACATCACAAACTTGTCCAACCTGCAGTCTCTCCCATTCTTTCCTTTCCCCTTCTCGCATTAACTCAGTATAGAGATTAGGCTACTATATGCTATTGATTAACTTGACTTTAAAACACATTTTTTCCTCTGCTCACTTTAACTGGTTGTCCTCATGCTGTCCGTCTAGAACACACGTCAGCACTAGCATTTTCACACTTTCCTTATGCCCTCTCTAGCTGATGTTTGTTGCCCCAGGACAGGAAAAAGCAAGCTCTTCCTCCACTTAGAGAGAAAAGGGGTCAGGCTGAATCAGGCGCTGACAGGACTAAGTCTCTACCTCTCTGATGTGTCTACAAGCGATGTCACTGGAATGAGGGGAAGAGACAAAGAGAAAGAAGAGACACATTGAGGAAAACATATTCTCTTCCTCACCCGGTGTGGAAAGATGGAGCGAAGAAAAAGAGTATTTTAATTGAATGCACAAAAAAAATTTTACAGATAAATAACCCTGTACATGGTTACAGGTGCTGAGAGTTGGCCTCTCTCTTTCTCCCTTGCTCTCTAACTTTCTCTCACACACCACAACCCACACACCCACACACACACACACACACACACACACACACACACACCACACACCACACACACACACACACACACACACACACACACAAACACACCACACAACACAACCTGACACGTCACTAAACATTACAAGACACGCCGCTGGGCATGTCTTTTCCTCTTCTCCACCCTCCCCTCTCACATTGCCAACTCACAGAAGACAAGCACTAGAACAAGATAAGCATTTGAGAAGCAGATTGGGACATCAACTGCCTTTTGTTGGGGTTTAAATCTGAGAGGTGTTTACACAACACAGCACATTATGCATACAGGCTCAAACACAGGTATATGCTGAAATTGAGACTGAGAGCAAACTCTGAAAATGCCCCAGGGCCTGAGGAAGAGGGAGGGGAGGATGAGTGGATGACTATGTAGTGAAGAGTAAAGGACGGGGTATCCACTGTAGAAATGCTTAAGGCTAAAACTGTACAGCGTGTGTTGTGTGTGTGTGTGTGTGTGTGTGTGTGTGTGTGTGTGTGTGTGTGTGTGTGTGTGTGTGTGTGTGTGTGTGTGTGCTAGTGCTGTGGGCAGTGTGGCAATAGGTGCATAGGTGCACTGGGTGCATGGAGGAGAGAGAAATAGTTCACATTCAATAGCTGACATCTGACTGACGTAAGGCCTTCCCTGCTGTACACAGAGAACTTCATCAGACACACAGCCTGCAGACCTGGACAGTGTTGAGCTACCAACTAGCACATTGTGTATGATGTGCTAAGACAATGGAAACAATTGAAACGTAATTTAACTGTAACAATGACAAATAGCAACTAAGGCTGTGTGTGTATTGGCAAGAATCTGGCGATACACTACGTACCACGATACATGGGTCACGATTCAATATATTGCATGTATTTCACTACTGTGTGTAAGGCGATATATTGGGATTTCTTTAAAGTATAATTTTAGAAAAACTAATATTTAAAAATAAAGACATAATGTGCATAAAAGTCAAAGATATTTACTTTAGGTAAACAATTCAGTACACTGAAAATCAAACTGCCAGTTTGATTTTCCGATGTTCTCACTCAGAACTGACAGTGCTAGTTTCATCTATGATTCTTAGAGAAACCCTTTTTGTTGGATGCTGAAACTACTTCATCACCTCAATGGCGGACTTTTAATAATAGATTTAAGATTTAAACAAACTCACAGAAGTGAGGTCAGAAGATTTTTCCTACATAAATCAGGAATGAAGTCATTTTATTACCACAGCAAGTTTAGAGAGGCTCATCCAAACCAGCGAGACTGTTTCCTTACTTCTTGAAAATCTTAATAAGCAAGAACGTAGACTTTTGAAGCATGTCATCACACCATCACAGCACAGAACACAAAGATATATCAAAGCTTTATACACACTGAATCCATAAATATGTGGGAGGATAAACTGTTTTTGTGAAGCAAAAATGACAGAAAAGATATTGAAATCAATGTGGAGCAGTTTTTTCAGTCCATTACTTGCAAATAAAACGGAAAATGATCAAGACATGCAGTGACCTTTTAGTGTCGCTTTTTTCCTGAATCTGTTATTTATACTATATGTATGTATACTGTTTGTGTGTTTTTATTGTTTCTCTGAAGGATATTTTTCACAGTTGTAGTCCTTAATGTATCACCCTTTCTCTCATTCACATTAAATTAGTTTTTGTTTCTGCTTTTAAGGTTTCTTGCTAGTTGTTGATGAAAATTACAAATAAAATAGGATTCATTTGCTATTGAGTGATTGTATTTAAATTGCTATTGGAATACAAATAGCAATTTAAATACAATCACTCATGTAGCCCAAAAATTGAGAGGCCACTTGACAGTTGAGTCACTTTATGTACTGTACTTTAGAAAACCAGAGAACAGCATTAGTCTAATCACTTGAAAGGCCACATTGCTCTATGATGGCCTAAATTCTATAACACAAGCTCTCTGAGACATCACACATTCAAACTTCTCAAGCATAGAAATGGGCTGAGCACCTCTAATCTAAATAAAACTCAACCAGAGTGACACCCACAAACCAATGATGAGGTCATGGGAGAATTAACACACTATAACAACACTGTTGTCCGTGCCTGTACACTGGAACCTATCACAGTAGCATAGACAAAGCCGATGGGATGTATACAATAGGAGGCCATGGGCCAAGCCAGGCCATTCTGCAGGGCGCTGGGCTGCTCTGTCCCCGGCTAGTGTGTGGTGGTCAGTGAGTGGGTTGTGCTTTAGGCCTGGCTGAGCTATAAAGGCATTGAGGGGTTGCTGGAACATCATGTCCTCACAGCAGGGGAAAACACTGGCTAGGAAGTCACTGTCATGCGCAATTGCACATTTACCCTACATATTCATTCACATGAAATGAAACGTGGCGCTGTCCACGATCACATATGCCCTGAGTCACTCCTGACCAATATACTACCACTAGTACACACACGCACACACACACACACACACAGCATTTTGGTTCCCTTACTTTCATTCTCTCAAAAGTTAAAGGATGTTTGAGGACCTTTTGTTAGGAGAGAACGAGGTGAGATTGAGGTGGTGAGATTGGGGTGAATCCCCTACTGTCGGCATTGACCCAACTGCTATTCAGATCTCTGTGAGGTCAGTTTCTCTCCTGTTTTCTTGTTTTATGCAAAGCAGACAGAGACGCATATGCACTTAGCATGCACATATTCACAAACCAATTATTTTAACCCATCATCATCATCAGACAGCTTACACATGGACATACACACACACACAAACACACACACACACACACACACACACACACCACAACACCAACCACACACACACACACACACACACACCCACCCACCACACACACACCACACACACACACACACCCCACACACACGCCACGCACACACGCGCAACCCCACAACACAGTGATGGTATAAGCAGCTGAAAAGGCAGGGATGAATCATAGCGAGCTGGAAAAATGTCCAGCAGAGACTCTGGGGTACATTTTGAAGGGAATAAAACTTTCTTAAAGGCCTCCAGACACTAACACCACTACATGACTCACTACTTTCTAAAGAGTTGGATGGAGAATTGGATAGAGTGAAGGATGGAGAAAGACAACAGGGGGCGGAAGAGGCAGCAGGGGACAGGTTAGAACACAGCAGAGGGTATAAGAAAGGATAAAAGTTTCCAGTTATCTGTAGACTTGTGTGTGTAACTGTGTGTATGTGCATACACATGTGCAATTCTTACAGTAATGTGCATGTATGAGTGTGTTCATCTGCACTAGCTGGCAAGCAGCCCGTACATGCATGTATGGATATGAACATCCTACAAATAATATGTTTGTGTGCGTGCCGTGGGGTTTGCATGGGCATAAAGGTGAAGTTGTCTGAGCTAAGGGAAAAATGTAGTGCACTGGGGGAGGTGAGACTGCTGGCCTCGTCTGTGCGCTGGATGGTGGTGGGGATGGTCGAGGTTCAGTCAGGCCTGCAGCTCTCCTGTGGAGAGTGACCTCATCGCCTGGCCCCTGGCATTGTGGCAGCAGCACAAAGCCATGCAGGGGACGGAGAGAGAAGACTACACATGACTGTGGGGGAGGTATTGGATGTGACTGTGAATGTAGATGTGAATGAGCTTGCATGACTGAGAGAGGTAGAAAGACAGGAAGAGAAAAAGTGAGAGAAAGTAGGGAATTCTGAAAAGGGGAAAAAGGGGACCACCACGCTCTCAGGAAGAACAGGGATGTAAACACACGGAGAGTCAATGAGTGACGCAGTAAGACAGGAAACACAAACATACATACAAACAAATAGACTTAACAACTGACAACAAAAACCTGCTAATTTGTTCGTGCTGTTATTGCGTAGCCCACCCTAAAATACAATCAAGCACCCTTAATTGTTTCACACCTGAACACAGAGAGAAACATGGCCTCTCAATGATGGAAAAGGACACACAAATAGCCACTGCAGGATACTTCCTCAATAGTAACACCAAAATCACGAGAAAAAAAATGTGGGACAGACAAACAGCCATCCATTTAGTGCAACTACATCCTGTTTCCCCTACACTACATGCAGCCAGGAAGGACCGGCTGCAGGGGGTCATGTAAGACAAGAGTCCAAGCATGTAGGCACAGAATAATGTTGTACTTGTATATATTTTTGTTTCCAGTACAATGACTAGTGTGTCAGACTAGCAGAAGCAATGACTCAAGAGATTAATATTATCTTATCTTACTATTATTATATGTGTGTGTGTGACAAAAACACCCCCTAAGGCCTGCTATATGGTAACAGCACACGTTTGAGTCCCACTGTATACTAGTGGAAGTTGATGGAGATGTAGGTAGTGTGTGACTATCACTGTGCATTTTTGCAATTTGTCATTTCCCAAAAAACTATTTTTGCTTTTCTGTTCCTTTTATAAAGACGTGTCTGTGTTTCAAATATGAACCCATTTACCAAAGCACTGGGTTCAAGTTTCATATTAATATGGGGAGCCTGATTCAAATGACTGAGCTATCTGATATGATCATGAAAGCTGTGTGTTCATCTGATATGGCTACACAGCACACTATCTCACATTGCATCGTCTTTGTTGTTTTGTCCCTCCACACAGGCCTTAAATAAACTTCTGCTGGAACAAGACACCAGGCAGATCTCTCTCGGGCAGTTTTTGTAGTCTTTCACTTCGCTATTGTTTGTTTGTTCAAGTTTTCTGTCTCTCACTGATTTATTTATTATTGTTTTTACACCTCTTCAAGCGCACACACACACACACACACACACACACACACACACACACACACACACACAAAGAGTGCCAGTACACTAAAGATGTTCCCTGTCCATCGGCAGGGGCTATTGGGGAAGGTGCAGAGGTCAGGGTTGGGGGTCAGAGGTCAACTAATCGGTCACTTCATCGACTCATTACTCTGCTTGTTAATTAGAGGATTAAACCAGGCAGGATGAGGTAAGCATCATCTCTTCACAACTCTTTCCCACCTTGTATCCTTTGCTATAACATTTTCACTGCAAAATCTTGATTGTTATATTGATTGTGCTTCTTATGGAATGGTATGAAGTACCATCGCTGAGTATTTTTCACTAAGTATTTTTTGAGTATCTGGTTCTCTTTCCACATACCAAAGATAAAGTGCTGTATCGGCTCGATTTTAGAATTGGGTCCTGACATGAAACAATTTAACAACTCATGTTACCAGATGGCAATGTTATTTTAGAATATGGCAAACTCTGCCAAGGCAGCTCAAGGAAATGGATAAACAGGGTTTCCTTGTGCCTGCCAGGTTATTTATGTGGTTATACAGAGAGCAGGGCTTCTCGTGTCTGTGCTGTCCCCAGGAGAGTGTTTTGTAGTATAAGGGCATTAGACTAATGCATCTGGACAGAAGAAGACAACTTGATGAGCATACATGTGTGTCTATTTGTGTGTGTTTGTGTCAAGGGAAAAAATAAATGCACCTCTGATAGATTTCCCAGAGGCCTCTTCCTCTGTAATTAATCTCTCTTGAATTATGACCTCAAAGAACTGCTCCTGTGTCCTACCCTTCCTGCCTTCTCTCCATCATTGCACTCACACGTTAACAATGTTGATCATCAAGGTCATTTATCCAAGTGTGCAGAAAAACTAACAAAATCAGGCCAACATGAGCACATACAGAACACGGTCTACTGCTTTCAGAAGTCTCATTTCATATCACTTCAGGAAGAAGAAAGATAAGAAACACTATTACAGTAGGATTGAAATAATGTGTGTTTAAACAGGCGATAGTACTATTGACAATATTAAAAGACAGGCTTTTATCGGGGAAGTGGCAGGGAGATAGGCTGGCAAATCTTATATAAGGGTGCACCTGGACAAACAGGTGGTGTGCATACACATGGGCACATACATATACAAACACAAGCCTGTAAACTTGACATCCATATACAAAACTGTGCAAAACAGTGTGACCTGATTCTTTCGTTATCAACCCCTGCACTTGTCAAAACCTTTAATCTAAAAACTGTCTTCTAAGTGCTGTTAGTTAGCTGAAACCAAAACAGAATTATCACAAATCCCGATGGTAAGATGAGATAATAGTTTCAGTCGATATGATAACAACCACGGTATGGTTACAGTATTGAGACAGGTGGATGTAGGCTGATTTGGGTGTGAGTAAAGCAAGCTCAGCACAATGTGAAATCAAACACCTGTTCCCAGCTTATCTTGTGTGTCTGTTTGTGTGGGCATATCATAATGAGGTCATTATAGCAGCTAATGGGAAACAAACAAAAGGGGTCCACCCAGTGGCCCAGTGGGAGCCACACCATGGCAGAGATTCAGACGTCAGTTTAGAGACCAGCCAAAAAGATAAACAGAGGGAGTTACTGTCCCCTGATGGAACCGCATATGTACATTTCCTCACAGTCTGTATTCCTAACAAAACCTTTTTATTTAGATAAACCAAATATTATGAAATTTAAAGTGCTGCAATGCATGGACGCTTCACTAGTGTACGCACTACGTACAGTGTATGTGTGTCTTGGATAAAACTGGATAATATTATTTTAAATACTGTGTACTGTGTACAAGACAAGCAGGTGCTTTGCTCTTTGATCTTTGCTCTGTATGCCTGTAACCACCTCAGTGTTTGAAAAAAACATTTACATTAACAGTGTGTAGTTGAAATCCTGAAGGCAGAAAAGTGTTCAGGTTTCACTTCCAGGCAGCTGAGGACAGATAGACTACACACACACACACACACACACAAACACACACACGGCTGGTGGAGCTCAAAAACTTTGAGGCCATAAAGTTTGACATATGGAATGGTGTGTTAATCAAAGACTCTCCGCTCCCAGCTGGAGCAGCATCACTGGGAATTCAGTCTGACATACATACTTGAGAATGTCCCTGTGTGTGTGTGTGTGTGTGTGTGTGTGTGTGTGTGTGTGTGTGTGTGTGTGTGTGTGTGTGTGTGTGTGTGTGTGTGTGTGTGTGTTTCACATTACAATGTAATCCCTTTCGTCCTTGGTAGTAATGGTGGTATTTGTGTGCCTGGTTATACACGTATATGTAGAGTGTGGCTGCTTCACCCTTGTACAAGTACAAAGGTACTGTACAATTGTTCTCTTAAACCACTTCCTAATTTAACCCTTTCAATCTCCATCACAACTATTGTTTATGTAGTTTATAGGAAAGATTTGCTTGATTACCTCAGAGAAAGAGGACTGTTGAGAGGGATGAAGGAGAGCAAAGAGTAGGGGTGCAAATAGCAGAAAGAGAGGTAATGCCACATCTCGTTTGCTTCCTTTTTTATTTGTAACTTTCCTTCTCTGTCCCTCACCTTTACCTGAGCTCAGGTGGAACAACACTAAAGTAGAAAAAAGAGGTAATCTGAGTGTTTAGTTTGTAGGGAAAACACAAGCCTTCACCACTGAATGCCCTCTATAGTCTCTGTTTTCATTATCTCTCTAGAAACCACATACTGTAAACCCTGACATCTTTACATTGCTGACAATGGAAAATGAGGAAGTAAACATTTACAAAACAGGATATGATCAAAGCGTAGACCACTAGCTGGCTCTGTTTTAGTTTAAGGAATATCCTGCTTGTCCTAAGATGCCCTCCTGGATCATTTCTCTTCAGCCTGGCCTATTCCTGTAATTATACACTCAGTCATCTTAGCCCTAACAAAAGACTGACTGGGCAGCTTCACTGCTGAAAGATTTTCTCTGGAAAGACATGTATGTTGTACATACAAAAGAGTGGTTGATATGAATAATTTACGTAGATCTATTTTGACAGTTACTTGTCAATCAGAGATGCATGGGATGGGTCTATTCTCTCCAGAGCTGTCTCTAAAGCAATAAACTAAACTAACAAGGAATTTATTGGAACTCAATTTTCAGCTGTGTGCATTATGGACAACAAAAAATGTACATCTGACTCCACTGCAGTCCCAGCGCTCAAGACACGAACAAATCATGATCCATATAGAAAAGTAAAGATTTTGATTGGTATACATTAGAGTGTGAGATTGGATTGAGCTGTAAAAAAAATGTGTGAATGTTTCAAGCCATTTATCAAACAAAGTAAAAAATATATTTTGCAATGCCAGCCAGCAGTCAAGGAAGATAGTCAGACGTTTATGCATGTAACCATCTGTCATCCAGTGATTTATGCATTAACCCATCCCCCTGATGTCAAGTACAGGCCCATACCAGGAGCAGTAGTCAACTGTCACTACCTTCTCACCCAATGAGACCAAATGTGCAAGAGCATCTGACAACCCAAACAGACAGCTTTTTGCAGACAAGGGAGGAGTGAGAAACAGAAAGGGAGGGAGAGACAGAGAGAGAAGACTGTGCAGTCAGACTCCATCTGCTAATGTGCGTCAGTCCTGGACAATTCTGGCACATCTAAAGAAGCCAATGTACTTCATACCAGGACTTCATCAATGCCACAACAGAAAGCATCAACATGGCTTCATTTTCTGTTTTGTTGCCTGTAGTAACAGGAATATGTCAGATATGCACCTTCTCAGGCAAAGTTTGTGCCGAATTTTACCAATGAGAGCATGTAGTGTGCTCTATAGCAACGAAGCCATGTGCAAAGGCCTGCTGGTTGCTTATGCAGTTTTTCATAAACCCTGGAGGACCACATTGGCCATACATCAATACACTTTTGTCGGTAGGGGCTTCAGGCACAAGAACCACAACATTACCACAATATGACCAAGCCACCAGCCAGCCGTCCAGCATCATCAGCTGGGAGTGAAGAGTGAGGAAGAATAGTAGAAAGAGAGACTGTAAAAGCGACAGAGAGAGAGACGAGAAGAGAGTTAGATGAAGGCATAGCCAACTAACTGCCATGTCACTGTTCAATCTAGCAAATCAGACAAGGTTTTCACTAGCTAAGAGCCTTCAGGGCTGCTGTGACACAACAAGGAATTCCTGTGTGCACAGCATTAATGGATGATGCTTGTTGTGTGTAGCAAGAAGGCAAACATGACAGCCAGTCGAATAAATTCTACTTCACGCATGGTTTCATGGGCCGACGACGACGCCATTACATAGCTTGGCATGCCAAGAGGCCTTGAGTACATTAAAACCTGATGGTTTGTGGTTCACTGCCACATATTTTTGTGGTGTAACTCTAATCTGCCACATCAGCCACCCAAGTACATGGCTTTTCAGACTGTCCAGATCTATCACATATTGCACTCTGCTCCAGACTGCTTCAGAAGCACTGACGTGCAATCAGAGACCTGCGTTCCTGTGCCAAGGAAGCACGGTAAATTGTCTGCTGACGAAAGACTGGAAAGAGTGTGTTTTGGGTTTGGCTCGTGGAGGCTTTAGCTAGCAGGAAAGCTCTGGTGTTTTCCTCTCCATGGGGCATAATGGATTCTCCCCGCCAATGAAATACTATTCCGGCTGGCGGACAGGATCGCCAGCCACCTGAGAGCCTTTCCCACAACCCCCCTCTTTCCTGTCAGAGCCAGACCCAGCCATTGCTGGAGATCTGGTACAGATGGAAGGATGGAGCAAGGATAGTTGAAGAGAGGAGGAATGTGAAAGAACAATGAATAGGAGCAGATGGTACGAAAAAGGGAGGGATAGAGGGAAATTGGCATCCCTCTCTCTCTTTGAGGCAACTATGAAGATACTGACATACAGACAAGTTACTATAATAATCAACAACAAAACGCAATGCAACACACACACAGACACATGCAGTTGCCCCCTTACCTACCCTTCGCTTCATATCCTCCTCTTCTCCTACATCTGTCCTTGTTCACCCCTCCATGTCCTCACAGACTTTAAATGCTCCCAAAGCAAGCAACACTGGCACACAGTGGCCATGAGGGCAATAAACTCTGGAACAATGGTCTGTTCATGATTGTATCAGCTTACACACGTTAACTCATATTCCACACACACATTTGGTTTTTCTGGCATCACACTGGATGTTGTGCAAACCTACTAAAGAAATCAGTGGGGCGACAAACATTTGTTACCTTCTCTCATTATCGTCCAGGTGAGCAAACAGCACATTCTTGGAGATGGCCTTGGCCAAGGCGGTCATGGTCTTGTAGTCCTTTGGGATAACCTGTGTGTACAAAGCAGTAAAATCAACTACAGTAAAGTAGACTACAACACTATGCAGGTGGACACATGAAACAAACCAGCACAAACACATACTGTAAAAGGCCTGACTTCAAAAGCAAACTAAAATGAGTAATTAGAGAGCAGCATATTGGCAAACTCTGAAAGGAATATCCCACACGTGTGTCTGTGTATTTTTGGGAAAGCCCATCTGTTCAGGGATTACACTCAAAATGTCACACAGCCCTTAGAAATTCACAAGAGGCCTGAACTCATTCATAAAACATGCATTTTCATGTCCCAGGCTCTGTGGTGTGTGTGTGT
>NC_045747.1:8703548-8730458 GCF_008692095.1 Etheostoma spectabile
GTGTGTGTGTGTGTGTGTGTGTGTCTGTGTGGCAAAGTATGTAGCCACAACAAAGCCACAGAAGTCTGTATTTATAAAGAGGCATCCTAGAAGATAACTTAAGCTCCTATTACTGTAGGGCAAGAAAGGCAAAAATAAGACAAAGAGAGAAAGAAAAAGAGTGAGAAGACTAAACTAAACCCTTCTTACTGCAAAACTTAAAGAGAAAGAGGATTGTCTTCTGTCCATGTGTGCATGTGTTTTGTCTCTGGTGGTGAGGGAGAGGAGGGGGTAGGCTGTAATTACGTTAAAGCAACAGATGTCTCCACATGAAGACGACCATGCAGCCCTGTGCACAACATGCACACAAATACACCACAACCACATCACATATGAAATAAAAAGCACCAAAACTTTATCTATCGGCCGTACTCTGGCTTGGCTAGTGGACAGAAAGAGAAGGAGGCTGGTCTGGCCTGGAGATAGAGAAGGACACAGAAACCCAGTGGTAGAAGTAATTCTCATTTTGAGATTTTAGGACAACCACTTCATCATTCTACACAAGATCCAGCCCCAGTACTGTCGGCTAAATGTCAAGGCACTCAGCTCCATCTGCAATAACCATAATATTGTTCTTGAACAGCATTACACACAGCCTGATGTTAGCTGTAATACATTCTCTAAAAGTTCTTCATTTAAGGCCACAAGAACCCTTTTAAAAGGAGATATCAGACTCCCTTCCCATTTTGTTCCCACCTTGTCAAGAGTGTGTCAACACTAGTTCCCATCAATCTGATGCCAGTCCTGCAATTCATTCTGTTAATGTGATCTCCGGGCCGACAGGCTTCACAATTTGTAAGACCCATGGCGCTTTACAGTAATGTTCTTTTAATCAAATGAGCAGGGTTAGCTAATTGATTGTGTTCTGTTTAGCAGCTGTAAAAATTCCCCGGGGGAGTCATAATGGAATTGATGATGTAGGAAGATGTTGGCACAGAGTGCATGTGCATGTGTGTGTGTGTAGTGGCTGTGGGGTGTGGTGGGGTGGTGTGTGTGTGGTGTGTGTTGCTTGCGTGCGTGCGTGTGTGGTCCAAAAATTGGGGGTCCCAACATAAGGTTAGGATTAGTTGTGATGGTTAAGGTTAGGAAAAGGGGCTAGGGGCTAGTGTGTGTGTGTGAGAGAGAGGAGAGGAGACGAGAAGAGGAGAGAGGATGAGAGGAGGAGCGAGAGACGGGTGGGGGGGCGTGCATGTTACCTCATTTTCAATGGCCAGATTAAATGGTCTCTCAAACTGAAGCAATAATGTGAATTAACTTATTCCAAATTTCACATGCGGCTGACGTGGCAGTGTGAGTTGCAGTGTGTGTTTGTGTGTGTGTGTGTGTGTGTGTTGGAATGTGTATGTCAGTTTGTGAGATAGTGAGGGACAGTGAAGAAAATGAGGCTGGAGATGGGGGCAGGCGCGTTGCCAGGACACATAACTGCAGCGTCTGGTAGAGACCTGAGATCCATAAACACAGATGCATGTGGGTGTGTGCAGACACCTGACACACACACACACACGCACGCACGCACACACACACACACACACACACACTGCATGCTCCAGTGACCATGCGATTACAGTGTGGTGACGGGGGCTCATGCAGTTTTGTCATTACCCAGCAATTAATGGTGTGTCAAGGTAATTACAAATGAACAACCATGGCAATGATTAAATGACTAGGGTGTGTATGTAAGTACAGTATATGAGTGTGTGTGCGTGCATGCGTGTGTAAGTAAAGGTGAAGTAGTAGCAATTTCTGGCAAAAGAGAACCTTTTCCAATAGCTCTATTAAAATGTGAAATGGACACATGACAGGTTGCAAGATGAAAGATTACATGCTGCTTGCCTTGCTGTCAAGAATGAGAAAACGGTCACTTTACAAAACAAATTAGCAAAAAAAACATCTTAATGTATTCTCAGATCTTGTGTCAAGTAGTGTATTTATATGGACAGCTTTCTGCAATAACCTGATTCATTAAACAGCATGTATATGAGGAACCCAGTTTTTATAATCATTGTAGGGGATTAGAAAAAAACAAATTTTTCTTCTTAAAAGTCTGCTGGAGAAAGCTGATTTGTTGGTCATGCATACTATACATGTAACCAGGTTTCCAATCAATTTTTGCATGTACGCATGTGCATGACAAAGAATTGAAAAAGACAGAGGAAGAAACGCAAGGCAGCAAGATATCTGATTACATGCAGCGATGCATCCTCATATTCAAAATCATTTAATTCAAAAACTGAAACAAAGTAGCCTCCAGAAGTCAGTTTCTACAGATTATTTCCTGCGTAACCTGATTTTTTCAAGTAACCAGGTTTCTTTGGCATGTAAATGTTCTAAAGGAGCCATAAAATGTGGGGGTTATTCAAACTTTTGTGGTTTAGCTCAGTTAGAGCAAATACAATTGACAGGAATAAAAACCGTGTGTACATCTTATTACCTAAATTTCATGATGAAGATGTCATCATGATCTGGAGCCTATCACAGTCAATCTAATATCACAGAGTTGAATCTCGGCATCTGTGCGATACATCACCTATGGAGCTGACTCAAAAAGCGTCCAAGTCTATTTTTTTGTTTTTGTTTTCCCTTATCTCCCTTTCCCACTTTAACAATGTTTCAGTGCATGTGTTTACATTTGTGCTGTTGAGGGGGTGTCAATGGAAGGAAATCTCTCTGTCCAAAAAATTAACAATAATCAACCTCGACGTCTGCTTGATGTTTTTGAATATACTAAACTGTACTTTAAATTTGTCATGCTAGGGAGGGCTTTGGATAAGCCCCCTGTCACCTTTGCACATATTAATTTAGTTTTTTCATTGTATTGTTTGATAATATGATGTATTGATTGTGCAAAACGTGTTATGAATGACTGGAGAATGGCGGACCCAAAATGCAGAGGCGGAAACCGAGGGTAGTTGTGATGGTTTAATTAACCCAAAAAAGCACAAAACAAAAGGAGTCCTGGAAAACAGCAGAACAAACTCCAAACACAGGAGCTGGAGACAAAAATTAAGTTCAAGGACAAGTAGGCAGCATAGAAGACTAATGAGACCTGACACAGAAAAACCCGGAAATGATCTGCCAAAGGGCAAGGGGAACACAAAGACTAAATACACTGGGTAACGAGGAAACAAGAGGCAGGTGACACGAGGTCTGGGAAACAGGTGGAAAACATCAGGTAATCACAAGAGCGAAAAAACACAGGAAGTAAAACTAGACACAACAAAACAGAAAACCCAGACTGTCAAAATAAAACAGGAAACAGAACATACACTAACGGAACAACACAAGACAGGAACTATAACTAGACAGGACAAGGGAGCAAACACGGACATGACAGAAAACCAGACTACCGAACTAAAACAGAAACCTACGCAATAATCACACAACAGAAGTACACACAATAACAGGAAACAATAACAGAAACTCAAAACCAAAAGAAACCAGAACAAAACAAACATCTTTTTGAGTGAGTTCGTTATTGTATATGTATGGATTGATGTTATGTAACTGTGCAAAAAGTTTGTATAAACAAGCATTTGGTATGTACTAGCTGTGTGTGCTGTTGTGTCTGTACATGGACATTTGCATATGCATCCATCTTTTAAAGCTGACCTTGCGTACGTAGCTGACAGCATCCTCTTCCGTATAGACCTCGGCGCTGACCCCTCCCCTACGGCGCCGGGCCTTGACAACAGGGTTGGGCGGTGGAGGAGAAACCTCATCATCGTGTGAGTCCGACTGGCTGTTAGATTTCTGTCGTGCCATGATCTGCTTGCATTCTTCCTGTAAAACAAGAAGAGAAACACGTTTGTTAGTGGAACAAGCATAGAGAGAGGCACACAATGAGGGAGAGAGAAAAAAGTATGACAAAATATAAATAAGCAGATGGCCTAAGAAAACTGTGCCCAATTCGTAAAAAAGAAAATAGATGCAGCTTCAGGCAAGAGAAGACAAGATCATCAGAGAGCATCTGTTATTCTTTTACTTCACTAACAATCACATGAAGACGGGCTGACGAACCTCTCTGAGCATCCTTTCTAACCACAAGCATCATGTGGATTCCTAACCAGTTCAGACAACATAACAGGTTTGTATAAACACAAATTCAAAGAAAGTACAATGGGCGTGTCCTAGTCCTGAGTGCACACTGTCTGGACATCTGGCTGCTGTGGCATGAAGTGAAAGGTATCAAATATTAATATCTGCAAGCTTGAAGATGCAGAAAGAAGAAGACTCAGCCAGGTACTCTCCTCTTCTCCGGAATAAAGACATCAAAGAGGAGACAGGGTGCCTCCGGCTGCCTAATGTTTTCAACTACTGAACACTTTGCTGGTGATGAATTATTGATAGCACACTTGATTAAGACATTAGCATAAGTACACAACAAAACCACTGCAGGCTTGTTAATGTGTGAAGCTGCTGTGGACAAGGGCAATGGGATACCAGTTTGTGCAAAGGTAGCCAATATCCACTGCTTTGTTTATTTCTACACTAGTGTGCATCTCTGTACACCTGCTGGGACTATGTATTTATTTCTTTATTAGAGAGCAATGGTGTGTCTAATAGCACAGTGGGGATTGGGTTGGCAGCAGTATTGTTCACCACTACATATTTTGGTACAATAACAATTTTGTCTGTTAGCTGGTTCACTACAGTGCTGCTGTGTTGTCAGAAATACACAAAGGTGTCTCTAAGGGTAAGGAACTCATATTTCAGTACAGAAACACCACTGCGACAGAAATAAACCCGACCTGAGAGAGAAGTGATGTAAAGGTAGAGGAAGGCAGTCCGCTGGGTGATTTGTCTTGTGGGGGGGGGGGGGCCTATGGTGGTCTCTTGTGCTCCATGAGCAAGCTGGGTTCATAAAAATGCTGAGTGCATTTTATTATTGGTTTTATTACGATAAAGCATTTCTATTTGATTTTCAAATCCACTACATTGGCTTTAATTTGCAGTAGAAATGTTCATGATTACCTCACTACTGATGAGTTTAACCATCCATATATCCAAAAATATATTCACCAATTTTTGTTAAGGAGTTAAGGACAGTATTTCCTAACCAAGGAGACAATTATACTAATATTCAATTGGCTTTATGTCCACCAGAAAAGCCCCTTATTATGGTAAGTGCTAGACCATAGAATGTTTGATGTTGATGTAATCCCCCCCCCCTTGTTTGTTAAGCGTCCTTGGGTTTGTGAAAGGCGCTATATAAGTCAAAATAATAATAATTATTATTATTATTAATCAACAGAAAATTCATCACACACATTTGTATCATTAATCGCTTAAGTAATTTTTCATTTTCTAAATTTTGGAGTGCATTGTATAATTTGAGTTCCACCGTTTTCTCTGACACATAGAACTGTTTTTTCAGTGAAATGAGAGAGGGGAGAAAGAAAATATAACACCCAGAGCACCTGGGAGCAGAGTGCTTACTGACTGCGTGAGCAGGGGGCCGAAATTTCAGCTGCTTCACTCTCACACCTTAATAGGTAGGTAGGGAAAGACAGAGACAAAGAGGAAGGGAGAGACAACCTATGACAGAGAGATCGCAAAGATGACAGCGACACAGAGAACCAGAGTGAGAGGTGGAGAGACAAGGTGACAGAGAGGAGGCTGTCACATTACCTGAAAACTGAGACAAAACGAAACCGTCAAATTCTTTCTCAACTATCTCTTTCAATCCTCCCAGCAGCATGATGTAATGGGGACGGTAACAGTAACACAACAATGCCATAATGACACAGAACAGCAGCCAGTTAGACTTGCAATTTCACTCATTCTGTGAGTTGGTATCCTTTCATCTAATGCTCGTTATGTCACAGACTATCTCTCTTAATTCCACTCCATTGTCTGTTTGACTTTGTGCCTCTCCTGCTCCCAGGGTTTGCTCACTATAAGTGTAAAATGCAGATCCCCCCCACACACACACATACATATACAAACGTCTTGCTTACGCAGAGTCACTGCCTGAGGGAACACAGCCAACAGGAGGAGAAGAGGGGAGGTAGAGCCGGAGAGCAGCATCAAAACAGGCACACACACAATCTCACAAACACATGCACAAGCAGACTGCAGGGTGATAGGAGAGCGCCAGCTTAATCAAGTTGGAATCAAGAAACATCAAGTAACACACTACACCCTCTAAACACAGCAAAGACAAATCCCCAAAAAACATAACGCCTTCTTTCCAGCGCTGCAAATACATATATCTCACTCAAGAATAAAACTATAAGTCAGAATCCCTATTAACACACACACTCACTCAAACAAGACAGTACCAAGCATCTTTACCTTGCAACAAAACTTCACATGCTTCGACAACAAACACAGTGTATACTACTTACTCCTGCCTGTATGAGACCATACAGGTTAGCTCCAGGAGGTTAACTACAGGCTAAATTTGTTTGCAGAGGTATTTACCATGGCATGGAGGGCCCCTGGCCAGGTGTGCTCTATGTCCCTCAATCTGTCAGAGGCAACAGGCATCAAGTCAAAGTGTGAGTGTGTCAAAGTGTGCATGGGAATCAACACCCGTTGATCCCCATCTCATACACACCTGAGACACATGCTACACCGCAGTAGCAGCATCTTGCCATACTAGCACAGCGACCGCTGTGTGTATGTGTTGTGTGGAGTTGTGGTGTTTGATGTGTATATGTGTGTGTGCGTGTGCTTGCGTGTGCGTGTGCGTGCGTGCGTGCGTGTGTGAGAGTACGCTCAGCTTTGAGGGTGTGTGTGTGAGAATCCAAATTTGTGTGAGAGAGAGAGAGAGAGTGAGAGAGCATGAGTGGCAAAATGTCTGCAATCCTTACGACACCACAGCTGAGGAACAAGACTACTGATGAAAAAACTGATCACAGCAAAAAGCCCGTCTTTTAATTGCTCCTGCGCAACTCTCTGTCTCTGCTTTCCAGCCCTGACTCTGCCTCTCTCCCCCTCTCTTGCGCGCATACACTCACAATCAGGTGGCGAGCTCCTCTTGCTTCCCCCCTGTCACTATGACAACTGGGCACTGTGAGCATCTGAATAGTTGGCGGTATGTTGGAGCAGGAAGCAAGTTTACACCTTCATTCACACACGCACAGAACACACCAGTTCTGAAGCCTGTGGACATATCTCTGTCTCTCATACATCTACAGTGATTCAGTTCACAGAAGGCTGACTTCTGTTAATCAGATCAAATAATCAAATGGAGTCTTGTCTGTGGCTCTACAACTCCAAACATACCAATAGGGATACATCAGCACATAATCGTCCCATACATTCCCAGTGTGTGCCAGACACTGTTCTGTACCAAGCTGTGTCTTCCTCACTCCTTACTGATTTCCAGTTCCATCCACACGCTTTCCTCTTAGGTCAGAGGGTCAGGCATCAAGTGAGGACTTTGTGTCTGGCTCCAACAAGTCTTCGTACTGTTCTGGCCCCATTGCTCAAACACATGGACACAGAAAACACATGCAGCATGACTTTCAATGTCTCATATGTGTAAACGCATCTACAGAGGAGGCTTCGTTAGTCCAAGGTGAGCTGAACAGCTGCAATGTGTCTTTAGCAGCAGCAGAGGCAAACTTTTTCTCGCTTTAGCTCTTCTGTAACAACACACAAGCTCGGCAGTTTGAGGTTGTGCCATTTATCATTTCCAGGGCTATGCACAGTACCTAAGCAACACACATCTGCAGTTGGTTTCTGCAACCATTTTACCTTGCTGCAATCATATCTCAATCTGAGGTAGTGTAATTTTGTTTTTCTATTTCAAATATTTAATATCTTTCCAAAAGCACAGTGCACATAATACCTTGCCATTTTTTTTATTTACCAATATACTGTATTTTCCATTCTATTATCAGTGCTATAAGCCTATGTCAGACTCTCTCCTCCACTCTCCTTCCTTTTCTCCTCTGCTCTCCATGCGTCATCATTGACGGCTGGGTGCCAAAGAGAAAGAGAGGACAGGAGGGAGAGGAGGGAGAGGACACAGGCGTAAGCAGGACACAAAAGCTCAGTAAAAGTGGACTTTCCATTAGAAACACAGTAACTATGGGTCAGAGATATACCAAAGAATGGAGACATAGACAAAAGACGACACATGCAATCCCAACCACACTCTCTCAATCAAAAGTCACTGTTATTAAACCCGTATCAATTCAAATTTTAACTCAGTGATGGATGATGAGTCATATTAAAATGGCCACTCATGTTTTGTTTATTCCCTAAAACCAATTTGCACCAATCATATATGAACAAACGTTATGACTAACTCTCATCCTAATAGTTATGACTAACCAATATTAATCAGCCCAACCACCCATCATGCTCAGCGCAAAAAGATTGAACCCATCAGAGAGGCTCAGTAGGTTCGCAGCACAAATACATCAAAATATATATTCTTCCATGAAGTTAATTTCTGATATTAGTTAGAAAAAAGGAAGCATTCATAAGCGGTTACCTTAGGTTGCCCTAATCCGGTGACAGAGACAATTTCTCTCTCCACGGTCAGAGCTGAAAGCATGCGAGTGAACCAAAAACAACAATGTACCTCACAAACACACGCACACACAGACACACATGCACACATACACACACAGGTAATGAAGCATGGAGAGCTGATCCGCCAGCAGAGCTAACAATCTACTCATCACTCTGTTCCACACCATTACAGCACCACAATGGACAGAAAGTTCGCTGCAGTATTAGGACTGTGTATGTGTATGTGTATGTGTGTGTGTGTGTGTGTGTGTGTGTGTGTGTGTGTGTGTGTGTGTGTGTGTTCAGAGCTGACCTCCTGGCTATGAAATGATGTTCACTCTATATGGTTGCAAAACACGCACACTCCTATCCTAAAGGTAACTCTCCATTTATGAAATTCTTTTTTTTTTACTCAATCCTCAAATCTAAGTGCTAAAAACTTAACCATTAACAAAACTTACACTCCAACCAAGTCTTAATTCTAAAATAAACTTCTGGGGACCAGTCTTTCCATCCCAAGTAATCGTTAGTAAACTGTTGCTGTTGCACTATAACAGCCAAGACTCATAACCTTACGTCACATCATCAAGTACAGTTTTCTCATGCTTGCAGGATGTTAATGGGAGTTATTTTGTTATTCAGGGGTCACTGTTGTTCAGTGCTTTGAGTACATCCAACCAATCTATAAGATACGTTTCACATCTATCAAGACTGCATCATGGATCCTATAAATCGGAACTGAAAAGGGAATTATTTAGAGCTGTAACTCTGTTGATGCATCATCAATGCATAGAATATGGACAGAAAATCACCGTGCAACATTTTTGCTAATCAATTAACCTTTTAAGTACCTTTTACCTTAGTCTGAAATATTAAACACAATACCTTTGGATTTTTTACTGTTGGTTTGACAAAACAGCCCATTTGAAGATGTCAGCTTAGGCTTTGGGGAATTGTAATGGACATTTTTCACTATTTTCTGACATTTTAAAGAAAATACTGATAACAGATTAATCAAGAAAATAAAGCTGTGATTAATCAATGATGGAAATGATTGTTCATTATTAATAGTACTACCAAATGATTCTACCTGCTTTAACAATGCTATGCCTGGGTGTGGACCAAAAAAGGTGCCAGTACCCTAACTCAACAGTTGCATGGCATGGTGTCTTGGGAATATTTACATTATATCAAGTATATCTTGTAGGGGTGACTCGGAAGAGTCTACTATTCAATGATTCAATCTAAGGAGCCTGATTTGACTGCCAATATTGAATCATCACTTCTCTGTCCCAGGGCTTTACACATTTTCTCTATCTCTCCCACCAAACACAGGTTAGTTAGGGAAGAAGGAGGCATGCAATGGGCAGATGAGACAGGACAAAGAAGGACCACCAGGGAAACAGGGGCTTGGGGTGTGTGAAAAGTGTGTGAAAAGTGATTTACCTGTAGGGGCCCCAGGGTTGGCTAGGGAGGGGGTTTAGGCCCGGGTCATTGCTTGCCCCCGGCTGATTTCACAGAATACCTCACTCCCAGCGTGGTGGTGATGAGTGAACACAGAGGCTGGAGAAACTAATTACACTGTGCTACAAACTTTTGTATGGGACATACCATTTGTGATGAAAAACTGAATATTCTAGACCTGTGCTGCTAATATGATGTTTGCATTCGCATCCCTGGCACACACATATGTAAATTGATCTAAATAGTTAAAGAGCAAAACGAGAGGAAGACTGAAACAACATAAAACAAACATAGCATATAGGGGAGATAATCCAAAGTTACACCAAATTCTAATGCTCTCAGCAGACTCAACAAACAACCAAACCCTCCTGACAAATTGTCAATCAGAGGCCTTTGAAGGAACTGGCGGATTTGTTATGATAGGTTCTGGTGACAGCTCATGGCTGGCAGCACAGAAAGGTTTCTCATCTTACAGGGGACGGCGAGACAGTGGCTGATTGACTGATCGACTGACAGACAGTGAGTGAGGAACTCTCCCATAATGCAATGTGATAGGATCTTTCAAACAAAGCTGATGCAGTACGATAAAATTATTTTTACTCAACCTGCTTTATGATGCTGAGGGACGCTAAGTACCAATATATAATCAATGCAACACTGGCCTACATACAATAGAGATGTAGAGACACAAAGAAAACGTTTCTTGATCCAGTTATGTTATATTTTAAAACAAAAAACTGAGGACAAAAGTAAGGTTAAAGGGGTGTAGAAATATTTATACTATACCACTTTTCCTAAGGTAGTTAGTTACAACGTGCTTAGGCAGTCATGACATGTAATAAAACCAAAGTAAATTTCAAGCCTTGCACAATAACATCTCTTTTAAATGTATTCTAAAGGCAATTTTGGATAGAGAAATGGAGGTATAGAGCAATTTTGAGTGAGACGGTCAACAAAGAAAATGTGTGAAAAGAGCAAGAAGAAACAAAATATACAAAAGATGGGATACTAGCGGGTGAGACAAAATGTAAATGGATATGGCTGCTGATGAAAGAGAGGGGAATGAAAAAATAAGAGTCCGAGAGGATTGAGGGAGAAATTGTAAAAAGCCAGGACTGAAGCATGAGACACAAACTTATGACAGTCCTGTGAGCGTAAGGAACACAGTGGGCATTGTTAACACAACATAACACAACCACAAACAGATACACATATATAGAGAAAGGCAGAAACTGTTTAGCAACTGCTCCTCTGCAAGGGCCTTGTAAAAAAACAGATAGAAAGGCATTTTACTAAACCTGTTCGCTTTAGTAATGGGGAACAACACCCCAAAAGATGACAAAGCAATATTTTCAATGGGTCCTAAGTTTTGATTTGAGACTACAGAAAAGTGACAAGCCATGTAGTCACACAATTTGATGCTTAGACCAATTGTAGACTCATATCCAAGCACCACGCATGTACAGATGGAGTTGAGGAGTGCCGGCTGCCATGCGCTGAACATTTGCTGTCATCAGATGTGTTCTCATGAAAAGTAACAGAAAGACTTTATTTCTGTGGAAATAAAAATGCTACAATAGAAACCTGGAATCTTTGCAAGTTGAAAACACTATTAAGCCTAATGAAGACGCAATTAGCCTAATTAGATAAAACATCTGCGGTGCCAGCTGCTCGCTTGATATACTGAGTGACATATCCACACTCACACATTCAGTCCTGGCACTTGTGGCTGGTGCTGCCTGTTGGACAGATCCGTAATGAAATTCATTCTCTAATAATCAATATCTCTGCTGTTCATGGGAGAGCACAACAAGCTTTTGCATTAATAAGAAACAAACGTACTGCCTAATTACAGGTATTCTACTGTGAATGTAGTGTAACTCTACAGTAAATACTAGCGAAAAACACACTAACAAACAGAAAACGTTGGTTAAGAGATGTCAGATTACTTTCAAAACTCTGCTAAGGTGTCCCATAAAACCTTTTACGCTATAGTGTGCCAAAAAAAAAATTAAGGTTCACACTGAGATGAAACTTCCACATTGAGCTGAGCTGACAGATGTGGGGAGATGAGAACACTCATCTGAAGTTACTGTTCAAAGGCATAATGACAACGCATTAATAGGCAGAATGAAAAGGAGTGAGACGCCTGTTATTTTCCCATTCATAATGTCAGCTGATTACCAAAGACATGTTATTATGTCAAATGAAAAGTTAAAAACAAACTAGTCAGACTAATGATTGTGTGCTCTCAAGTTTGTGTGTGTGAATTCCACATTGATCTAATTGGCACACAAAAAAAACTTGAACACATTAGAGGGGAGATGGAATCAACTTTGTAAATAAAGGGGCTCATTCAACACAGGATAGACTAGTCTATCTATCCTCTATTGTTGCCTAGGTTACCGCCTCTAGTGGGCGTCGAGTGCTGACGAAAATGGCTGAGAGTGAAGAAAGAGAAACAATGACAAACATAGAGGGTGACATGCAGGAGAAAATGTAATGACAAAGTGCACTTTCTGTTGAGAACAAGAGCTTCAGAGACAAGACCAGACACCTTGATTCAACAAAATTCTTAAAGTTCCATATGTTGTTTGGCCTTTAAAAATGGTCTTCCATTACTGGAACACTGATAAAGATTAATAACAATACAAGATAGAAAATGAAATCCAGAATGAATGTAAATAAATGGACCAAATATTGTCCTCAAAGTAACCCTGTGCAGGGGGAAAGGAGCACTATAAGCCTCTTAAATAACTGGGACACCACAAACACAAACACGGCCTTTTCCAATTCCACAAATGACTGACCTAACAACACAAGCCCAGATTTAGAAGGCTTGACAGGAATAGTGTTGGGCAACTGTGGACCCTAGAGGGCTAAAAGACTGCATTTGTTTTATTCTAACAACTTGTATACACCAGGTGATTTCATTTCAAGACCTGCTCCTTAAGCCATACTGTAGACCCTTACTACCCTAAGATATGCTTTTTAAGCATCAATGATAACATATGATCATAGTATCAATATGTGCATGTGCAAACACATCCTAAGTTTAAGATGACAACCTCAAAGTGTGAATCAAGTTTCTTGGCAGTCAAAGATTATTGGGGGAAACCTTAACTAATTAAAAATACTGCAGAAGTGTCAGATATGTCCTCTATTTGAGACCTCTTGATACTGGGGCACGTTTTTTTGAAGCAAAACTCCAAATCAAATCAAAATAATATTTCCTGTCATATAAACAGAAATATTATGTGGAGCTGTTAGTTTTGTAATCATGTAAGCAGTCAGACTATTGCTTTTTAAATGACAGTATTTGATGTTTGCGGCATCAGTCACACGCAAAGGGGGAGATTGAGGAGTGAAAACAAAACTTAGAATAGAAAAAACAACTCTGAGGACACTACAATCAGAGCCTACAGGGTGATTCCAAGGTGGAGATGGGGCTGAGTAAATGTTATATGTATGCAACAGCAGCAGAGGCAGTGTGATGCGGTCGCAGAGACAGCAAGATTGAGCAGAGCATGACATACATTACGTTATTGCACAGGGTGTGAAAGATATGTACTGCAGTGGGTGGAGCATGTCACATGCAATAATGTTTCCTACCTAAGAAATGTATTATCTTTCACCAGCCACTCTGGAAACCAAAGCCCAGTTTCAGGAAAATAAAAGGTCTGTGTGTACTATAGCCTATTTATCTATGCTAGCTATTTGAGAAATCTTAAATGATCTTCCTCTTGCTTATATTTCCTTCTCAAAGAACTTGTAAATTACTTGAATTTTATACAACCTGCTCTCCATATGTTAAACGTAAAGGGGTTTTGATCACAACAGAAAGGCTTTGATGCTCATTTGTTACTGAGCTAGAAAACACAGTGTGCAAGAGTGCAGTCATTTTACACAATGAATCACTTGCAACTTGCTACTGTATGCTTCCGTTGAGCTCCATCACATACGTTAGTATTCATGCTGCTTCTCTGCCTAAGCAGCATTACAGTCCCCACTAACCGCGGCAGAAGCTCCGCCACCAATGCTAGCTCCTTGGCCACAGAGCTCTGTGAGGATCGCTGCTCCAGATTCTTACAGCACACAGATGCAAACACATAAACAAGTCTGTAAGACATATTAAAGTAAAAAGTCTGGCCTTCATCATGAACTTTTTTTTTGTTTTTTTTTGAAAACTTAGACTTAATATGTTCTAGGCACAGATTGTTGTAAATAAAAGTTTGATTGATCCGTCTAGATAAATAAATACCAGGACAATACATTCATAAATATAATTAACTATACATCATTACTTGTATAAACATGAAGAAGCCTTTGATTTTTCAGAAAAACAAAAATTGTGGGAACTATCACTTGTCATGTTATTTTTTTTAAATCAGATGACTCTCACATGCTAGCACAGATGCACACATCCCAGCAGCAAGGATGGAGACCCTTCTCCAGGCAACAGGAGGCTGAACTTCTGCCCCGCTATATCTGATGGCGCTTCACAATCACTTCTCTTGTTGGAGATTACTTCTTAAAGCCTAAACTCTCCTCAGGGCAACATCGACAGCCTACAGCTCCCTCTTATACACCTTTATGACCTATTTGTAGCAGGAGTGAAAGAGTAGACCCCATTGTTTAAACAAATAAAAATCATATGATCAAACTATCCATCTGTGTTTCTGCCTGATCAAAGACAAGCACTGGGAAAGAACATCCTCTTAGGCTAAACTCTGGGATACCCTAATTTGGAGAAAACCTAACTTGTATATTAGGCACAATAGCAATAAATCTATCCTATGATCCTTTATTTTTTTTAAAGCTGAAAAAACTGATAGTATTAGACTTCTTACATCTTTAAATCAGCAGTATGGTGTGCCTGCTAGACAATTCAAAGTTATTTAGCTCAAAAATCTCCTAATAAATATAGCAGGAGTCAGTGAAGCAACTTTCGTGTAAAAAAACATCTTTCCACTGTAGAGGTGCCAATCGGAGCCAACACATTTGCTTAAAAGAAACAGACACACATTGTTTGTCAGCCACACTGAATGTGCTCCAGAGGTTGCCCTGTTTACCATGTTTAATATCTCGCAAAAGCCTACTCTAATCTCTGTAGTTATTATTAAATGAATGTGTCACCTCTTGTGTCTCTCTGCTCATGAACAGACAAGCCGATAAAAACAGCTTGTTCCCTGAGTGTGCAAACAGGACACTGGCCTTTTATGGGTGCTCCTCTCACATTCCCTAATGGATTCTCCTATTATAGGATGAAAAATGAAAGCTCTTTTATAACAGTTTGAGCACAGTCTGTTATTTTAACACAGTGACTGACTTGGATGTTCTCTTTCTGCTCATATGTGATGGTGTTACACACATCAGTTGAAGAGATACAATGTAACAAACAAATAAAACTGTACACAGTGCACGGTACACATGAAATACCAGCACACTTGATGAGGTGTGTATTTTTACACATGCAAGTATCAACAACATTAAAACATTCCTACAGTGTGTAAATGAGCCTGTAGTAACTGCTCATGTCATTTATAGGCTATTTCATTTACAACGGCTGTTTTATGATACATGGTGAGGAAATATTAACATCAGAGAAATCAGACAAGAAATCCCTACTTGGTAAATGGCACACACTGCAATGAACATTCACGTCATATATTGTATTCAGGTTTGAAGTACATTATAATTACTTCAAGCTCACCACACAAGATTTCAGGCAACACAGAGCCCCCATGTAACAGAGAGACACAGACTAAGAAATCTCAATCACACAAAACTTTGTTATCACCAACCTTCTCCAGCTTTTCAAAATGCTCCCGCAGGAACTTCATAGGACGCTCAGGCTTAGCGATGCAGAGGTTCACAATGCACTCTTTGAGGATCTGTTGGATGTTATGCTTCTGCACAAATATTTCACAGCCCTTCAAACTCTCGTCTTCTTCCAGAGTGGAGGAGGAGGTGGCCATCTTATCTTTTATCTCTGTGGCAGTGGGAGAAAACAGGGTGGACCATGAGAGAAGGGGAGGGGAAGCAGAACAGAGAAGGGGGTAGAACATGGGCAAAGGAGGAGGGAATGCAGCGCATACAGTATGATAAGAGGAAGGTAGGATAGAGAATGGAGGGGCAATGAATCGTGGAAATGAGTTGAGTGGACATTTCACACCCTGTTTGTTATGGTTCCTGTCGAGGAACCTCCTCATGACATGAACAGCAAGACATGACAGTGTATGATGATTGATGAAACTGAATGTTACCTTTTTTAGTTGAAGAAGATGGATCATTTTATAAATACAAATAATAAAAAAAACATGGTACTGCAGTTATAGGGTTGGGCGATATGACGATATACACCATAAAGCAATATAAATTAGTCAACTGGGAGTTTGCTAAAACACCATAGTAGCTATCCATTTAATATAGGCTATGTGGGTGTATTAGACAATTGTGGCCAATGTTGCATGTAAATGAGCAGGTCTGCTTTAAGATCTTACTTGGTCGACATATTATTAGTAAAATTGTACCCCTGGGCAAATGTAAATGCCTTCTACCTGTGATTGATTGTGGGCATGTGACAGAAGGACCCCAAAAAAGAGGATTATGGTTAATTGCCTCTAAATGACATGAACAGTATTTAACAGAAGCATTTATGTGGGGTATACACACCTCATGCACAATGACTTTTTTGTTTGTTTGAAGATGACTGAACATGATCGTTTTGGAAACTAACGTATATGTTACTTGTGAAAGTGAACACTTCCGCAGGTGGATGCAAAGCAAATTATATAATGGCAACAGCTACAATTATGTCAGACTACAGTCATGTCAAATATTAGCATTTCTCCTAGCAGACAGGAAGCTGAACAGGTGTAGCTAACTGTTAACTCCCCCGTATCACTTCCTCATATGGAAATCACGTCAACGATGTTTTCTTTTTTTAAATGCATGATAAACGCCGTTAGGGCATGACATCTACCAAGTTTTCTTCACAGCAAACAACAAAACAGTGCCACATATAACAATATTGCTGTGCATACTGTGAATCTAGAGATGAATGAGCACCTGTTCAGTTGCATTCAATAGACAGCTAGCCCTGCTAGCTCTGCTAACCTTATAATGACAACCAAGCCACAACGATGTGGAATCTACTGCGATGTAAACGCTATGAAGGGCTTGATCCTAACCGGTGTGTTCATAAAAACACGGTCTAGTCGTTGCTCTCGCTGCTGTCCCTACCGTTATTCCTGGAGGATGCTCAGTGAGAAAACACTTCGCTGATGCTGGGAGATTGGTGAGGTACCGTCGGTTAGCCGGGATGCTGGTGCTGCTGCTGCTGCTCTGCCTCTGTGATACCTCGGCTCGCTCTGCGTCAGTGCCGATGACGTCAGTCTGTCGTCCTCCCGACCGCAGCGGCACTCTCTCGAGGCCAGCGGCAGCTAGCACGCGCCTGTCCATTTGCAGGTAAACATGTTTTAGAAATCATCCACCTTGAAAAAGGATTGGGGTGCATTTCACTAACATTGAACAGGGTGTATCTGTAAATATGAAGACAGACTGTATGTGTGCGCTGTTTAGGCCTAGAGAGAAACCCTGAAAGCAGCATCAGTGACGCAGGGCCAGCCGACCCACCCAGCATCCAGTCTGGCAAGAATCTCTCATTCCTTCTCACAACATTACCAGACTCCATAAAGGAAACTGGCTGAAATTGTGTGGATTGTCATTTGTCCTTATTTATTCCTGCACTTTTTAATAAATGTATTCTTGTTTACAGTTTGCATTAACAATATAGACACTGTAGGCCTACATATGTACGCTTGTTATATTAATGTTATGGCCTACAGTTTTAGCTGTGTCTGTATGTGTTGCCTGCCAGAGAAACAACTGGAGTCTAATTCCTTACATACTTGGCCAATAAAGCTGGTTTTAAATCTGGGTCTGATATTTAATTTACTCAACACTGTATTTTTTACGAATTGTTTTCCCCAATATGAAACTCTAAATGTTGTTTAAACAGCCTTCTCTACACTGATAGGAATAAAACTTTGGTTTAGGCTAGTAACCCTAAATTATTATTTTTTGTTTATTTGAGCCAATCAGATATATCATGTGTATGTTTAACTGCAACAAAACCCAGACATTTTCAGTTGTTTTTTTTTAAATTATGACCTCATGTCAATGTTCATAATGGTTACGACCCTGACATCAGATTCATAATGAGTGTGCCCGCTGAGATATAATGATGGTTCTGATTCACACCTGTGAGCACATCTGGGTTTAACATTCAACCTAAGGCAAAGATTCAGTCACTATTTTAATGTCAATGGACCAACCCTGACAAAGGCTGTTGTGTTAATTGATCATACTGTATACTGTGCACAATATCACTGAACTGTGGGCATAGTGCCAGACTATGCCTTGGAGCCAGTGGCAGTCCTAGGCCATTTCAAATGGAGGTTCCAGGCTGGGTCAACATGTAATTTTAGGGGTATTAAATACCCATCTGCACATCTTTGGGGATAAAGGTGGAACTGCCACTGTTTGGAGAAAATTGTTGTGGGCACCTGCGCCTTAAAGTCCTTTATTTCAACTGAATAGATTTAGTGGTTCATATTAAATTATTTTGAGGGTAATGTCAATCGAATTATTATACACAAATGGCCTTTGCCGAATTGGTAATCAAACCTTTTTTCGATGTCACTGAGGAAGCCTGCTTAATGAGGTTGAAGAGAAAAATGTTGTGAATGCGAATAAAGTTTGAGATTTTGAATCGGAAGCTATCGTAAAGCAGCCGTTTGTTTGTCGTGCTGCATGTTGTCATAACGACAGTCAAGATGGCAGCGATGGCGGCTGGAGACGAGCATGCTGTCTCTGAAGTTTTAAGAGGACTCGCTCGACATTTAAACTGTCTAAACGAAGACAACAAGGCGACAAGAAAGAGGGCTCTTGAGCTAATCAAGAGAGAGACTGTAGACAAAGGACTTTCCAGCAGCGTTTTACAGGAGGTTTTCTCTGTCCTCCTTAAGCCTCTCCTAAAATGTCTGTCAGACCCGATGGAAAGATGTAGAGAAACCGCGATAACGATGATAACAGAGTTTATTCGCTGTGTCCCCAAACCGGAGGAGTCGCTGCTCTATCTCATGCCATGTCTGGCTCAGAGGCTCGGGGAGAAAGAGATCCTCGAGCCGGCGGAGGAGCTTCGACTGTCGGCCGTGGAGATGTTGAGTCTGACGGTGGAGGTGTGCGGGAAGCATTTAGCGCCGTATCTGAGCGAAATGATCAACATACTGCAGAGAACCATCGTCGACCCTTTTCCAGATGTCAGAAGAGAAAGCTGCAAATGCACCGTAAACTTTGCAAAGTGTATGCCAGGTTGGTGAACAATGCTTTGTTGTTGAAATGGAGTCTGTTACGGTTGCCATGGTTTCTAGGCACGCAGACGTGTGTGCCACAGAAAAGCTCTCTCTCTGCGCTGCTGCCCGGCCCACCTCTACAGTTGTGTTGAGTGGCTACAATAAATGTCGAGAACGTTTCATTTCAGCAAATGTTTTTTTTGTGCTAAAACACTAGAATCGCTTCTCGTCATTCAGTAACGTCCATTTACTTGCCTGTCTCAACGAGGGCTGCCTGCAACTAACAACTAGTATTGATTAGCGCTGCACAATTAATCGCAATTCACAATATGGACTAGTGCAATATCTAAATCGCAGGAGGGCGCAATATTTGTTAATGGCAAATTATGTGTCAAACTGTCCTGAATTAAGTATTGTGTTGCTGCAGAGACGTCCCGGCATACAAATCGTATTCTACAGACTAAATCTAAATCAAATCTTTGTTTGCTACACATTCTCGCAAAAAATCCCTCTACAATCATTTAGATTTTTTTCAATGTTTATCATTTTCAATGAAAATGATACAAAAACTATCATTCCCTCCAGTATCCTGAATCATATCGCAGTCGCAGTATCAGTCAAGAGAATTGCAATTCAATATTTTCCTCATATCGATTAATCGGTCTTTTTTGTGTGCGCAGGTGCAGCGTTTCCCAATCTTTGCATCAGTCAAATTTTAACCCATTGTCACCTATTAGACATGTTTATCCCAGCATATATCCAGTATCTATCTCATTAGTGATTTTTCAACAGAATTGAGTGGACTGAAATGCATTTCATCTCTTTTTCTTCAGAGCACTTTCACCTGCAGGCTGAGAGTCTGGTCAAGCCTCTCATGCAGACTATTTCTCATCAACACTCCCGGGTACGAGTGTCTGTCATCGAAGCCACCGGGGCTGTCATTCAGCATGGCACTGGGAAAAACGTGGATGATGTGCTCTCTCACCTGGCACAGAGACTGTTTGACGACTCACCACAGGTTCAGTTTAAAACAACTAAGCGGTGGTACAAGTCCCACTGTATGCCATTATATGTACTGCTCGTGAAGCTATTCATGCTCAATTCTGCTTTCTCTATCTTGCTCTCTTTTGTTCCAGGTGAGAAAAGCTGTGACTACAGTTGTTGGTGATTGGCTACTTAACATGAGAGACAGATACTCTTATTTCCACAAACTCATCCCACTCCTGCTGAGCGGTATCACCGACGAGATCTTGGAAATAAGGTAGAAGTGAACATTTGTCATACTTCAATTTTTTTCCTTTATAATACATTGTAACAATCTGTCATGTACCGTGTATTATTCTGGTCTCTATACAAATATTTTACAAGTATCTCACAAAGGATTTTAATGTCGAATGGAAACATCACATTAATGTCTACATTATAACATATGTGTATGTAAAATACATTGCATAAATTTGACGACAGTGAAACGCTGATGATTTGGACGATGATCTGTGTTTGCACTCCCCTTCTACAGACTTCTAGCAGCTGATTTATGGAAGCAGGTAGGCACCCAATGGGAGAAGGAGAATGAAGACGAAATCAAGGACAAGATGGACTTTCTCCTCACCCCACCTCCCTTTTACCCACCAGGAGGTCAGTCACAGACAGCATGGTTTTATTCGACCCACTTATTTGGTCTGGCTATCAAACTATCAATTATCATTACTATGCTGGGTGAGTTTCTGGCATCAATCATCAATAGCGTCACATTTTATTTGCTAATAACTAGCTGATTGGAAGATGCATATTTTTAAAGATAACCATTGTTTTAGTCATTTTATTTAATGTGCAAGTTTAAAGCAGAGTGGCTTCAAAATGTAACGTTCTAACCTGAGCAACACATCCTACAAATGTCAGGGCTGCTCCTGGCTGTTGAGGAACAACATGTGCAGCTGTGACACACATACGGTACATCTGTGTAGGAGAGGATTGGGTGGTAGCTTAGAGAGATAATATTACTACTGCCACACAAAGCTCTTATTAGCATTCAGTATTGCTATTTTTCAACAAAGCAGCGATGAAAGGACTTGACTGTCTAGAGACACCCCTGAAGTTTTCCAGGTGAAATAAACTTGGCAGGAAATTCCTTGAGATCCATATTAAGCTTAGGCTATCAGCTCAGACTTCCTTACATCCTGTAAGATTATCTTACTGAAGGATTGATCTCTGGGAAATCTAAGGAATGGTGTCTGAATTCCAGTGTCTACAATAGAGGAAGATTTCCTGCTGGTACAATGGCTTCTCTGGCCTCTTATCATGCATAATAAAAGCTTATAATTATAGTAAGTATAATTTCCTTCACATGTTGCATTAAATCATCACTGTTTATTACAGCTGTCCATATTTATACCATACAAGGTAAAGGGATGTTGTGTATGACATCTTAGTTTTAAGGGTAGGCACTGGCTTGGAAAGATATGTGTCTGTCTCAGAGCCGGGAATGAGTGAACCGGAACATGGCCACCATGGTTTGCCTATAGGGCCAAGGGGTGTCTGTCTATCTGTCTGTCTGTCTGGAGTACAGTTCCTAGGCTTTGCATTTTGGCAGAAAATCCTATATGCGTCCTACAACTACACATGTAACAATATGGATGAATACTGTCTCTGCCTAGTGACAAAAAGGAAGAGGCTCTCTCGCCCTCCCTTTCTTGCCATCATAACACTGCTGGGATTCCCAGTGTGAAGAGGTCACTGTCAGACAAGAGAGAAACTACCAGAAAGAGGCTTGTTTTGTCTTGTCCTGGTGTGTTTCTCTGATGTATCTCTGTCTTCCCTTAGACCTCACTTCCTCGGTCATTAGTGTGTCATTCAGATATCTTTTAATAAAAATCAACAACTTGGGAATCTCTTGGAGATTGTTTAAAATAATTTTGGAAAACAATTTTTTTTTTCAAAAAACTGATATCTAGAGAGATTAATAGATTATTGTTCTTCATTCGCTCCTCCAGTGGAGCGTCCAGGACTGGGCTGCAGAGAGCTTGTAGTGAGAAACCTGGGTAGGCTGGTGCCGGCCATTACCCACGACATAACCGACTGGCTGGTGCCCACACGGATCAGGACCTCTCAGCTGCTCTCCGTGCTGCTGCTCCACGCTGAGGACCACAGCACTCAGCATCTGCAGCCTCTCCTGGCCACCCTCCGACAGGCCTGCACTGACACAGAACGGGACGTGGTCAGCAATGTGAGTCCCAGTGAGAGAGCTAGTCATCTGATCAGAAGGATGGTGTACTTCATACTGTTTTTCCTGTTTTAGATCAGGTCTGGTTTAGGGATGTTTGATCTCTGCACAGATCCAATAGAATCTGTCATTCCAAGACTCTGTTGAGCTTTAGACTGGGCCGAGCAGGGCTCAAGGACTTGGGATGCACCTGTTTAAATAGGAGGATTTTGCAGATCTTTGATGTGAGGGAGATTAAAAAAGGACTTCCTGTTGTTCTCGTCCTCCTTTATTCTCCCTCATGCCTCTGTGTCTCTTTTCACCTTCTTCCTCTCTCTCTGTATCCACATCTAGTGCCTGGCAGCTGCTAGACTGTTGGGGACCTTTGTCCCTCCTGTCGTCTTCCTCAAGCTGCTGCTGGATCATGTGAGAACCCCCTCTTTTTCCTCTCACCCGTGGGCCCCCCTTATGGTGCTGACTGCAGTGCTGGGAGGCTGCTCCAAAGCCCTCCTAAAACCACATCTTGAACAGATCGCCAACACACTGACCCAGCCCGACGTCTGTCAGGAATATCAGCAGGTCAGCAGAGAGAAGCTTTGGTTTGATTATGGTTAACCTGTTTTTAACTTATTTACCTGAGAATGACTGCTCTTTGCCTGTAATGCCAAACTTTCCCATTCACACGCACTACACCACCACACCCTTTTGATGTTGCTGAGTAGCTGCAATGGACTATAAGCATATCAGAAGTTCACTGTGGGAGGGGAAAGAGTTGCCGGTTGAAAATTTAAACACATTAAAGTCAGACTTGTTTTGATGCCCGGTTTGCCAGGTTTTTGCTGCACTTATAGGTTTCCCCCCACCCCACCCCCCTCTGATCTGTGTGCACCAGCTGTTTTTCTTTCCCAATCTTGTTAGGTGATCTTGGCAGTGTCATAGAAGGTCATTTTCTTTGTACTCTTCCTGTGTATATTTACACTCTTATTTTTGGCAGTGACAGTGCAGCACTCACACTGTATATTTCTTGTATATTATTTGTCCCTTATGGAAATAGGTTTCATGATAAGATGCCACATCTTTTGAAAACTAGTTGATGAAGAGCCTTCAAGAGTTTTCAATAGCACTACCATCACTGTACGTGATGAGTTCAGTGGGTTTGCTGTTGAGTAATTCTCTAAACCGCCGACAGTGCTATAGTGACAGTCTCTCCACATGGTGTTTTTTAAATCTAACATTACAAGTTTCTGAAGAAAACGACTCAACTCACACGCATTTGTGAAATGTGCTCCCACAACCTTGCACATATCTTAATTTTTTTGATGTTTTTTTTAGAATTCGCAGCAATTGTTAAAAATATTTTTTTAGCTTCTCTGCAAACAGTCTGCCAGTGGAAAAATCCAATCAAGACCAAAACAGACTCTTCCTCGCTTCCTCTTCTCTTGAGCCAAATATGTTTCCCTTTCAGATTCAAAATAACAGTTATTTTCTGATCCTGCCGCACTACTAACTCACCTATACCCACGACCCCACCCCCATCCCAGTGAGGCCTGCAAGAATTTCCTCCCTGGGATAATAATAACAAAAATCCGCTAATTTAACGTGACCCCTGCATGACTGTTTTGACCCCTCTGAGCAGACGAGGCAGCGCGTAGCAGTTACAATAACATTTTTTTTTTTTTTTTAAATAATAAAATGTATAGCCATGTGTAAGGTCTTGGCACCGGACTGTGGTTCATTCTAAGAATCCCTGAAATTTCAAAGCCTGTCTGGTCAAGGACGGTGATAAATGGCAGGGAAGTGGACCCCCCTTTTGTCTTCCCTGCTCGCTATCCGGCGGGATCAACCAGGGAGAGGACTAACAGGACGAGACAGTGGTCAAACATCGCACAGATGGAGGCAGACCTCTGCTTCCTCTCTGTCTGTTTCTCCATCTATCTGCCTCTGTCGTTCTTTCTGTCTGTGTTTCTGATGGCAAAGCATGGTGCGTTGTGATCCAATAGCTCAACTAGACAAAGCACCTGCAACATTCTTCGACAACAGGCAGGGTTCATCCCAGGGAGCAGGGCCAGATCACTCTGTAGTTGTAAATAACACCACTGGAGACAGGAGCACCTGCATCACTCTCTTTCTCTCTTTGTGCTGTGCTGAAATGCTGACCCAGAACATTGTGCACTCCGTCACCACAGTTGCTCAATTTGAAGTGTTGGTTATCCCTTAGATCCAAATGTACCTTATAATGGTTACACACAAACAACGAAGACATGGGTGTAGCATTTTAAAAAATTACAAGATATGTGCTTTTGGATCCAACTTGACAGAGTTATGTGCCACCTGAACCAAAGGCAGAAAGGAAGATAAAGTAAAGTTTGACTTTGACAAAATGAGGCCTTAAGAAATGACATATAAATCACCTTCAAAGTGAAGAGAGGCATGGGAACTGCAGAGCTCCATGGCTAGTTTGGGCAACAAGATGAAGATTTGGAAACTGATTTATGATATTTCTGCACAACTTAAACTCGAACACTCTTTCAAGTCCCGGTTTTCTTATTTCCCTGTTTTCTCTTCTTTTTTATTTCAGAAGGGGAAAAAGGAGTCTTACAAAAATAAACAACGCATGCTTGAATGAAAATAAAAATATTAGTCATGAATTGAAGATGATGTCTAGGGTTTGCGAGAAAATGAAAGGCGAGCCAGTGGTTCGAGAAGCCACCGTGTTCTGAAGTTCTGTAGTTTATATATGGTGGTGTTTGCTTATGAATCGCATATGGGATTCATTTGAAAGAGCTATTCCATAGAGGACTAACAAACTCGTAACATCACACACACACACACACACACACACACACACATCTTACATCAGCTGAGCGTCGCTGTGTTGTGGTTTGCCATGGTGATGGGGGCATCACAATATCTGCAGGGCTAGAATATAAAGAGGGGGCTGACAGTGAATTAGCAGGCATATTTACAACCAGGCTTGTTAACAGGGAATATGCTGTCTTGGTAAAACTCTGTAAAAAGTGCCTGAAATACAGTAGCCTAGAGGAACAGATCAGCAGGAGAGCGGGTGGAAAAGTAGGCTTTAGGTATTTTCATTTTGTCTGTGCATGGAGAAACTTTTGCACGCAATAACCAGTATTCTGCTGAATACACATGCATACTGCCGTACATCAGCATGTCTCCTGCATGCCTGTCCTTTGTCATAAATGACGGCTGCATGTTGCTCACTGCTCCACTGAACGACGGATGAAGAGAGGAGGAGAAAGTCAGCATAGCAAAATGTACCTGACTGCGAGGGGTCGGCATCCCATGCACCGCCTGTGTTTGTTTTCTTGTTGCCGTAGCAACATCAGTAGCTGTTAGGGGTGGGCTCCCCACTGGATAGGAATCCATTGCCTGGCTTATGGCTTCTTAAAGTGGAGTCGTGTGTATGTAATTGATGTATCCAGTGGTGGACAGATGCGTACATGCACTGTGTAACGAGTCCCCAGGAGCGTGCCCAGGCCAATGAAACCAGGTGTATCTCGCCTGGTTCCAGGTGTCCACCTAGTTATTACTTTGCACCACTTTTTCCGCTCTCCCTCTTTCTCTCGTCCAGCCCTAATGGTTGTTTTCTGTGCATGTATAATATGCATGTCTGTGTATGTGTACGCTAATGTGTGTGTCTGTCACTGTTTGTCACTTTATTTCCACTACTGCCTTCCTGGAGCTCCTGCAGTTTTTAAGTGCCAGAAAATTGCTTGGCCATAGGCAGGGATTCCCCCCATCAATGACTGTGTGAACACATTAAAATAAGTGCATAGTGCAGTGG
Source organism: Etheostoma spectabile (assembly GCF_008692095.1). Taxonomy (NCBI): domain Eukaryota; kingdom Metazoa; phylum Chordata; class Actinopteri; order Perciformes; family Percidae; genus Etheostoma; species Etheostoma spectabile. The sequence continues at coordinate 8,729,890 of NC_045747.1, forward strand.
GTAACATTGTTCAAGTCTAGGCAGCTGAAGAAATAGGATCAAGTCATGGATGTTTAGCCTCAGATAAATGTGTTACAAAAACACTGAAATAACACCCTGGACTCAAGATACGCATAACAAGCTTTTTCCAGTGTGTGCTCAACACTCATTGCAAAATAAAAACATTGGCACATGTGCCTTGCAGACTGGAAGTCCCTTAGCTCTCTTTCCTCCTCACAATTCCTGGCTCTTTTTTTTTTACACTCTGAGGATCTTTTCTTGGCTTAACACTTGTTTTTCTTTCCGCATTAATGCACAATAGCTACTATGTGATATCTATTATGAAAAGATAGTTCGCCACCTAGTGATTGAACTCTGGTATTTGTCAGTCAAAGCTTAGTGAGTGGGTGTGTGTTTTGAGTAAGGGAGCATATGTGGAGATTGCATTGGGTATTTCTTGCTCACACACCCACACCACCCAACTCCTCATCACCAGACCAAAGTAAACACCCAGAGGGCACTTTACCAGCTCAACCCTCCACATACAAAAAAAACACACTCTTTCTCACTTGCACACACACACACACACA
>NC_045747.1:8730468-8778614 GCF_008692095.1 Etheostoma spectabile
CACACACACACACACACTTACCTTACCTTCCATCTCCCCCTGTTCCTATCCAGCCATAATGACAGGCTGCAAAAAAACAGGAAAAGAGGCCGTGATCCCAGTGATGGCATAGAAATTAGCCTGAGCTGCAGTTCTTTGTCCAAACATGAGCTCACCACACCACTGGCTGACAAGTGACAGCAATCTCACACACATTCATGTCTGGCGATGGAAAGTTCTCACTCAGAGTGTTTGTATCTTGTCGTTCATTCAGTTATCTTTTGTGTAAAATAAGAGACTGAGAGTTTTTTTGTGATGGTGTGTTGTGGAAGAGAGAGGGGAGTGAGAGCAGTGCTGAAAAATTAGATTGAGAAGACTTGAGGTGCAGTGGGGTTCATTGATAGACGGAGCAAACATTCAAGGCAAATACTTCTCACAGCACTCACGTCTGCTAGAAACCAGACAAGACAATCTTATAATACTTATCCCTCTTTCCCAGGTTGTGTACTTGGAGCAGTTGTTGGCCTGCGTGGATGTGCTGCTGCGTCAGTGTGAGTCAGACCACAGCTCAGTCAGCCTGCAGCTGCTGCAGGTGCTGGTCACTGTCCAGAGCCTCTCCACTGAGCCACACCTCAGCGAAAAGGTGAAAAAAATGTTGGTAGATGCATCCTCTCTGTAGCTTTGTTTTTACTTTGTTCTACGTAGAGGAAGCATATCACCTTGTCTGTGTAGTTCTTTTATTCTACTTTGACGTGGCACCTTTTTTACCCCACTTTTAGTTTTCCATCCTTTTTTATTAGAAAGGTAAGCAGGTTTTATGAAGTAAGAGAGCTATTTCAGGAATGTCAGCATTTCTACAAGTTCAAAGTGGGCATGGCCAAATGTATAATTACCCACTTAGCCAGGGGAGCTGAAATTGCACCTTTGGAGTGGAACTTTAAATCCAGTCCTGGGTGAAAAGAGGCGGGTGAAAGGTGGAGAAAAAGACTGACAGACAGAAATAGAGGAAAAAACAGAGAGAAATGAGTTTTGTTTCTTAGCAGGTGTATGTCATCTGCCCAGTCCTATTTGTGGCTCCATAACGCCTCCTTGGGCCACAACAGCCATGTAATATACAAGTAACAAGCTTTCATGTTGTGGTCAGCCACAAATGCAAAGGGACAAACAGGAATAGTGACAAGTGAAGCCAACGGTATCTGAGGCCAGAACTTTGCCTTACTGCTCGTCAACGTTGGAGGCTAATGACAGGGAGAGAAGCGGGAAAGGACTGGCAGCGATGCTTACCAGACACCACTTTTTGTGTTTGTGTGTGTGGTGTGGTGGTTGTGTGTGTGGGTGTGTGTGTGTGTGTGTGTGTGTGTTGTGTGTGTGTGTGTGTTGTGTGTGTGTGTGTGTGTGTGTGTGTGTGTGTGTGTGTGTGTGTGTGTGTGTGTGTGTGTGTGTGTGTGTGTGTGGTGTGTGTGTGTGTGTGTGTGGTGTGTGTGTGTGTTTGTGTGTTAATGCATCGGTTTATGTTCAGACAGGGAGCAGTGTTAGAGAAGAGATAGAAAGAATGAATAAGATAAAGAGAGGGTGAGAATGGCTTTGGCATTCCTGGACCCAGGAAAAGCAAACTTGTTTTCCCAGAAAAGGGGCACGTCTTTCCCATCAGTGGACAGCTCAGGGTTGTCTAGCTCTCTTCTGAAAGGACAGATCTGTGATTCAGATATGTCCCTGTCCATCCCTGAGGGACTATGAAAGGAACTATGATGTGCCCTAAAGGTCAGTTCCCCTGCCCTAAAAGGTCGGCTAATTATTTATTTGTGTGTGTGTGTGTGTGTGTGTGTGTGTGTGCGTTTTGTGCGTTTTGTGACTGTGTATCTGATGGAGTTTTTGGTGGTGGTTTTGTGTAAAACCTTGTCATGTCTGCAGTGTTTTTCTTCCCATGGTTTTGTTTGTGAGAGTGACTCAAAAAATTCCTAAAATTACAAGAAAACTGCTGTAATTTCTGAACTTGAAACACAATGCCCTCTTTCTTTTTTCTCTAAAATCTTTATGATTTGACTGCAAAAATGTGTTGACATAATTTTGGTTTCTCCATTCCCTCTCCCACAGGCCTTGGAGAGTGTACAATTCTTGTGTAAGGTGCAGGGCCTGGATTCAGTGATGGCGCTCTATAGACAACATATGGGCCAGCTGCTGGACTGGCTGTCTGCCTCTGTCAACACCTGGTCCAGTTACTCCCCACAGAGGCTTCAACTGCATATCATAGTCATACAATCAGGTGAGAAGTGAAGCCTGAATATGCACAAGACATTGCCAAATTATACAGCAGGTGCTGAATTTTTCCACATATAGAGGCACAATAATGGTCAAAAATATACAGTAAGGTTTGAGAAATTGGCCTCACAACATACCTGTTAATGATGGGAAAATCACAACAACAGTCTGAACATGCTTTTTGGGTCCATTTTACCTTAGCACGAGAGTATATAATCTTGATCATGTTTTATTAAACATTACTTCATGATGTGGTTTGTGAAGCCATTCTTTCCTCAACTTGTTCAGACACATGTTACATCATATTTTAAATGTCAAGCTGTTTGTCCTGTTCACACATGATCCATCATCGAGGCAGCACATCAAAACCAGCAGCTGTCAAAACAGCAGTACAGACTCTCTCACGTACAAAGAATCCAGATAGTTTTTTGAAATTGTTTGTAATGTGTCCGGATGTATCATTTTGTAGTACCTGCACTCATAGAAGCAGCAAAAAGTGTACTCCTCATGCATATGAGGGCTGTTAAAATGTGTGTGATTTATTGCTTGAAGTCCCAATAGATGCGTACAGTTCCATTGTTGTTGTCCAAGTTGGATGCCCATCAATCAGCGTCTCAATGGAACGAGCAAGACACAGTGGAAGAATTGTTTTTTGTTACCCAATCAGAGAGGCTCATGGTCAGAAACATTCACACAGAAAAAAACAGGGCTGTCATTAGCAACAGTTGGCTTAGTGACTTTTGTAAATCCCTGTGTCTGTCTGTATCTCTCTCTCTCTCACTTTCTCACTCTCTCTCTCTCTCCTTCTCTCTCTCTCTCTGTGCATGCGTCCTTGCGCGCGCACATGTGCGTGCGTGCAGCAGCGGGTTAAAAAGCTATGACCCTGTTTTTGCTGCTGAGACTTCCCGTTACCTCCCTCTATACCATATAATCCTCCATCATCAACACCTCCATGTGCCACTCTTTCATCTCCATCTCTTTCTCCCTCTTTCCCCTGTCTTTGTAATAACTGGGCAACTGGCTACCCCTCTAATCCCCCCCCCCACACACACAGACTCTCACACACACTCACACGGCTAACTGACCAGTCCATTCTAAGTCCACTCAGTGATCCCCATTCAGGTCACTACATCAAACGGCACCACAGCCGCCTGCTCTTGACCTTCCCCTGGATCAAGGCTACTTTGAAGCTGTGCGTGTGCGTGTGTGTGTGTGTGTCCAAGGATTTCATTACGGGCAGCGAATAGAAAGCGTGTGGGTGCTTGGTTTGATGTGCACATGATTCAGGGAAATTGGCCATCTGCTAAACAATTGACGGTAGATAATTTGACAAGTGAGAATTGGTCATTTTGCTTGCTCATCAGCTCCTCACACACTCCATCTGTGTTTGTTGGAAACAGAAATAATTATTGCCCTTTCATATCCTCCTCACAGTCTTTTGTCCTTCACCTCATGTGAGAATGTTTGATCCATTGTGTGTAGACTGGAGGAATCTCCCTCTCTGTTTCTCCATGTCTGGGGTTTAGTGCCTTCCTCCAGGACAAGATGCATGCTGATTTCTGCTTTCAATGTTTCTCTTAGCAATAATGAGGTGTGTTTGTCTGTGTGTGTCTCTATTAGTGTAGGGAAATTTCCTATCACAGCCTCGTCATATCCGTAGTCAGTGTGTGGCGAACTGCAGACGTCTCCTCCAACACCTCTGGCTAAACAACACAACCTTTGATTCAAACATTCCGGTCAGATAAAATAGGTCTCTCTCTGTTTTCTTGTTCTCTTTATGATGTTGGCCACCACCCTTGGGCAGTCTCAGGATTTCCTCAGTCTCCTCTCATGTCTGGGCAATTTGGAGTCCATATAGGAGACTTATCACTCATTACACACACACACAGATTACTATATATAGCTCTGTTAACATGCAGTCAGACTGTTGGAGGGTGTGTGTGGGTATGAGTATAACTGGAAATACTTATAAGTTTCTCATTTTTTGTTTAATAGACACTCAAACGCTCTGTCACACAAAGACCTTTTTATGTCTAATTTCCTCTAAGCTCTGTGTCACTGTCTCACCAGTCTCTTAAGATCTCAATAAGCCCTCTGGTCAGTGTGGGCCTTTTTTTGTTTAGGATTTAACAGTTTTTCTGGACAAAGAAGAATTGAGAAAATGCATAAATGAAAGTGTCTTTCCTCTGAAAAGCGAACACTTGACTCTGTAAGGATAGGTTTAGTATTTAGTGGTTAGGTTGAAAATGAGTTGACCCAGTAAGGTGGCATAGTTAGGAAGACTTGAAACAAAGAGTTTAGGACTGCTGAGGTGACACTGAAGATAGCTTTGAACACATTAAGTTTGTATTATTATATTGCAGTTGTAGGGGCATCTGGTGGCCTTGTGGTGAAAACCCATGCCTATTACTGAACTGTTCCTGGTTCAGTTTATGCTGGGGACCTTTGTTGCACGTCATTCCCCCTTTTCTGCCTATATTTGTGATCTATAGCTACTGTATGTTCTGTAAACTGTCCAATAACTATACAAATTGCCAAAAAAACTGCTTATTAGTAGTAGGCCTGTATGATTCGGGGAAAAATATTAATCACAATTTTTTTGCTTAGAATTGATATCATGATTCTCTGCCACGATTTTTTTGACCATGATGACAAAATAAAACAAATTGGCAGTACAAAACATAGATTTGTTTTGGCACCTATTGCACATCACCACAAGCCTGTAATCAGAGAAGCTTCAATGAAGAGAAGGGAGATCATTGCAGCGCTTGGAGCACTTTAAAACCTATTTTATACAGTCTATGTTTAAAACTCACAGAAGAAAGTAGTAGTGTTTTTGAAGCAGTCGGCTCGTAAAAGCCAACTTAAAAAAAAAAAATTGAAGTTATTTAAAAATGATATCACAATGTGAATCGAGATCGCGAATTTATAACGATTAATCATGCAGGCCTACTTAGTAGTAATGCAGAACTGTGTGTTATAGGTCCAGTGATTGGGGAGTTTGTGAACCAGTTGATGCCTCTGCTGTGCAGCTGCCTTCAATCGGACAGAGACCTAGAGATGAGGATGAGCATCTTCACAATGCTTGCTAAGTTGCTACTGGATGCATCCAACACACTGGATTCCAAAGGGTGAAACGGGCACACACTATGCATACATTAATATATTGATACAGAGCAAGTTATCTTATGAAACACAGACACACACACACACACACACACACACACACACACACACACACAGGTATATTGCAGGTACCCATTTCTCTATTTCATCACTGCATGATGTTACATTGAGCTTCAGCTGTTTGGCATTGTCTAGCCAATTGTCTAGTTTTCCCAGTCATCGTCATTAGCACAGCTCTTATTTTTAGATTTAACCTCACATTAACCTGCAAATTAGTGCCCCACCCACAAGGGACCATAATTAGAAACACACACATACAAACACAATTGGGTTATTTTCATGAGGTCATTGTTATCTTAGCAGATTCTTCAGGACTTGCGGTTGATTCAGGCAGGGTCCCATGATAGATGATAGTGGTATCTTTCAGGCATAACACAGTTCATCATACTTAAGAAATTATAAAGCACATTACAAACAAACTCATCAAATGGACAGTAAGGAGTCCCTTTTGATTTAACAGTCTCTTTGGGAGTATCAATTAGACAATCTCAAATTAGTTATTCACTTACCAGCATTGGAGTGATTCAGACATCATTTGCCTTCTCCAGGCAAATGATGTCTGAATTAATCCTCTGTGATTTAATAACACATTTGAATGGTTATTGACTAATGAATTAGGAAGGATAGGAGGAATGTCTTTACACACAGAGAGGAGCTCCTGTTTGTGGGTCTGTCCTCCCCCTCACCATCCAGGGTCCGCTCCGAGCCCTCAGTTGTGTAGCCTTCAGGCCGGGCTCAGAGCTCTAATCTGAGGGAATGCATTAAGCTTGAGGCCCTCTCTGTGTCCCAGCGATCATAGCAGCTGTTGCTGTCCATCAGAAAGACAAACCTCGTCCATGTGGTTGCCATGGAGACATCTGTGCAGCGTGTAACCAACCCTAACCCTGCAGTCAAAAGGTCCATAAGGGTTGGTAGGTGTTTCCATTGGTTAATATGAGGGATCCATTTTGGCATGAGCCTGGCAGCAGTATAAAGAATATAAGACAAAATAATACCCTTGTCAGTGAAAAATGTTGCATAAACAACAGGAGGTGTTCTTTAACCAAAACATTCTGCCACCTTTGCCAAAAAAATGGAAATTGGAACTTTGCTTTCAGCCTTCATCAGATTATTTTATCCATAAATGTGCGTATTAAACAAAAGGAGCCTCTGTCTCTTCCCCACTCCCAGTGCGACCACCTGTGCTGCTAACTGCTTCTCTCATTCCTCAGCTGTATCTCTGGTAATCACAGGACCATCAGGAGACAGAAATCATGTTACACCTTCAAAAGGTTTCAAACAATTGCTTAACTTACAGTATATGGGGCTGTGCAGTCTGCCATTATATTTCCATTCATACTCCTCTTATCCCTACATTCATGATTTATGCCCCACCCACACACACCCACACACACACACACACACACACACATACACACACACACACACACACACACTATATGTCATCAAGAGGACGATGATAGGGTTAGAGAAACCTCATCTTTTTGTTCTACAACCAAAATTACATAATGACAGATCTGCTATAGAACAAGCAGAAAGGGAAAATAAGTGTATGCCCATGTAAGTCTCACACACACACACACACACACACACACACACACACACACACACACATATATAATGTCTTATTTCATGTGGATTTGTGTGCTGTGATTAAAAAGCTGGATGTGAAATTTAAGTAGAAGGTGATGTGTGAGAAATGAAAGTTCATCCTTTTTACCCTGCATGTGGCAGGCAAAAATCATGCACCACTTCCAAGGGAGATAAGAGTGTGTGCTTTCACGCATGTGTGTACTGCAAAAGCCATTTGTCTTTAGTCTTAATTTCAGTTTTCAAGACATAAAACAAAGAAAAAAATACTGCTAGTGGAGTGAGAAAGAAGCAGATCCGGTCGTGCATGTCAGAAATTACGCTGAAACAAGACTATCGACTTATCTAGCTCTGGGGAATACGGTGAAAAAGCTAAAGTCCCAATAAGTCAGTGTATTCCTTTAATGTATTGGCAGATTCTTTTATAAGTTTTAAGAAAGTAAGATTTGAAGAAATGAGAAAGGGATGGACAAAATAGTTTATTACATTATCACAATAATAATATAGATATTTTCATAGACAGCATAAATTCGTAAAAGTTTAGCATTTAGTTTAAATTTCAGCTGTAAATGTTCTGCTGTGCGTGACCAACACACACACAGACAGCTCGAGTGTGGAAATGTGTTACTGTGTCTGCACAGACATACAAGTCAAAGTCCAACTCTACTTTTCCTTTGGATATCATCCCAGCTATGCGGAAAGTGTCTTTCCATCTCATGGCTGTCATTCATGATGAGTTTTCAACACCTGTCAAGATGAATAGACTGAGCTAACAGCAATAGTACATCGTCCTGGCTATATTAGTGGCGCACAGTCTCCCCCTACTGGCGCTGAAACAATGAAGCACATTTTATCAAAAGTTTGTTGTGACATCAGCTAAACAGCCAGAGGCTAGAGGCATCTACCAGAGCTTGTGGAGTTGGTTTGGAGCAAAAGTACAGTGTAGACTCTGGTAGTATGTGAGAAACTGTCAGAAGGCCTAAGCCAGAGTGGAGAAGAGAGGAAGAAGGAAAAGGACACCCTGATGTTGTGTGGGGAAATTACTGCAATATAGCCATTGTGTTGCAGTTGCATTCCCAACAGCCATCAATATTCACTTGTTCACATAATGGGCACTTTTGCTTGCTAGTTGTTAAAAACCTATAAAGGTCTATGGCCTTCTTCATGAAGCAATATAAATCTTTCTCTGGTCCTATTTTGTCACCATGTTTATTTTTCTGTGCCTCTTTCCAGGCATTTCCGTGATGAGTCGGAGAAGTTCTTGTGTGACATCTTGCTTCCTAACCTGGTGTGGCGTGCAGGCCGTACTGCTGCTGCCGTCCGCACCTCAGCCCTCAGCTGTCTGCTGGCCCTGCTGCATGGAGGGTCTATTACACCTGGACAGGTACATCCACACATACATGCTGTAAAGGCACATGACAAACTGGGGTTACATCTATTTCCACCAGTGCAAAGTGACCCATAAGCATTGGAAGCAAACACCGGATATAAAAGGTAATCGCCAGTAGTACGTACTCCTGATCTCCAATTTGCAGAAACACTTTTTATTGACTCTTAAATAAATGAAAAGATGTGGAAGTGCATTTTTTTCATCTACCTGGAGTTGACATTTACTTCAACCTCTCTGTTTTGTCCATTTCAAATCAAATAGACGGTCCCACTTGGCCATTTAGGAAAATATAAAATCCGCCATCTTTCTCCCCTTGGCTGGGGAAGAGTTGGCCACAGAAGGTAGCAGGTGTACATGGGGGCAAACGAGTTCACATACCTTTGTCCCTTAGGAACAATGCTTCCACTGTTTTGGGCCCTTATTGTACGTAGGAACTATCACCGGGACATGCCCTTGCACCTGCCTGTGAGCATGTGCCCAGTTGCAGTATGTGTGCTCACAAACACACGCACATCCGGCTGTATTTGCACTTGTGTGTGCCGAGTGACCACTTGAAACTGGCACACACACCTCTTCTATTCACGCAGCTTTAACTACAAGGCAAAGCAAACAGCTGGGGACAATCTGTGTAGGTGTGTGATTAAACTTTTACTATGTAATGGCACCCAAACATTCTCACAAGAATAGAAAATCTCGAAGTGGTGTCTAAACAAGTACATGTTACTCTGAGTTTGGGTTCAAAATTAGGTTACAATAGAGATGAAATAAACAACATATCCTAATAAGTATAACAACAGAAGGTTATGTGTGTATTTCCACAGCAAATCAAACAGCCTTTCATTTAAAGGACATTGTTTCCTCACTGTTCCCTGTGAAAACAATTAGCAGCTCTAGTTACACTTGGCACCCTCAGATTACCACTGGTGTAATGTCGGATTACTTCCCTGCCAAATTTTCCCCCTCTTTGTCTCATTCCCTCCCTCTCCCCTCACTCCCTTTTTTTTACTGTTTCGCCTGCATGGTTTCAATAGCAAACAGACGGAGTGACAGAGGTTTTCGCCATTACCTCTTGGCACGTGTATGTCTGCTCACTCAGCTTCACCTTGTTTGTCCATTTCCTCTGTTTCTCATCTGCTGGTGTGATGAAAACAACGTCTTCACTGTACTTCTAAAGTTGGGCTCCAGGCCCATGTGTCTGTACAAACAGATCCAGATCTGATGTTAATCTGTCATGCTTCAGGTGATATTTCACTTGGGTACAAAAAAAACACAACTAATCAAAGAAAATTGTAGAAACTGTTCTTTTTGTGACCTTCACTAAACAGCCTTGTCTTACCTAGTTGTCATTGGTGCTAACTAAGGGGTGTAAATGAACTGGAAGTGCACATTTTAGACAGGGTTTTGGAAATTAAAGTAAGTGGTCCTGACTATGCAGCCTCAAAGCAGTCACTTCAGTAAGTTGTAGGTTCATGACCTCTAATAGAGGATTCTTGACTTAACAAAAAAAGGTTTGTTTGAGTTGTAATCTTATTTTTAAATTAATTACATTTTTAACTTAAGTGCCTTCTTTAGTCTGTTTGAGTTGTATTATACATATAGGCAGACTTGGATCTTGTCATATCATATTTACTGGATTTGTATGCTGGTCTGTGCATTTCCTGAGTGCAGCTGCTGTGTCTGGAGGAGAAACTGAGTTCCCAGGTGTTGTCAGCCCTGGAAGAGGACTCTCAGATGGCCAGACTGCTGGCTTGTCGTTCTCTATCTGCCATACTCCGACTCATAGGAACTAGTTTGCACCCCGAGGCCCTTAACAAGGTCTACCCCGGTAGGTGAAGAACACACACACACAAAAATGAATGTACCTAATTTTGTCATGCTGAAATGTACATGTACATATTGCAATTAATTCTGTATATTTACTTGTTACAGTAAAGGAAACATTTGGGGGAAATGTGGCAATAGAAAATGCATCCTGAAATTGGAAAAACAATGATTAGAATAAATATAAAAGCTCAAAGCAGCTAACCCACTCAACATCTAAAATTGTTGAGAACGTTTTGTCTGTAGTCTATTTATTGTGTGTGGGTGTCTTTTTTCCACAGTGCTGCTGAAGCGTTTGGACGACAGCAGTGAGGAGGTGCGCAGCGTCGCCCTGCAGGCCCTCGGGCTGTGGCTGTCCAGTCTGACCAAAGACTATAACCCTGAGCTCTTTGCTCCTCACCTGCAGCTCCTCTTCCAGCAGCTCCTCCTGCACCTGGATGACCCCGACAGCTCGGTGCAGGACCAAGTTCTCGGTGAGACTGGGTGGGGGGGGGTTTGAACCTGCAACCTCAAAGATGAGGATGGAGTGTTGATGTGTATTTGAGGGGGTGAGGTCTTAAGAAGAGCATATGCACATGACCTTGTAATGCTGGGTGCAAAAATTGATTAGTAGTCTGGATCTTCGAAAAGTGAACACACAAATTTTGCTGTTTAAAGATTTACTCTGTGTGGAATGTGCAATAGCTTTTCCCTCAACTCTTTCCGACTCCTGACTATTAATCATAACCATAACTCTTGATGGGGGAAAAAAGCTAACTTTTTTTGTAGCTGGCCTTTAGTGTGTTGTTGACAGTCCTTGATAGCAGTGCTGATGAGAATAAGAAGTGATTAAATTATGTGATACAAAATATGAAACATTGGCATGTGCATGTCCTGTACTTTATATCATTACTTAACATTACTGACGCTTTTATCCAAAGCGACTTCCAATTGCTATATATCAGAGGTTGCACTCCTCTGGAGCAACTAGGAGTTAAGTGTCTCACTCAGGGACACATTGGTTGATGTATCCCAGTGGGAATCGAACCCGGGTCTCCAAAACCATCACCACCCCCCATATCACTTGAAATGATTACGCAAAATATGGACCTTATGACCGTGATTATCTTAAAAACCCATTCAGCTGATGCAGATAGTAAAGATGATGATGGTGAATGTGGGGTGACGTTGAAAGCAGAGTTTAGCCGTGATGATCTGCAGACCAGCCTGCTGTGTCTGAGACACTCACAGAAGGATGAGAGGAATCAGGGGTATCCTCTATCAAACACCAGACTATTGCCTGACCCACTGCCAGCAGATTCCCCCTGTCCTTTATTTCAAAAACTCTCTGTTATCCTTCTTTTCCACACAATTTATCACTAAGAGCAGTTCCAACAATTCCTACTGTCAAAGCAAGGCCTAAGGGGCTGGGCTGTAGGTGGCCCACAAGAGGGAAACACAAGATCCACATATGGATAAGCACCCACCTGAGAGAGACACTTCACAGGTTAATATTTGAACCCTGATATCTGTAACTCCCCTGCCAGTACACCTAGGGTAGACTGGGCTGTTTGTGTGGCAAATCTCCATCCAGGATCTTCCTCCAACACAGAACCGCTAATGACAACCACATGGGAACCCCCCGTTCCCTTGCCATCTTTCCACATCTGTCCTCCTCACTTTCCCACTTAATCCCATCCTCTTTTATCTGCCCGTCTACCTTTCTCCTCTCATAGCCAGTGTTTTCTGTGACAGCCTCGTAGCTTCACGGCTGTGTTTTATTGATGTATCAGTGGAATGTCTGAGTGGCTTTTTCTGGAGTGTGCAACCGAGGCTCAGCTCCTCTGGACTTTAACGCTCTCCCACTCTCATGGATGTTAGCTGTCATTACTTTTGAAAAGACGCGGGTGAGCCGTGGTGCCTCAGCCAGCACAGAGAGGCCTCTCTACAGGATCTCTCATCTTCATATGGCTTCACACACTCACCACATGCAGCATTAGCTTCCACACCATGAATTCTAGCTCTAGACAGCTTTTAAAAGCCTTCGAATGAAAAAAGCATTCTTTTTGTTGCAATTGGTCAATCAAAATGTACGTAACCTTGACCTCAGAAGGCAGTTTAAGAGATGTTAATCAACTTCATGAACTGGCCTTAGCCCACATACTGTATTCTGTATTTTTGTAGTAGATTTGGGGTTTTGTGCATGTGTATTTTCAGGATGTGCTTTGAAAAACAATGTTGTAACTCTGTATTTTCCAGTTTAAACATGAATCAAAACATCCCAAAACACATCAAGGACCGATACTGTTGCACTGCGTGACATGCTCTTTCATTACAATGAACTTGGGCTCTGTAGTTTATTTGATTTGATCCCACATACACCGTCCTGCTGCTGTAACTACTCACTAGAGCACCAAACTCATAGCTGAAAAAAATCCTCAACAAATGCACTTTACTTTTGTTTGAGTAACAAGACATGTGTGTATATATGTGTGTGTGTGTGTGTGTGTGTGTGTTTGGATTTGGGTCTGAGAGTTACAAACAGGCAAGGTAAGTGAAAAGTGTTCTGATCGTTTTGTGGGATTTGTTGACAATAATAGAAATAAAGAGTTATTTAAAAGTTATTTCATAGTTATTTCTCAAGTTCAGCTGTTCTTAAGTCTGAAAATGTTGGATCACTAATCACAGAAATGTTATAAATTTAAGCTGTTTATCAGCCTTAAAGAGTTTGTCAACATATCTGTCCAGATACAGTGTAAAGATAGAAATATAGTCATTGTGCAGACCAGTGCTTTAAACTGTGATCTCCATGAGTACAGTAGATTTGTAGACAGCCCAGAGTCTCTTTGTGAAATGAGATGACCTCACATGTTGCTGAGTGATCATCTGTATCTGACAGCACCCGTAACCGCTTGCACCGCAAATGTGGAAGCATTCCTCACTCTCATGCATGGCTCTGTTTGAAGCTTTCTTCTTTTCTTCCTCGTCCTCTTTCTTTATCTTTGTTCCTTTTAATAGTTGATCCCATTCTTATGCTTCTTGGATTTCAAACGCATATCTCTGAGGTGGCTTGATGTGTGCAGCATGTCCTGACAGCATGACGGACAGCACCTCCACCCCCTCATCCCTCCTTCTCTCACTCTGTCTCAGTCCTCCACTCTGACAACCCCACCGTAGTGGCAGCGCGGCTGCTACCTGCTCAATCACACAGACTGTTGGCACCAGAAGAACTCACTTCTTACAAGTCCTCATTGTTCTCCTTTAATTCAAAGTCCCACCACCCCAGCTCCATCCCATCGGAGTACAGTATACACAAAAGCTAAAAATCCCCTCCATCATCTTGGAGATTAAAGGCAGGTATCAGATGTTGAGTTTACTTGAGTAAACTGATCCAGAGTGACGGCGTGTCACTACTGGAACAGCACTTGTATCGTGGTTTTTGAAGCAGTTACCCATTGAATGCAATTCAAGAAATTCAATATACCTCAGCAGAAGGTGTGGGAATAGTGGGTGGAAAATATTTGAACAGAAAATTAACGCCTCCCAGTGGAAGGATAGGCTAACTGCACAGGGTTTGTGAGTTGCAGAGTTTATGTAGTGTAGTTCATCACTGCCATCTGCTGGCTTTCTGACTTCTTTTGGACTTTGTCGATCTGCCTGTACCAGGTTAGAAACTAAAAACTGAAATTGAGATTTATAGTGAACTTGGGTTTGATGTGCTTGAATTTGTATTTTAGAGAAACTCTTCTTTGATTGATTGTTGAAACCAGCATGGATAATAGAAAGGCATCAGAGCAGGCATAATTAGACCATCAACCCCTTTTGATACACTGAAAATCACAATCTTTGATGCATTGATTTAAGTAGGTCTTAACTCTCCCCTAAAATATTAAGATTAAAGTAATAGTTTGACTTGGCAAAAAGGCTTATTGGCTTTCTTTTGGAGAAGATGAGAAGATCAATACCATTTTGTGTGCTTTTAATGTCAAAACTAATTTGCTTTTGCAGGGATTATATTTATTATTAGTACAGATTGTTGATTATTTCTGTTTTTATTTGAGTGAAAAAGGACAAAACGCAATATGAGTGCTGACCACTGTTGGGTTTGTATCTTTGGTTTTGTATGTTTGTGTGTCCAGAGATCCTGAAGAAAGGCAGCTCGGTCCACCCGGCACTTCTTCAGAGGGAGACGGAGGCAGTGAGAAACAAACAGCGGAGTCCTCTCTACTGCGACCAGCTACTCCAGCACATCAGTTTAATTCCTACAGAGACCACAACATCATCTGAGTGACATGATCGTATAATAATATGATGGAGCATTTTTCAAAAGGACTTGTTCTCCTTAAAATGAAACTCAGTCATTAAGTAGCTACTTGCCTTAAATGCAGTGTTTTGACTGTCATGTGCATACGTAGATGACTGATTTCTTTAAAGTTTTAGGTGAAGTTTTGAAAATGCCTTTTAATGCAGAATGTCTCCACCATTTGTTACATCAGTTCCTGGATTCCTGTTATTGTTATCCTTTGGTTCCTTTTGTTTAATGAGAATGTTTACGATGCACTGTGGTTGTGTTTAAACGTTTTAGAGATACACTCATACAAATTCTTTGTGCATTTCTGCCTGCGCCCAATCTCCCAGCACCCCTCCGCCTCCAGATGGTGCTGAGTCTGAGATAAGCCATCATGGGATGGTTGTCTTCAAAATAAAAGTATTGGAGGTTTTCTTCGTTTTTTTGTTTAAAAAAACACACTTAAATATTGAGATGTGTTAAAATAAATATGAATCTTTTAAACATGGAATGAAGCCACCATTTTACATATTTCTCATATGGTCACGTTTCTTTTATACACTGTATGCTATTTAAACAAAATTGACTTATTGTAATTTTTATTTTGAATGTTCTGGCCGGATGCATTCTAAATGTGTTTATTTATTTATGTATTTATTTCAAACTTCATATTGACGATAGCAGCGAAACTGCCTCTCCTCCTTCATCCCATCCATCCTCTTTAAAGAGCTCTCTGACCCTCCACCATGTAGTCACCTGAGTGCTGACAGCAGAGCTTTCTTCATGGCATCTTTCTAAACTACGACGAGAGAGACATATCCAGGCCACCGTTCATCATGCTGCAGATTGGAGATGAGGTGGTGTATTTCTCGGCGGTGTTTCTGCTGGTGGTGTTGGGGACGCGGAGCGCCACTGGTGCCTCCCTTCTCACCGCATTCCTCTACGTTTTCATGGTGATGTTCCGGTTTCCCGCGGTGCCAGGGGACCAGGCCGGCCGCGTCCTCCGGCCCAGGTCTCCATCAGGCGGCGTCCTGGTGGTTGCGCACCGCGGAGGCAGCCACGATGCTCCGGAGAATACCTTGGCAGCGATCAGAGAGGTGACATTCAGGCATTGTTCACATGAAAATATGTGCATGTGTACTTATAGCTAAAGTAGGCCGATACTACAGATATTTAACACCTACATGAAACCTATGCTATTTAGTTTCTGAATCAATCCCCAGCACTGCAGCTGCGAAGGAGCCTCTAAGGAATGTAAAGGTATTGTCATGAGGGATTTTTGTGTCGTAAGAATCATGTTGATAGCTTTAGCTGCTTAGGCTTTGCATGTCGTGACTTCCCTTTTTGCAGTGTAAGCAGAGTATCATATTCTGAATGGACAGGGATAAGTGGTTCAATTTGTATCAGATCAGTGGCCCATCATGCTCTTTGAATTCTAATGTAATGTAATGTTTATGAATTGATGTCCACTTCATGACTTGTAAATAATTTCTGACTTCACTTTTTCTGGGGTTTTTACATACTGAAGGTGCTGAGTCAGCTGTCCTTGTCTCATAACTCTCCCACATGCATACATGCAGTTAGCATCTTCTGCTCTACTTAAACTCATACCTTTAATCTGTCTAGTTCCTTCACCTCTGGACGAGTTTCTTTTATTCTAACAAGCCATTGTTCAGCCTCTTCTTGATCCATTAACCTATGTAACTTGCCCCTTGTAGGCAGCTATTGAATGTGGTGGAAAAGCTTACATTATAAAATATGCTCAAGCGTTTGTAAGTGGTCCAGTGGTGAAACAGCTGTTTTCAGATTCGGTAATGATGAAGGAGATCTCCAGTTTGCTGGAGGTTGTATTTTTCACTGTAAGTGATTTGAAATTGAGATGGCAGGAGTCCTCCTCTAGGTGTCACTTTTGACTAATGATTATTTTCAGTAACATGGTTATTCAGTTTTTTGTTATCAAGCTAAGAAGCCCAGCTACATTCAATATTTGTTTAATTGTTTGGGAGTATTTAGTAATGCTTTTATTCAAGTTGTCATTTTTAAGTGTGATTGGTAAACCATTGACTACCAGTCAAACACAGAAATGAGAACGGAAACCTTCTTCTGAACATTTTCCATAAAAGGGGAGGGCTACAGAGAGGCTCAAACATACGTTACTGAGGTGTTGTGTCTCATGAGACTGAGGTCAAAGTATAGTTTGTTGTCTTTGCCTAAAACTGGAGCAGCCACCCTTTTAACTTGAAATCGGTTAACTGTGTCCTAGAGACAACTTAAAATCAACATGATCCATTTGAATGCACTGATAGTCTCTACTCTCATCATCTTTCATGTCAAACATTTAGTTCACATCCGTACTTTCCATGTGTCTATAGCACTGGAGAATATGGAGGATATATCCTTACTGTTAAATGATAGTACTGACTCACTGTGTCACACTTTCTTACTTATGTAGGCTCATTGTCTCATGGTGTTCAAAAACCCAAGCCCAAAACAGCGTTCTACCTGTCAGTAGATTTTGCAGAAGAAGCTGTATTTTCATTTTCTCTTCCCCCTGTGATCCTTCTTTAGGCCAGTAGGAACGGGGCAACCGGAGTGGAGCTGGACCTGAGTTTTACAGCTGATGGAGTGCCCGTACTGATGCATGATGAGACTGTGGACCGCACTACCAACGGCTCTGGACCTGTTAGCAAACTGCAGTTGGTCCAACTTAAGAGGCTAGATGCTGCTGCTTGTCACAGGCTGAAGTATGCAGCATATTAAAGAGTCATTTCCTCTCGTCTAAGCATGTGAATTAATGCTTAGATTTCTAAACATCTTAGCTTGTCATTTAATGTTTAAGTAAAGAAACAAAGGATGGTGTGTCCATGAAATAAGATGTAGTTGATTGGAAGTCTGTGAAGATCCTCATATTAAAAGGTTTGAGATGCAGAATTACAGTTTTCATATGAGTGATCCCTTGCCCCTCTGTCACCATTTGCGGTATCTCTTCTCACAAATTTTAAAGACTTAAAATAAAGGTGCAGAATTGGAATGTGAAAGTGTGATACAGCAGGAATGTTACCTCAGTTTTGCCTTAAAAACCTGTGATTTATTTTGTCTCCAGGGACAGGTTCAGTGGTGAGAAGGTCCCAACTCTGCAGGAGGCGGTGGAGGAATGCATCAGACACCAGCTGACCATCTTCTTTAATGTCAAAGATCAACCTGACAAGGTACTGAATAGAAAAGACTCCAGATAAAAATATGCGTACATGCATATTTTGACCAATGATGTTATCTGGCTGCAGCTAATAGACATGCTCAATGCAGAGAAGTTGCAACTCTGTTTGTTTAATTCAATCATGAGATACTTATTTATGTAATCTCTTTAAATAAACCAGTTTATTATCAGATAGTTAAATACTGTTCTGTAAGTAATTTCTCCTGCTTCTGTGGAACATTAATAAATTATCCTCTTTTCCAGGCGACAGCAGTGCTTCATGAGATGTATGAGAAGTTCCCTGTCCTTTACAATTCCAGCATTGTTTCTTCTTTTGAACCCAAAGTCATCTACAAGGTAACAAGGAACATGACTGATTAACTTAAATGATAATCATGGTTTATAGGAAGCTATTTGGGGCGCCCTGGTAGCTCACCATGTATCAAGGCTGAATCCTTACCACAGCGGCCATCGGTTTAACCCTAACATGGGCCCTTAGCTGCATTTTATCCTCTCGATCTCTCTCAGCTAAAACCAAAATATGATGTGCATTTCTGATTTGTTGGTGCTTTAAACTGAACCATCACGCATACCATCATAAAAGTAAACTATAATTAGACTGCAACCTCTTGCGGCCCACAGATGCGTCAGACTGACCCCAACGTGGTAACAGCTCTTATCCACCGGCCCTGGAGACTGAGCCGCTTTGGCGACGGCACTTCTCGGTCCCTGTCAACATCGGGTCAACTGTGGATGGGGGTTCTGGACGTCTTGTTGGACTGGGCCCATCACCACATACTGTGGAAACTCTGTGGGGTCTCTGCCATCTTCATGCAGAAAGACTTCATCTCACTGTAGGTGAAATTTAATGTGTTTTACTGTTACGATACACGGGTGCAAAGTTGTGTGCGAGTCACAGGGTTTAAAAATGCCCCACAAGTTGTTAAGACAAATCTTAATATTGATCTTGTATGCATATAATCTAAAAAAATAAAAATAAAAATAAAGTATGATTTAATGAAATGCTATCAAACCCTTTACCAAGTCATAAGTAGACACTGCTTTACTAAAGGGGTTCACTATTGCAACCAAAGAAAGTACTTATCTGGCTGTGGGTTGTGTTCCTTATTTACTGAGCTGTATTTTGTTATTTTCCCTTCGTACATAGGGACTATGTTCAGTACTGGGCAGAGCGAGGTGTGGAGGTGGTGGGCTGGACTGTTAACACTGCTGTGGAGAAACACTACTACCAAAACCTGCTGAAGATTGGTTACATCACCGACAGTCTGCTGGAAGACTGTGATCTTAATTACTAAACGATCACACCCACACGCACAGGGAGGATTCAAATCTCAAGTGTTTAGACTTGTTAAATAGAACATTTTATTGTACAACTATATTCCTCTGTTAGACTTAAGACTACAAAACTTCTATAATGACTACATTTCCCTGAGTCTTGTCCTTTCAAAGACCACACAAATATGGAAATATGGAAATTAATTCATTATAAAGTGGAAGGAAGCTAGAAATTTGGTGCTAACTAGCTCGATAGTGGCAATCGAACAATCCAAGCTTTATATGATTTACTGTAAAGGTAAGAATACATCATTACCTGCAGCTAGCATACAGGTAATTTCCCTTTTAAATCTACACACCCATTAAACTATGAAGACTCAGATGTATTCTTCCTAGTCTTTATCCTACTACCAGCAGCAATAAGTCAAAGTTTTATGGACCAGGGATTGGGATTAGGCTACTTTAAAGATCTTTTCTACCTTTTGTGCTGATCTTTCAGAGGCTTTAAAGAGACATAGAGTATAGTTGTAACATTAGACATGTTTGCATCATATCAATGCCTGCTGTCATGTTATGTATTTACTAATAGCCTAGAAGATCTGTTGTTAATATTGTGACATGGTGATACTTGATTGTTCGGAAATTTGCCTTCTGTCATTAAGTGCCACAGATGCACAAATACACCAGAAACTTTGAATTAAAATGATATCTGATTGTGACCTTCAAAGGAGGGAGAATAATGCACCACTGAATCCTGACACACATGTGGTGGGTATGAGTGTAGGTGTCAGAGACGAGGCAACATAAAGTCCAAAATATTTGTACGATGTAACATTCTCATTGTGAACTATTAGAGAACAAACTCTTTTGTGACCATGGATGTTGCCAGAGTTGTAAAAAAAAAAGGTTGAGTCCACATTTTATTTCATACACCTGAGAAATGTTTGACTAGATACAATAAAACCTGTAATCTATTATTCATTTAACTTGATATCCTCACATAATGGTCTAATGCTGCTTTTATATGAATTCTTCACACTGCTTGGAATGTAACTGAGAGGCTGAAATACTGATTCACTTCCTTTTAATTTAATTCAACTTGTTTTGCCTGAAAACATTCTTTACAGCCAATATATTTAAATGTGCTTATGAGAATATGCCTTATTTAAAGTTATTTAAGGAGTTATTGTAGGCCAAAGGCCAAGAACCTCGTCCTGGTGACTTGTTACCAACAAACTTGTCATGCTAAGAATGTCTTATATTGTCTTATATTTTAATAAGAGATAAATCAACATAGGGTCACTCATCAACATATGTTTAATTCTTTTTTAGGTAGAAACAAAGCTTTCGAATGTAAATTCAGTTTGTAAAACTGGTGGAAGTTAATAATGCCTTTTGGGTGAACGTCCTAACTTATTACGTCCTATAACTTATTACAAATGCGAGACTTTTCTTTTTTATTAATTTCTGTAAATGTCCAGCTGGGCGTCTTTGTCAACCCCGCTTTGAATTTCATTCAGTATGTAGTAAAGCTTGGTTGAACTGTAAACATGGTTGTGTGTATGTGATTGCATTGTGCACCTGACCACACCTGCGTGTACTGTAAACACAGAGACGTTGAACAGATGGGGTCCACATGGTGGAGCAGACAAAAGACCCTCATTGAATAAATCCTCATTCAAGTTAAACGACAGCATTGGATTTGTTTGAACTTCACTAGAAATTTAGTTTGCCTAAAATTTCGGAAAAAAATGGGAGAAAATGGAGGTTTCAGGTTTCTTACAATCCGGAGACGCTGTCTCTTTAAGGCCCCGAGGGAGGCGTGTAGGACGTTGAGCGAGAAGTGGTGCGCGGTGAAGGTGTGCGTTCAATGTCTTATGAATGACAGCCGCTTGTTCAGGTTTTGCCACATTGTGGCAGTGCAGTACACTGGATGAACAAAGTGAGTTAGGGTAAAGGCAGGACAGAGGGGGAGGGTCGCTGAATGAGATGTGCCCCGACTGCTGGTTTTACGCAGAGAGGAGTACAGCGCAAGGTTGTGTTTCTGCTTGGTTAGCAAACAGTCCTTGTAGTCTGTAGTCTAGTCAACTCCGTGGATTTGTGTTGGCGTCAAACATTCACCCTGTGAGGGAAATTCAACCTGATCAGCTGAGAAGTGGATTGATTTTCTGGAGGAATGTGTTTTACTTTAAAGTAGGCCAGCTCCACCTGTATCTGCTACGTCTGGACTTCTTTTTACTTCAAAGTGCCAAAACTAAACTTTACTTAGAACTCTTCCTGCGCATGATGTACACAATTACAAGAGGTCCCAGCAAACTGGTCACCCAGCGACGGACAGGTAAGATACTGCTCTGTCACGCTTTCAGAGATCCAGCAGATAATTCATCTTACTTTCAACTTTTCTTTCCTAAAGTAAAATGTAAACTTTCTGTTATTTAGGGCCTACTCAGCAGCTTGACAACCAAATAAACGACTTCAAGCACAAACAAACTTCCTGGAGTATGCCTGAGTAAGTTTCGGAGAGAGACCAAATGCTCTCAGCAGTGTGTCTGCACAGTTAATCGTGCTGGTTAAAACATGTTAGTGAATGACAGCTGTGGACGTCATCAGCTTGAGACAGACAGCCCTTCTTCATCTGCCTGAATGATTTATAACACTGTGTGTGTGTGTGTGTGTGTGTGTGTGTGTGTGTGTGTGTGTGTGTGTGTGTGTGTGTGTGTGAGAGAGAGACTGACCTTGTGGGAAGTCAAGGGGGCATGTTGTCCTTCATTCAGCTGTTCTCGGACTCCCACACAATCACCCATGCTTGAATTTCAGCCCAAGGGCTGATATTTATGTAGCATTTGCTGAAAACATCAGACTGCTTTGTGACACGCTGTTTATCCTTTTATATGCATCAGCCTTCCTGCACCCAAGATAGTTTTCAACCGTCCGAATGGGAAGAAGTACCATCACCCTGCTCCTGCTCTCCCTGCAGACAACCAGCAGGAAGAGAGCTTCACGCCCGCGCACAAGGAAAACGTCAGATTTGTCTATGATGGTAAGGAAATTACTCTCACCATTTAGACAGTCTAACTGGAAATACGAGAAGCTGAGCCAACACTTTAACAGTCTCAGTGGATCCAGACTCCTGCCCCTCGTCGGCTGTTTTGTGAATGACATTGTTTTACAATAAAGCTGTTAAAATGACACGCCAACCTGCCCGCTCCCAGGCCTCTCCTAGACACAGCTGCTCGGACACTGATAGCCGTGATAGGCACCTAGCCAAAAAATGCTCTCACACTCACACATCATGCTCCTCATAACCCCCGCTGGCACGTGCTGAAATACACAGCATGTCAGCATTTTGGGCTTTTAACTTAGTGCCCGCCGGCCACTCAGGGAAAAGAGTCTTGTTGTCTAAATTTGAGGAAAGGCAACAAAGCTGTCTGCCAGAATGAAGGGTTTGGTTGGGTCTGTGATGAAACCCTAAGCAGTGACCTAGTTTTTGAAGTGTGTGCTTCTTTTTAACATTCACAGTCAAATACAGTGGCTTGGTTTTTCTTACTCTCTGTGTCCTGTTAGTTGCTGGCGTTAAAGCAGAAGCTCATAAACAACTCTAGTAACCTTGTCGTTGAGTGAACAAGGACACAAAGAAGGCCCCACTCCCCTTCTGTTCAGGGTTGATTTATACTTTCGCTCTCTGAAATACTCCAATACACGATATAAAGAAGCTTAACCATTTTAGTTTTCAGTCATGACCAAAATGCAGCTACCTTACATACACACACACACACACACCCTCACTCACTAGTCAACATGCTGCATTATTTGAAATAGTGTGCCTTTTAAGCATTTGCCCTAGTGGACTTTACTCTGACGCTGTAGGTGTGACACTAGGGGGCAGAAGATTCTAACTTGGACAAGAAAGATATGTGCTATTATTACACACTAATCCATTTTTTAATACCATATCCTTGGGTTAAGATTATCAAAATGTATTATATTTCTTTTGATTTAGTTGTCAACTGTGTGATCTGTTGATAGATCAGAGATGTAGTAAAACAAATTATAGACATACAGTTAAGCTGCAGCTAATGTCTATTTTAGCTACAATCAGTGCATAATCAATGAATCTACTTTTTCATGATTATCTTTGATTAATTAATTACACGATTAGTGGCCTATAAATAGACATTGAAAACTACAACTTTCTAGGGGAGGAGGGGTTTTCTTCAACTGTTGACTTTGTTGTTTACGTGGCTACCTAAACATACCGTATAGAAGCTTGTAAATAGTAGTAGATGTACTGACTGAGTCGTTGTGTTTTCAGCCTGGCAGGAGGTGGTGCAGCAGGAGGGGGGGTCAA
Organism: Etheostoma spectabile; assembly: GCF_008692095.1. Lineage (NCBI taxonomy): Eukaryota > Metazoa > Chordata > Actinopteri > Perciformes > Percidae > Etheostoma > Etheostoma spectabile. The sequence continues at coordinate 8,753,801 of NC_045747.1, forward strand.
AGGAGACCCAGGGAGCAGTCCACTATGAAGAACCTACTCCCAACCCACACGTGCACAGTGAGTACAGCTTCTCCTCCTCCTCAAGCTTTGGTTATACTTGTGCGCACCCTCTATGTTTGATATTTTAACTTTTGACAGTCACAACAGACTCCGTGCAAATGATTCACACCCGGGGCACATTGGCCTTGGAGAACTCGTTGTAACCTAGCAACGGAAACAAACAGTCCAAAGCAGTCGCAAGACCCATACAGGTCTACAGAGCTGGCCTTGTTCAGGCTATTGAAAAAATATTTAGTGACCAGATAAATACGCATAATTTATACTTATTTCCCAGTTGTGTCAAAAGGCTTCGCGGTCCGAATGGAAGCCTCTCACGGTCCGGTTTTGGACCAGAGTCCGCCAGTTGGTGACCCCTGTAACATATAGTTTGTTGGAAAAAAAAGTGATGAAAAAGTCATAGTATTTGTATGTCGAAAAAGTGATTTAAGAAAAAAAGTCATAGTGAATACCTTTGTCTTGGAAGCACACCTATGCCTGGACTTTCTTTTTTTCTATACTTACTTGAATCCCTGGCCCCAAAGAGCATCTTCAAACATCTGACTGAACTAAGCACCCTGGACTTTTTTGTCTTTCATAGTATAGTATGTCGGAAAAAGTGATTTAAAAAAAAAAAAAGTCACGCTATAGCATGTCAAAAAAAGTGATAAAAAAGTCAATGTAGCATGTCAAAAAAAGTCCCAGCATAGTATGTTGAAAAAAGTCCTAGTCATATTAGTTTCTTGAAGAAAAAGTCATATTTTGTTGAAAAAAGTCTTTGTAAAGTATGTTGAAAAAACCATATGGTATGTCGAAAAAAGTCCTTTTGTTGAAAAGTTAACTAAAAGTCATAGTATGTTGGAATAAAAATCATAGTATAGTATGTCAAAAAAGTCATAGTGTAAAAAAGTGATAAAGTCATAGTATAGTATGTTGAAAAAAGTCAGTGTAGTCCGTAGAAAAAAGTATAGTATGTAGAAAAAAAATGATGTAGAAAAAAAGTGAGAGTATAGTATGTCGATTAAAAAAAAAGTCTTAGTAGTGTGTTGAAAAAAGTGATAAAAAAGCCATGGTATTAGTGTAAAAAAAAAACGTGATTAAAAAAAAAAAGTCATAGTATGTTGAAAAAAAGTCATAGTCATAAAAAAGTGATGAAGTCATAATATAGTACGTCAAAAGTCAGAATATAGTATGTCGAAAAACGTGATTTTAAAAAAACAAAAAAAAATTCATAGTATGTTGAAAAAAGTGATAAAAATGTCATAATATAGTAAATGGAAAAAGTCACAGTTTAGTATGTGGGGAAAAAATACATGGTATAGTATGTTGAAAAAAAGCATAGGATAGTATGTCAAAAAAAAGTGATAAAAAGTCGTAGTATAGTATGTTGAAAAAAGTAATAAAGTTATTGTATAGTGTACTGTATGTAAAAAAGTGTTTAAAAAGTCATAGTATGTGTGTCTAAAAAGTCATAATACCATATGTTGAACAAAGTCATAGTATAGTATGTCGAAAAAATGATAATTTCATAGTATAGCATGTTGAAAAAAGTCACAGTATAAAAAGTCATGAAGTCATAGTATTGTATGTTGAAAAAAAGTCACAGTATGTCGAAAAAAGTAATAAAGTCATAGTATAGTATGTGGAAAAAATGTCATAGTATAAAAAAGTGATGAAGTCTAATACGGTATGTTGAATAGTACTGTATGTTGAAGAAAGTCAGAATATAGTATGTTGAAAAAAGTGATAAAAAGTCATAGTATAGTATGTCGAAAAAAGGTCGTAGTATTGTATGTTGAAAAAAGTCATAGTATGTCAAATAAATTATAACGTCATAGTATGGTGAAAAAAAATCATAGTATGTAAAATTAAAAAAATTAAAAATCAAGGTATAACATGTTAAAAAAAGTAAAAACATAGTATGCATAAAATCGATAGTATTTTAAAAAAGTCATACTATGTATGTAAAATAAATGATTAAGTCAAAGTATGGTGAAACAAAGCATAGTATGTAAAAAAAATGTATAGTATGTAAAAAAAAAAAAAAAAAGTGATAAAAATTCATAGTATAGTACGTAAAAGAAAATGATAAAGTCATAGTATAGTTTGTGGAAAAAGTCACAGTATAGTGTCGAAAAAAATACATGGTATAGTATGTGGAAGAATGATAAAGTCCCATGTTGAAAAAAGGGATAAAAAGTCATATGTTTAAAAAAAAAAAAAAACGTCAGAATATAGTAGGTCGAAAAAAGTGAAACAGTATAGAATGTCAAAAAGTCATAGTATTGTATGTTGAATAAAAGTCAAAGTATGTCGAAAAAGTAATAAAGTTATAGTATATGGAAAAAAACGTCATTGTGTAAAAGTGATGAAATTATTGTATTGTATCTTGAACAAATGGAAATATACTATCTCAAAAAGTGAAAAGTCATATAATATGTTAAAAAGCAGTATGTATGTAAAAGAAAAAGTGTAAAGTCATAGTATGTTAAAAATAAGTCATAGTATGTAATAAAAGTAAAGGTATAGTACAGTATGTTGAAAAAAGTGTTAAGTCATAGTATGTATGTCGAAAAAAGGTTGTAGTATTGTATGGTGAAAAAAGTCATAGTATGTTTTTATATAGTAAACAAAAAAAAAAAAAAGTCAAAGTATAGTATGTTTGGAAAAAGTGAAAACTTAGTATAGTATGTTGAAAAAAAGTCAGGATAGTATGTTGAAAGAAAGTCATACTATAGTATGTAAAATCAATGATGAAGTCGTAGTATGGTGAAACAAAGTCATAGTATAGTATGTAAAAAAAAGTTATAGTATGTTTTAAAAAAAAAAAAATAAGTCAAGGTATAGTATGTTGAAAAAAGTGATAAAAAGTCATAGTATAGTACGTAAAAGAAAAATGATAAAGTGTCGAAAAAATACATGGTATAGTATGTGGAAGAAATTATAAGAAAGTCATAATATTTCGAAAAAAGGGATGAAAAATCATAGTATGTTTTAAAAAAGAAAAGAAAAAAGCAATAGTATTGTGAAAAAAGTTATAGTACAGTATGTTAAAAAGCCATAGTTGTATGTTGAAAAATGATAAATTCATAGTGTACGTATGTCACAAAAAAGTCATAGGATAGTATGTCAAAAAAAGTCGTAGTACTGTATGTCGAAAAAAAAGTCACAGTATGTCGAAAAAAGTAATAAAGTCATAGTGTAGTATGTGGAAAAAAATGTCATAGTTTAAAAGTGATGAAGTCATAGTATTGTATGTTGAACAAAGTCTGAATATAGTATGTTGAAAAAAGTGAAAAAGTCACAGTATAGTATGTCAAAAAAAGTCAGTATAGTCTGTAACAAGACAATCGTCACTATTCACTGTGTCATCAGCAGACAAGAGTGCAGTGTCCTGAACAAACGCGCCATTTTTAAAAAGTTTTAGCCAGACACCGTGAGATTATAGCTACTCTTTGCACTATTCACAGAACTTTATATATATTTATATTATTGGCTATGATGAGCCACAAAACCACGCCGTGGTCAAATAAAGTGCTTAAAAAAAAGTCATTGTATAGTATGTCAAATAATGTCATAAAAAGTCATAGTATAGTATGTTGAAAAAAGTGAATTAAAGTCGTAGTACAGTATGTTGAAAAATGTGATAGTCATAGTATAGTATGTCCAAAAAAAATCATAGTAGGGTCGAAAAAAGCAATACAGTGATGAGTGAAAAAATGGATATGAGAGAGTGACAGGAACACATTTTCTCTTCATCCATGTGTGTTCTTCATCCCAGTGACATAGGTCTTGAAACCAATTGCACCTTAAAGGATTTGAACTCTCAACTTTCTGTCTTTCAATCATTCTCTTATCACCCTAAACTATCTGACCTGTCACCAAAGTTTAAATTTTAGCCATTTGGCTTTTTCACTTAGTGTACTGGACCTCAAAACTTACTGAGACATGCAGGATGTAAACACACAACCTCCTGACTTCCAAACATTCTCTTATCCCTCAAATTTCTCTGACTTGACACAAATGTATGGTTTTTGGCACATTTGTCTCTTTCACTTAGTATATTGGACCCTTAAAACTTCCTCAAACACATGAGATTCAAACACTCAACCTCTTTCAAGGAAACTCGTTTTGGTTGTAACCCCAGGGTGTGTGGTAGACTGGGCAAACGATGACAGAGCAGCTGAGGGTGTTTGTGTTGTGTTGTTTGTGTCTTCCCATCACAGTCTCATCCCCCAAAGCTATCTGGCCTGACACAAAGTTTATGTTTTTGTGTAAAAGTCAGAGTTTGTCATTGAAAAAGTCCTAAAAATACATGTATGTCGAAAAAGTCTTAGTATAGTATTTCGAAAAAATGTGACAAAGTCATAGTATAGTATGTTGAAAAAAGTCATAGTACCACATGTAGTGTGTTGGTTAAAAAGTTTCAGAATAGTATATTGTGACTTTTCTGACATGCTATGTTGTTTTTTCATGACATACTAAACTCCGACTTTTTTATGACATGCTATACTACTACTTTACCATCCTATGATTTGCATTTATTCATGTATGTATTTTTTTATAGTAGTTATGTACAGGGATCATAGACTGTATATTATCAATGTACAGTCTAGGGGTGTGATTTTCTGTTTATCAAACACTATACATCATAGACAAAGTAACAAATAGATTTTAAAAAGTTAAATTCTGAATAATTTTAATTATTTGGAGTTGTAGTTGTGACTTCTAGATATCAATAAACGCGATAATTGTAAGAGTTTTGTTTGTTTTGCCTTATTTTTAGTTTGAAAGTATATACCGGAAGTACTAGGATGCTGTACTCTTGCTGCAGACGTATGTATATAGACAAATATATATATATATATATATATATATATACATACATACGCGCGCTACATGTTACAGTTGTGACCACCAGAGGGCAGTAGGCACTGGTGATTCCCTGATACCGGAAATACTAATTAATTAATGTATTAACTAATTAATTATTATAGTGTCCTTTTCTATGACAAGCATAGAATAGCAATGTTTTAGGGTGTACGGACACACAAACAGGCTTTTAATATGATCTCATAGCATATAATCTTTTAAATTCCTTTCATCCTGTTTTTTCAGACTTTGTGCCTATAGATCTTGATGAGTGGTGGGCCCAGCGTTTCCTCGCCAATATAGACAAGCTATCCTGACACTTCTGGGACTTCTGGATCTTGACGGATCGTCAGGTGAGACCTGAAGCAGGACGGCTCGCTGAGGAGAGGAGGCCTGGGCTTGAGGTGCGATGGGTTGAAATGCCCTGGTGTGGTTCTAAATGGACGGACAGCGCTGGGACGCTCACATAGAAACCAGAGAATCACTTCACTTGAACTCTAGCCTGCTGACTACAACCAATCTCTAAACATTGTCTGCGACAGACTGCACACTTGAGGACGCCATCTTGGAGTTGAAGTTTCTCATCTTTCTACCCTCAGAACAGAAATGTCATGTTACTTGCATTAAAATCATATTTTCAAGCTCTTTTGGTATCTTGTTTACTCACGTTATTAGCAATACACACAGGACACCAACAGCTCCATAAATGCTTATACAGTATTTTAAATACGTTTTATTAGTATCAATGACACCTGTAGAGAATTCATGTTTGACCACTGACAGATGACAAGTCACACACACCATCTACCAGTTCTTTTTTCATTTGACCCAGTTCAAAAAAGATTTAATCACATGAACTTTTTCCACATTAGGTATTCCACTTCTTATGAATTGCAAAACATAAAATGTGAAAAAAGATTAATAATTTGAGAGATTTTAAGGGAAAAAGAACAAGGGCATATTTAAAAAAAAAAAAAAGCACATTAACAGCTCTAGCAGTGATAACATGTTGCATTTCTAATGAAACCGTTTCTTACCTCTTCAAAGCTCTAATGCACACTTTAGAATAAAACTTTTAGCATGACAAACATTTTAATGCATCTCTTCTTGCTTTCCCAACTTCATCTCTACATTGTTTGCATCCATATTATTGAAGATGTGGACAAGCCTGAAGAAATAGTGCTGAACACAGAGCCTAAAGACATACACGTTTACAAAGCTTTCAGCAGTTAATTGTCACTCCATCTGAGCTTTAAACGCCTTCACAAGTACTCCAGAGGGGGGGAAATGTCATTTTATGATTGCAGGCCAGTATTTCTCGACAAAAACTGCAGTTCTCCAGCTGTGTACACCCTTCAGCAGCTGTAAATGCATCAAAACCAAGTCAGTCTGCACCGTCCATGTCTGTAAACAGCTCTCAGTGCTTCTCCAGAGCTTTAGTCAGCAGGTCGTTAAGGCGGGAAATCATCGGTCGGGGATCGTCGTTCAGGCCTGCTGTGATCATGGCGTTATCATAGATCTGCAAAATATAGATAAAGAGAAATAATGGTGTGAAACTGCACGGATAATACTTCAAGCCAATTGGCAACTCACTTTAAGAGACAAATATCCCACACAAAGTTGATTATGTGCTGCCACAACAGAGACTGGGGAAAATTACAAATTCTTAACCAGCTATTAATTAACTATCAGACACTTTTAATGTCATATTGTTTCTTCTGAGAGTTATCATTCACTTCTACTCTTTGAGTGCTGTAAGAGCTGTTGTCAATAACGGAAGACTTCCTGCATATGTGTCAAAGTAAAAGTCTACCAGGAGCAGGAGGGATTATGTCCTTGTGAACAGCTGAAATGCTTCAAATGTGAAACTTGTCCATAAATAGATAAAGACATAAAGAAAGCGTTTCCTCACCATTAACTAAACTAAACTTTCCAGCAACCCCTGTAGGACATGACTTTATTGTTGGAATGATGGCAACTGTAATGGAAATTATTCTGAACTTATCAAGACAACAATGATTTCTTGAGTTTGCTGGAGCAGATCAGCAAAACAGTAATGGCCTTCTTACTATAAATGATGTTTTCCATGTGCAGCTCGGACCCACAGTACCTGTTCTAGTAGCAGTCCAGCCAGCTCAGAGTTGGTGTCCTTCAGTGCCTGCAACTTCTTGATCAGATCATGTCTGTTCGATGGTAAAAAGAAATACAAGATAGTGAGAGCTGGACACAAAAACACATTTAAAGTAATCATTTTTCTTTTATTCCATCTTGTAAAATACACACACACGCACGCTCTCACCCTGCATTGATCTCCAGTGTGGGCTGCAGTATCTGAGCCCTCTCTTCAGGGGTGCGAGCCAGCTGCTGGGTGCGGAGGAAGTGGCGTGCAGCACCCATTTCCAGCACTGTGATCATAGCTGGGTGGGTGTCCAGGCGTGGAGTCAACTAGGGGCCAGAGAAAAGTATTATGCAATGTGACATTTTTCGGGCTGAATATGAGGCCACCTTAAAGAGATCGGACATGAAAAAAAACATTTTGCAATGATTTAAATCCACGATAGAGCTGATGTCTTGTCAGGAAAACGCATTTGAGACCCTGACGTGTAAACTTTACCTTTATGTTGGTGACTCGGGGGCCCAAGGCATTCTTCATCCAGGATATGAGGTCATCGGCCTGCTCCTGCGTCAGGCGCTCAGAGGCTGTAGGAGAGAGAAGGCAATGAACAGGAGTGAGGACTACAACCGTGACACAGAGTTGTCCTGCTACACTGCTCAGCTTTAACTGGAGATATGAGAGAGGAGCAAACCGGGCTTGCTGTCTTCAAACTTCTCTTCTTTGTAGTGATCCACCACGATGTCTGTCTCCACAGAGATCATCTTCTTCTTGTCGAACTCCCTGAGGTGGAGCAGGGTCAGCTCATCAAACTGCTCGTAGCAGAACAACACCTGCACGTACACAAAAGACCCAAGGGAAATGTCCACAGCAGTTGTCATCCTTAATGAACAGCTTTTAATCAGCTTGACAGAACCACAATATTGTCTATTTTATTCTCATTTGACAATAAATGTAACGTAACATGTAGGACAGCCTAAGGCCTTTATACATACCTTTTAAATGAATTGAATATGGACTTTGGCATGATTTAATAAATAATGTTTGAATGTTAAACATACTGTACATGTGGCACAGCCAATGCTTAGAATTAACTGCATATGTGGGTGTCTACCTAGTTTTTTCACAAATTGATTTATATTTGCTAATAATGTTGAATTCTTGTCACTTTTTCATAATTATTTTCATAATAATTTCTGCAGTAACTCTGAGGACTCCCTAGGGGTCCCCGACCCCCTGTTGAAGATCTCTGATGTACTATGTTAGGAGTTAAAATATCGATGCATTCATCTGGCCAACTGATACAGTAAACACGGTACATTAAAGTTCAAGCCACAAAGGGGCTCAAATGTAAGCAAATATTTTAGATTTAAATGAATTATATCTTTCTGTGTATACTAATAAAAAACTAAAAAAAAATCTTACAAAACAAGTGTGAAAGGGACATGGGACTGAAGAATATATCAATAGGAATATGGCCTACAATGCAACTGGAAAATAAGAGCTGACCGACTTTCGTTAAAAGCTCCTTTGCTTTCCGGGAATAATGTGATAAACTGCCCTCTGTGAGGTGCTACAAAATATTTATTATATCACAAGTTAAATGTTAATTTCTCAGCACACATCACACCACTTGCTCACCTCCATGTCTTTCTGTTTCATGGCCTCATAGTAGGGGGAGTGCTCTGCAAGATGGCGGTTGGGGGCGCACAGGTAGTAGATGTTGCGTGTGCCAGCCTTCATGCGGGAGGAGTACTCCATCAGATTGGTGTGCTGGCCCGCTGGTAGAGCAGAAGACTCAAACCTCAACAGCTTTGCAATATCCTCCTGTGCAGAGACAGCATGGAGGGTCAAACTGTATTGCAATCATATGCAAGATACCACATTCCCGCTGCTTTTGAAATTTGTTAAAAAAAAAAAATAAAAAGAAGAAAAAGAAGAAGTTTTTTGCATTTTCAAAGTCACCTTGACATCTTGTTCCTGAGTGGTGACGATGCCCTCCCTCATGAAGAGGCCGTAGTCCTCAAAGAACTTGTTATACTTCTCTGGCTCCTTCTTGCTCTGGTCCAGCAGGAAGCGGATCACCCTCTGCTGCAACACGTCACGGAGCTTCCTGAAGCCAGAGGTGAGGGTAAAAAAAATAAGTACGTAATAAGTAAAAGAAACTGACAACGGCATTAGGAATTTATAAGTAAATCCTACAAAGAAATTTAGATTTTAATCATTTAAGAGCTAAACAAACATGTTTGTTTAGCTCTTAAATGATGATACCTTAAATACAAAAAACAGGTGAGTTTCATAGTAAAACGTTTAAAACTGGTGCTTCACCTGATGAGGGCGCTCTCTTGCAACAGCTCTCTGCTCAGATTCAGCGGGATGTCCTCACTGTCCACCACACCTACACACACCCACACACACACACAATGTTCAGCTACGCACTAAAAATGAAACATAATATTAATATAATCATGCATTTAGAAACAGTAGAGTAAAAACAAGCAGCTCCACCAGGAGCGGGTGGAGGCACTTGGGAGGATCCAGACCTCGGAGGAAGCGCAGCCACTTGGGCAAGATGTCAGTGGCTTTGGTCTGGATCAGGACCTTCCTGCTGAACAGAGCCACACTGGAGCCCATCTCCCTGCTCACATCAAACATGCTCGGCTTCTGTTGACAAATAATTATTTGTAATAAAGATAAATCAATGTGTACTCAATACCACCAAAAAAAAAAAAAAACTAATTGTGTTACATAACATGACCTTTCACACAGGTTGGCATTATTTTAGCGGTTGTTTTGACACATTTATGAAAAGTTGCTGATTTCAATCCCAGATTAGCCGAGGGGGGGGGAATGTGAAACAGAAACATTCACTTTAAGTTGGCTGGTGAGATTTTCCACTCACCGTGTCAGGGACGTAAAAGATGCTTCGGATGTTGAGCGGGGCGTCGGCACGGTAGTGCAGCGTGTAGCGAGGCTTGTCGTAGGCTTGGGCGACATAACGGTAGAATTCCTCATGCTGCCAGTCACTAATTTCCTTGGGCTCCATCATCCACAAAGCCTGATGGAAGACAGAGGCCAAACAACCATTAATAATAAAAGAACAGAAAAAAATCTCACGTATATACATTTGAAAGTATTACAGTGAAACCTAACTCCAGATGTATTCTTCAGCCTCGCTGCATAATTAACAGGCGTTAAGCCTTTAAGGTTCACAACAGGGGCACAATATCAGCATGTAAGCAATAGTGAAATGATGTGTATTCTTGGTTGCTTGTAATATGAGATTTTTGTTTTGCATTATGCAGAACTTGCTGCTAAAAACAGCTGCACTGGTCAAGCAAAGTTTCACCGTATTCATACCATGAATTTAGAAGGTTTTTGGATTGAGACAGAGAGAACAACAGAATCAGACAGGCTCACCTGCAGTGTGTTGAGCCTCCGTCCGTTCAGGAAGATGGGGAAGCTGACAAAGTTGCTGTACTTTGTCACAACATCTGAAAGAGATTCAACAGCTTGTAAGGCCATGGAGTGATGCTACACTAATGTGTTTTATCACTGCTGGTGTAGAAGGAGCTCCAGCAGTTTAACTCTTTACCTTTAACTCTGTCCTCGGTGGAAAACTCCTTGCAGTCGTCTTTGAGGTGCAGCACGATCTTTGTTCCCTGTTGAACACCACTGGCTTCAGCAATCTCAAAAACTCCAGAGCTGAAGAAGACAACGCCAGAGGATCACAATTGGTTATTTCACCGATGTATTCACTCTTTGTTCTGCCGCAGAACAGAACCAAACTCTGAAAATTTCATTTTCCCTACTCTTGACGTGGATATCAAAGACTTTCATTCCCATCCCTTCTCTCCCTCTCACCCGTCTGAGGACCACTTGTATCCGGGTGCGTCGAGTTCAGCGGACCGCGAGTAGACGTCAACACGGTCAGCCACCATGAAGGAAGAGTAGAATCCCACACCAAACTGACCAATGATGGTGCTGCTGGCCTCTGCCTGGTTCTGCAGGGCATCCAAAAAGGCCTGCAGTGTGGTGAAGAGATGATTATTATGACAGAATGAGGAGGATACATCATGAATACAGGTGTGACATTCATAGACAAACGGATGGATTTATTGGATTGTTAGTCGTATATCCAAAAGCTAGGTGAGCGTGGAAGAATGTCACCTTGGAACCGGAGCGGGCAATAGTCCCCAGGTTGGCCACCAGCTCCTCTTGGTTCATCCCTACTCCTGTGTCCTGTTAAGAGTCCAGAAAATCACAGTCACTCAAAAAGTCGTTACAGCTTGTTGTATGATATCCATCCACCAGGTGGCATCCATTTCAAAGACAGACCAGGAACCAGAGTTCATCAGAAGCCCTTTTTACTTATAGTAACCTGGTTCCTACTGTATTTAAGAAAACTGGGACATTTTGGATAAACCTCATTTAAAAAGCTACAGTGGGACCAACTACGTCATTGTTATGTACTGTGTAGAAGGGAAGATAAACAAGTCGTCGTGGGACAATCAATGAAAGAAGTGATGCTGATATTGGTTTATGGTTTTCTTTCAAGTTAACTCTGGATCTAGGAGACTGCTGGGACCAACAGAAACATGTCACTCGGTAGCCCAAAGCGGCTTTGAGAGCATCAAACCACTTCATAGTTTTTTGGTTTTGCATCCACTGAGATTCTTTTTTTTTCTTCTACAATTTCTGCCAGATGTTGAGACATCTTCTCCTGCTATCAACTCCTGCTCCCTCTGAATGGCCTCCTCTCCCCTAACACTGGGGAGGGCCTGGCCCTATACATTCCTGCAGTGGAACAGGGCTATGTTGTATGTCTAACAGAAAATTAACATGGGGCTGAAAGAAAACGGTCTGTCTTAATGGGGTCTTCCTTACTGGTAGAAATAATACCAATCAACCATTAACTCATGCAGACTGCACATTTTACACAGTCATGGGTATACCTGAATGGTGAAGGTGCCCTTGGCACCATCGGTCTGCAGGTGGATCTCCATCTGAGCCGTTTCACCACCTGCTGTCACCAGTTTGTGGCGCAGTTTTTCCAGAGCGTCACTGCCGTTGGAGATCAGCTCCCTGATAAACACCTGGTGGGACGCGGAAGCAAAGAACAGTTATAGTTCATTTACTGAAATGTCACTCCGGCTAAGGCTACATCAACATTACTAAGCTTTCATTTTAAAAAGTGTTTTAAAAAACAAAAACAATCTCCGCCCTACTGTGTTTTATAAGTAATCTGAAAATGCATATCACAGACAATTAAAAGGACACTGGACACAGGAAATGTGGCTCCTCGCTAAAAGAACAGCTCGCTTCCTGCACCAGTAGACCGTAGACGCATTATAAAGTGCAGTATTTAAACGGCAAAACAGCTGCTAGCATTGACATCAAGGTGGGGGGTGTGTAATTCATTATCCATGTTGAATTTATCACTGGTTGCCAAGGCTGATGTTGATTGTTAAATCTTCCGGAAAAGGTTCACATAATAGGGGCCAATTAGGAAACACATTGAGACTGATAAGAACCAATCTCTCAGTATCTCTCTCTCTCTCTTTCAAACACACTTACCTCTTTCTCTGAATACAAGGACCTGGCAACAATGTCCAGCAGTTTCTTCGTCTCAGCCTGAAATTCATGTTTGGACAAGCTACCTGCATGGATCAAGGATAGAACAACATTCAGATTTTTTTTTTTTTTTTTTTTTAACCTAACAAATGATCAGCTTCTCTGTGACATTAAAGGAGATGTACTGTATGTCTGCAGCTCTTATACCACCTTGAACAGACTCAGTATCACTGATGATAGTGTGCAGAGGCTCCTCCTCAGGCTCTTTCTCTGCCTCCTGGGTGCTGTAGTAAGACTGCTGGCTGAAGCCGAGACAGGACCGCTGGGAGCTCCACACTTTGGGCCGACTGCTCCACCTTGGCTGCTGCCCAAGCTGCAAGTCTGATACAGGTCCAATAAACTCAACTAAACATGGTCACTAAACAGGGTTTACAGACATGCTTGAAAACATGAACCTATCAGTTTGGTAGGTTCAGGATTTGATGCCGACATTTATAAATCATAAATGTATCTATGTTAGGCTATAAAAAAAATAAAATCTGATGTCATAACTGTGTCTTGTATGCCATCCCTCGATTTTAATTCGGATTTAGCAGTTTTGTAGTTTCTAATTAAGCTATCGGACTAACACCAGCTTGCGGCGTTTGACTGCAGCCTGGTAAATGAAGTCAAATTGAACCGCAGCTGTTTACTGTGATCTGGGCTAGCTCCCAAACCACTTAACGTTACCTCTGGTGAAGGAGCGCGAGGTAATTCGGCTGCTCAGACCTCGTGCACATGACGTTAGCCGTGAGTTGGTCCTCTGAGAAGAACCGAGGGCGAACCGAGCCAGCGCGAGACAGCGGGACATGATAAACCAGGGGCAAGACAAGACTGGTCGACTGACCGAGGGGACACACGCCGTACGACCTATGCGTACGACGGCAGCACATGCAAGACCCGCGACTGCGCCTTGTAATGACGTCAGCAGGGCGTCTACCACACTGCCCGATGAAAAGTGGAAATTTCTCCAGTGTTTGTAAGTCATCTAATGTAAATGTAAAAAGTGCACCGTTTAAATCCATAGGTATGTTTTAAAACACTACTAGTCGTATTTGTATCATCATTTGACAAAAATTAATATGCCAGTCAAGGTCAAAGAGTGGTCATCTTAACTATGATATAAAAACAAATACATGTTTAAAAAAATGTTGATGCTGAAACAATTTGATAATTGTCTATTTTGATATTTGATTAGTTGTTAGACTTAGGGTCTGTGTGTGTGTGTGTGTGGGGGGGGGGGGGGGGGGGGGGGGAGATTTTGAAGTTTATCCTTAACATTATAATGTACAGAATTGTTTACACTGTTGCTGTACCACAATAGAGTCCTCTCCAAATAGAAACAGAAACGGAGTCTGTGGCACACAGGTTTATTTAACAATATGGTATATAAGTACGAAATGAGCCATTTTAACCAATTTGTACAGTGATTTCATTCTTATTTTCTGAATATTTACAGTACTGTCGAGCTGCATGATTTACATTAGAGAACAGTTCATCATCAAGTCAAGTTTAATGCAAGAGAGAAAATGATGCACAAAACTCTCTAAACACAAATCAGCAGTCAAACAAGTTAATTTCCCACCACAGGCAAAAGAGGTTCAGAGAGAATTGAGAATTCTTTTTGACTGAGGGAGAGACAAAGCAATTTTTTTTTAAACATTTGCAAGACAAATACTGGGCCCAGGCCAGTAAAAAGAACATTCTGGCACCTGTGAACGTTAACAAGCCTCAATGCAGGATTCTTTTACACCTGCTTTTTGTGTCTGGGTGTGTGCAATAGTTCCTAGATCTATACAAATACATTTATCTCCCATAGACTCTGCAAACAGGAAAGAAACTAAGGCTTTCCCAAAGGCAGTCCTTTTGAAAAATGGCATATTAGAATAAATTAGCCAGGAACAGAGAAACTGAGCAAGAGGAGAAACCTGGCAAAAATTCCCAGACAAATTATTTTACAGTCTTCTCAACACGAACACAATATTAATTTGCAAAGGTACAAAATAAAAAATTAATAAAATGAAATATTTTTTGTTTTGAGAAGTTTTGTTAAAAAAGTCAATACCAGAGCATAACAAATGGAAAAACAAATGAAAACACCACAAAGACCAGGGCAAATTCTTGCATGGCTGGTCTGAACCAAAAATATATTCTTTGTGTCTTTGTTGTCTTCTTTTCAATAGCAATTATTAAATCGCTCTCTGTGTTGGAAGAAAAAGCAGTCCCTTGGTTTAAGGAAAGTTCACAGTCTGTAGGCCTCATATGACTAATTTGTTTGTATTTCTTTTAGCTTTTTACATTAGCAAGTACAAAACATTATCAGCTGAAAACAGAACAAGGCCTTTCTCTGTCCCAAAATGCTACAATCCTTCAACAAATTTCTCCAGCGTGTCTCCTGTCGTGTCACCCACCATACCCATGTCATTATTCAACCCCCCTCTGTTTGGTGTGTTAAGTTGCGGGAGCATGGCACTCTGCTCCGGTGTTCCCATGTGTCCCTGCTCCATGGAGCCTGACATTGGGCCTCCAAGGCTGGGGTGGGGCGAGCTGGAGTGGAGGGTGCCGTGTTGAGGTGAAGGATGGGGCTGTATTCTTGGGGAGGGACTGGAATGCGGGGGCTGCTGCGAAGGTGGACGGGGCGATTGCACTGGGGCTGGGGAGCGCACTTGGTTTCCCAGGGTGTTTGCCATTGTCTGGCCAGGTAAGTGAGCTCCTCCCTGGGCTTGGCCTTGGAGCATGTGAGGTTGTGGACTCATCGAGTTAGCCTGTGCTGGAGATCCCATCTGCTGCTTTAACATCTGCTGCTGCTGCTGAAGCATGCGCTGCTGGAGGAGGTTCTGGGGCCCATCCATGCCCATACCAGGTTGACCCATTTGAGACGTGGGAGGGAGCTGTCCCATGGGCCCTCCACCTCCTTGCATAGCCAATTGCTGCTGCATACGGAGCTGGGAGTAGCTTGCTGGCCCTGGCTGCTGTTGGGGGAACTGACCATGGCCCTGAGGCATGCCTCCCTGCTGCTGTGCCTGCTGTTGCATCTGCTGCATCCTGAGCAGCTGCTGTCGGCGATAGAGTTGGGGATTGCCATTTTGAGCAGCATTCATCATCTGGCCTTGGGGGCCCATGGGTGCCATGGCCTGGGGCCCTGCCTGCTGAGGAGGCTGCTGCTGAGGTGCCATCACTGGCCTCTGCACCTGGTTTGCCATGGCTGCCATGGCCTGCATTCCTGCCTGGGATCCAAGCATGGCCTGAGCGTTCTGCTGCTGCGCCTGCTGCTGCTGCTGCTGCTGCTGCTGCTGCTGCTGTGGCTGGGTGGCCTGGTACTTGGCTGTCCTCTGTTTAATGAAAGCGGCCATGAGGTGGGGGTTAGACTTTAGGATGTTGAGGACCTGCTGTTGCTGCTGTGGGGAGCTGGGAGATTTGAGGGTGCGCAATAATTCCTGCAGGGCACTCGGAGCAATGTTACCAGGTATCCCCCGTGGCATGTTTTGCTGCTGTGGTGTCATGCCCTGCTGTGAAGGCCCCTGGGGAGGCATGACCCCAGGCATTTGGAGGCCATGTTGCTGGGGCATCATGGGCCTCTGCATGAGCTGACCCTGCTGGAGCATAGGGCTCCCCTGAGCCTGCTGAGGGGTCAAGGGCCCCTGTTGAGGAGGGACCTGTGGCTGATGACTCTGGGGATTTTGCATGGGATTCTGCATCCCTGGACCCCACTGACCTTGCTGCATAGCCTGCATTACCTGGGGGCCCCGTGGCCCCTGCATCATCTGCATTTGACCCGGGATGGGCCCCATCATACGTGGGTGGTTAATAGGCATCCCATTCATGGCATAATTCTGCTGTTGCGGCTGCTGCTGCTGCTGTTGTTGCTGCTGCTGCTGCTTTGCCTTGGCTACCATCTCAATCTGTCTGGCCACCTTTAGGGCTGCCAGCAGTGGCTGCGGCTGCTGTTGTTGCTGCTGTGGTGGCTGAGGCTGCTGTTGGTGGGGCATGTTAGGCAGAGGTGACTGCTGCTGATGAAGAGGGGATGACTGAGGCCCTGGTTTGCCCTGCGGCCCTGGTGTTGGGGGCTGGCTGTTGCGGCCATTGTTGGGGAAGCCCTGGCCAATATTGTTAGGATTTGGTGGCTGCTGTTGTTGGGGCTGGTTGGGCATGGGCTGGGGGGTCTGGGGTGTATTAGGCTGCTGCACAGAGTTGGGGGTGTCAGGGGCAGCTGAGGTAGGTGGAGATGGCATGGGCATACCCCTTCCAGCCATGGTTGCCATTCTGCGGCGCATCATTTGAGCCTGCTGGAGCCTGTGCTGCAGCTGCTGCTGACGGAGTTTGTGCTTTATGTTGAGACAGAAGGGAACAGGACACTTGTTCTCCTGACAGTGCTTGGCGTGATAACAACATAGAGCGATGAGCTGCTTGCACACAGGGCAGCCACCATTTGTTTTACGCTTGCAGCCTTTGGTGTGTTGAACCACCCTCTTCATCTTCTGGCATGAAGGAAGAGAGCAGTTGGCATTACGGCACTGGCAGGCATGGACCAGGGACTGGATGCAGCGCTGGATGCTGAGACGACGGCTCTCTTGAGGGCTCTTGGAGGCCTCTCCACCCTGACCGTTGCTGTCGTCGTCCAGACCTAGGCCCCACTTCACCATCTGGTGCTCGTGGCCCTTAGCGTTGTAGCAGTTTATGCATAGGTCGTAGTCCTGATGAAAGATAAGGAAGACCCCATTAAGGTTGTGATAACATTTGAATTTTATTCATAACTGATATAGATTTCAAAACATATCGGTATAGTGCCATTATTGCCTACCTCGCAGACGGTGCAGTGCCATCGAGTCTCTACGTGGTGCTTGCACTCATTGCAGGTGTACACAAAGCGGTCCTGGCCTTGGTTGTGCAGCTCTACCAACATACACATTGTGCTCCATTTGCATCTTCTCAGTGAGCTGAACTCCCAGTGCTTGTCCCTGGCCAAAGTCAGAAAGGCATCACGGCCATCCATCAGGTCACAGGTCAACAGAGGGTCGGGGTCCATAATGGGTGGCAGGGTGTTAATGACTGGCCCAGCATGGAGATGGATGACAAAAAACACCTGGTTGTAGAAAGAAGGAGAACCGTGTCAATTAGTTGTAAGAAGAGCCAAAGTATGCTGTAATAAATTCCCAACTCTAAGTCCATCCCATGCAGGAGGCAATTTCTACATGCAATGTATCTGAACTGCTCTCTGATGCCAATGGATCCTGTTGTGTGCTGGTGTACTTACCTGCCCAGATGTTAGATGTACAGTAACATTAAATAACCTGTTCTGTGGAAATATTTGGACATCCATGTCAACCTACCAGTTTGGCTTAAAAGTACAGTATAGTATCAAGTGTTAAAAACAACTTAGTTGCTACAATGTTGCATGAAATGGCATTTTAGTTATGGAAATGGATTGCATGAAATACATTATAGTTGTTAGGGTTTCCCACCTCTTTGTGTTTCTCCATCGTAGCATAGAGCTTCTGGGACAGGTCATTGGCTACATTCGGCATCCCAGGCTTTTTCTTATTGGCTCGGCTGACGCTGCTCTTGTTTTTGTTGGTTTTCTTGTTATTCTTTTTTTTGGCATTCTTGCTGTCAGCTTGGGCTCCCTTGAAATAGATGGACATGAATTTTTAGAAAGATTACACAACAGACAAGATGAGGTTATGCAATTAAGCTGAGTGGTTATACAATGTCTGAATGACTGCTGAAAGCTTTAATATAATGAGGACTTGAGGATGATAAAATCTGGGGTGAAAAAGAGGCCTGAGTGTCAGGCTGTTGATTTTGGCATAACAAGAAACATATCACACATAAAAACCCATTTCAAAATTCTAAATGCACCTAATCCATCTAACTCACCTCTGTCGTCTCAGTGGAGGCTGTGTTCTCCTCCTTCTTCCTCTCTTCCTCCTCCTGCTCTAGCTCCTTGATGCTCTCCTCCAGTACATTAGGCCAAAAGTCACCCTCAAAGTACGGCAGCTCATTGGCACTGGTTATCCGGTCTTCTGTTGCCTGTTTGAAAATGTCCTGGACACAGACACAAAAAACTTCCATCAGGCAAGCTTGTAATACAGCTCTTAAAAGACGACCCTGTGTGTGCGTGTGTAATTGTGTATGCCTTTCAAATTTCTTGAGTAACGTTCATCCGATCTTTTTTTTGGAAAACGTTTTATATTGGCTAATAACCTTTATTGTGTGGTCTATTCTAGTTTGTTGAGGGAAAAAAAGTCACTGCCATAACGCAGGCTTTTCTGTCTTTTCCCTTCACAATAAAAGCCCAGCTTAAATTCACTTGAAGCCTTTGGCTAAGAGGAAACTCACTAAATGGCACTTATTGCCAATACTACATATCAAACAAAAGCCACACACTATATTGTATTAAGTTGCTATGAGCTGTAAATTTATCACTTCTAAGCATAAGGCAGAAGATAACAATCTCAGCTGATCGGGTAAAGAGAGCTGTCTTCCTTTGTCCCTTTTAGACTAGAGTGCTTAACATATAACCGTAATAACATTACCACTGGAAAATTACTTCAACTATTTAAATCCCTACTTTATCCCCCATCTCTCACCCCTTTTCCTGTCTATCCAGTGTCACTAATAAAAGGGAAAAGCCCCAAAAAGAAAATAAATTCATACTTTAACGTTACTTTATAACCGTCAGACCCCCCTTTATGACCGTCAAGCCACTAAGCCTGTTTGGATATGAATGCTTCTGCTGAAGTGTTAAATTCATACGATAATATAATGACAAGACAAGCACCCTGTCAAACACTGACTGTGGCAATATCAACATGCATTACCATTGACAAAAAAAGATGGCACTGACTGTAGTTAAAACAAAATTCTTTTTCTTTTCTTTTTTTTAATTGGCTTCTACCTTTTCTCTTCCCCCACCCAGCAGATTTTTGCTAAATGGGTGTCATAATGGGCTGGGTGGGTGGCACATGGCGCACTACCATGAGTCTGATTACTCCATATTTTAATTGTGATATTTTGTGAATAAAATCTGAATCTGCAACGTAACCAGTAACATTTCTCTTTTAGTTAAATGTAGTAGTAGTACAATGTTACAACTTGCCGGATTAAATATCAGCTAATCAACTGTAAAGTAGCTACATCTTTTAAGGGATCCCTTGGTTAATCAGCCTCTGCCGGGTAGAAAGTGAAATTGTAGGGGGAAAAAACCCGTTAACACCAACATTTAGTGGCAAAAAGTTTTATAAATTTTATATAGTAAAAGTGACTTTTGTGCATGGACAAGTGAAATGTAAATGTACTTGTCCAAAGAACAAGTGCCTCAAAAAGTTAATGTCAAGCCCTGTACAAACCAAAATTATGTGAAGTCATTGTAAAATGTTCAGCCTAATCCAGAGCAGACTCATAAAATCTATAACGTAATAAGGTATGGCATCTGACTGACACCTAATCAAAGACAGACCCAAACAGTCAGACACCCAGACTTACATACTTCACAATTCCAATAACTGGTGGCAAAATTGTACAGAGAAAATCTTGAGAGTCACAAAGAAATAACGTGGTGATCATTTTCTGACCTTGTAATCGTGTAGGATCCTCTCAGCAAAAGCCTTGTCCAGCATCTTTCTGTACCACTCTTGGAGCCTCTTGGGCTTCGGGATCTTCTGGTCAGGAGGGTGGCAGTGAAAAATGTAGTCATCTCCTTCGCTGGGTGGGCAGGCCCAGATGTGACCCATCACATATCTAAGGGCAACAAGAGCGGTCAGCCACTTGCAGGAGTGATACATTGAGCATTGGTTGAAAGTGTGTAAAACACTACACCGTGTAAAGTTACTCTTAACCCACCCCAGTTTCTTCACATACTCCAGGTAGCCTATTAAGATCTCATGGTACACTGCAGTCCTTAGCGCACGAGGTCTGAAGAAGTGAATACTGTCGAGGTATGATATGTAAACCCGTCTGCAAAACAAATATGGAGAATTTAATCAAAGAGCAATACAAACAAAATACCAAAGTAAAAACAGACAAAATGCACGCATCATTTTTTTCTCCTGTAGTTTACCTAGTATTTGGAAAGGGGCACTCTGAGCCGTACTCCTGGACATGCATGCCAAAGAAACAAACATCAACCCCATCTATTTCCTCAAATGCAAAAAGTGCTTTGGTTCTGTAAGGAAAGGTCTCCACCATCTCGCCTGAGTCCACAAACCTGTGAAAACAAAGAAGCATAAGTAAAGTTATTTTAATTAATTGTTTAGGACTTGTTTGCTCACTTGGAGACTTACCTTTTTATAATCTAGAGACAACTGTGCTGTATTTGCAAGTCTTTATTTAACACATTTAAATCCATCAATGCAAAGAGTCAATGTTTGGGGGCAACACCTACTGAGCTACCTACAGAGATGCCCATTCACATGTGAATAACATTATCAACCTCACACAACCTCTGTGTTAGCACATTTTCTTAAAAAGCATTTATATGATCCCAACTTCTCTCCTGGTTTGGTTTTAAGATCAGAAAACTTAAGTGGTAGGTGGTGTGGTTTCCAGTTGAGCTTACATTTAGAAAGCAGACACACAATGAAAACTATCATGTTATTCCACATTTAACAAATGTTTTAGCAAATCAGGAGAGGCACACTTTATCAGCAGGCGAGAACCTTACCTAGACTTCATGCCAGGCTTAATCTCCACATTTTTGTCAGAGCTGGCCACCACTCGCACAAACACCTCACCAGCCTCTGGGTGGTTCTGCCTTTTCAAGTACTTATTCACTCTGTCTTCGATGTACGTCCCCAACCTGGTCGACTGCAACCCTTTACAAAGACCAGCACAAACACAAAAACAAAATGCTTTTAATATCAATTCAAGGTATAAACATTGAGACTTTTGTGATCAAATAAAAACGAAAATTTCTAATTGAATGAAATGTTACGGTCGTTTTACTATTAAATGCAACTCACTTCTGGCTGAAAACTTGTTCTCTTTTCTTGTTTTGCCAGACTTCTTCAGACAGTTGTCACAGATAAAGCTAGAAGAAGAAAGATCAAACTACAGTTTAGAGTCAACATACAGTAAAACCAGCAAATACAATTTCCTAGTAAGAAGTACGAGTTCTATACTCTGCAAATAGGCTTTCTGTTAAGTATGCTTAAATGGCTGGATAGTTGTCCAACAGCCATAGCAAGACTTACCCTGATGGCCAAATGACATCGTAGTGCAGCACGCAGATCTGATGCATCTTTCGTCCACAGTCTTTACATTCAACAAACCTGACAAGGACAAATATTTGCTTTTTTGTGCTTTTGTTGCAAAAATTGGTAAGGAAGAATCACTGTCATAACATAAATGACAAACTGAAGTCACTCTCCAGACAGTACTCACGGTTCAGGGTCCAACATGTCATTTTTCTTCTTTTCAAACTGCTCTTTTGATATCATGCTGCACGAAAAAAAGAGATAAAGAGACAACCAAATTCATATTGGCTCCTGTGATTGAAACGCCTTTCCACAGAAAAAGTCGAGAGAAAACAGCCTGATAATCTCGCAAGATGATCATCAGGTGGTGTTCAGCCAACCGGGCCAGGTAACTTACGTCTGTGGCTGTGCCGGGTCATCCCCCAGGGTCACACTGTTGCCCTGGATCTCGTTGAAGCACTTCTCACAGAAGTGATACCTGTCGGCAATAAGGCCATATTTGGGTGAACTGCAGCCAGCACACACAGTAGCAGCACAGGCAAACCGGCGTACAGGTGGCAGAATGCAGAGTAAACGGAGCACACGGCAACAACCGAGGACGGAGCATGGGCAGCGGACAGGTGGAGGGACACATACAGGCAGAGGTACATATACATGTTAGTGACAGATGAAATGGTCATGATTCAGCCACTCTCATTCAAACTGGAACAGAAATGGGGTTAACATGCTAAAATGTTAATATTGGTAAATGAATGAATAAAGAAGAAATACATTTTCTAAAAGGAAACTACTGTATGTCAATATGACACCAACTGACTGCATGCTGGAATACGGGAAAATACAATCATTTATAACATAAGCAACATGCATTACGAGCAGATAAAGGAATGTTACGTTATGCCAATGGAGACAGGATAAATGACGCAAATACAAATGTGCAGGTGGAAAAACTGTTAAATTATGTGACTAAATAAATTTTATTGATGTCCATGGATATTTCAGTTTTAATACTTTAGAAAATTAGATCACGTTTTGTCAAATGATAACACCCTGCTCAGAACTTCTTGGACATTATAAGGATCCATTAATGTCTCATAAAAACTGACTTTTGTTGTAAGTCTTGAATCCTAAGTTGGTAAACCTCACAGAATTTAGTAGCACGGATCTGTATTAATTGAATGGTGTTGCATTGGAATGATAGAGGTGCAGAAGCAGATTCTGCACACCAGGGGGAGCTTTGGTGCTGGTTCTCAGGCACAACAGAGATAAGGACAAGACAGGGCCAGATAATGCCCATTCTGCTGCCATAATGCCACAATATATAACTCATAGTGGTATCTGTAACACCCCTACAAAAAGGAAAAGTCATGTGAATAAGTTACTTACAGCTTTGTTGGTATGGGTGTATGTAATGCATCTCTTGTCCATGTATTATCTTTGAAGATTGAGCTGCACACCTAATCTTTACAACCCCACTCTACCCCTCAGCAGAGTTGTAATACAATCTTACCTGTTCTGGTAGCTGTAGTAGGTGCCGTCCCTGGAAATGGTACACAACTGTTTGCCATAGCAACACAGTGTCTGGGGTGAGAACTCATACTGTGAAAACATCAGAGGAGCATGTGTCAGTTAAAAACTGAAGTTGGCATTGATGTTAAAAACAACATAAAGGTAAAGATAATGTGAAGTGATAAGATAAGCATAGTTAAAAGTTTTTCCCATTTAAATTCCCATTTCATGTTGTCTCACCTTCCTGCCGCAGCAGTAGCCCAGGCCCTGCATGACAGGATCAATCTCTGCTTCAAACACTTCTGCTAGTTTGGTGCAGTACTTGTAGACACGGGATGTTTTACGGTTGTACAACCAGGCATTGTTGAACATGAGCCACACATCTTCAACATACTGCCAAGGCTCCTGGTATTGACCTGTATCCAGCTTGCGCTTGATGGTGGATAAGTCAATAGGATTCTTCACAATGTCAAAGTAGTCCTGTGCAACAGGAGAGATACATTTGCAGGAATGGGTAAATCATACTTTCTGTGAGTCTTTAATATCAAAATTAAGGTATGGCGTGTATTGTGGACACTCACAGGGATGCCTAGTAACATGGGGTCTACAGGTTGTCTGAAGGGCAGTGACTCTGGGTCTTGCCTGTAGAGGGCCTCAAGTGTTGGCATTAGGGCTTGCCTCAGCTCCTCTGGCTTGAAAACTGGACAAACAATAATGTTATACAAAATCAAAACACACGTACACACACACGTACACACACACACACACACACACGTACATACACACACACACACACACACACACACACACACACCTGCAAATAAAAGATATTAATTCAAAGTCCTTTCTGTGCACTCTGGTGAAACATCAGCATCATCAATAAAACAAGTTACAAGATACATGCATACTGGGGTGCGATGAGACAATAAACCCTTAAAAGGAACACGGCGATTTATTGGGACTTTAGCTTATTCACCGTTACCCCGAGAGTTAGACAAGTCGATACATAGCCTTCTCATCTCTGTGATTTCTGTAACTGTACGTTCACACCGCCACCGACTTGAGCGTCTAAAGATACCGGAAGTCATTCATTTTAAATGGAAGCCGGCTTTTCTCAGCTGCAAGGAGCGGCAGATCTGTCGGCGTCGCGTTTTGGGCGTGTTGAGCGTGTTGAGCGTCAATCAGAAAGTTGAAATTTTTCAACTTTATGGTAATGAGCTATGACGCGGTTCAGCGGCAAGCAGCGGCTAACGCCAGCCGCCAATCGGAATATAGACGTCCTTCACGCTGGCTGATCCTGGAGAAACATACGATGTAATCTTTCGTTCCTACCAAAACATTCATTCTGAGGACAAGCTCATAATCGCCGTTGCTGGGTTACCTTTTGTTTATAATATTACATTGTTTGTCCATAGGAACAAGTTAACGCTACCTGCCCGTCACATCCGCTCACAGTGAAGTCCGGCACGGGTCACTA
>NC_045747.1:8778624-8778998 GCF_008692095.1 Etheostoma spectabile
GCGGCTGCTCGCTCTGCCTGCACGCCGCTATGGCTCAGCAGCTAACGAGCGAGCCATAGCGGCATGCCAGCGGCTAACGAGCGAGCAAACTGCTAACAGACCCCGTTGCGACCAATTAATACAACTTCTAATGTAATTATAAAGGTTTCTAGTGTCAGTGTATTGGCTGTGGCTGCGTGCGCTTCTCCCGGTCGAACAGAAAACGCCGCCACGTCAGAGCGGCCAAAGCGTCACAAAGCTTCCCCGTACTTTTTGACAAGCGTCTTTGGCGGGGCGGCCAGAGCTTTTTTGCAGCTCAAGTCGGTGTCGGTGTGTACGTACGGTAACTCTGACGCCCCCAGCATTATCTTAGCCTAGCAAAGATCCTGCAGGTA
>NC_045747.1:8779008-8786305 GCF_008692095.1 Etheostoma spectabile
CCAACTAGCTACTGCTCCCAATAAGTGACGAAATAACGCCACATGTTCCTATTTAGATGTTGTGATTTGTATAGTCACAGCGGGTACAAATAACAAGGTCACATGAAACAAAGCCATATTCTAACCACATACTAACTGGGAACTACATTCTCAGAAAGGTGAAGCACTGCTACTTGGGTGGAGTGATTTGCTCGCAGAACCTGAGAAGCCCAGTCACGGAGCAGAGAGTTTGCCTGGAGTTTACTCGGCGTTGGAGTAACAGAGTCAACAATTACTAGATACTAAAACACGCATTTTCACCCCAGAATAAGATGAGCGATGCTGGAGCTAACGCTCATGACTGTAGCCTTTACCTTGCTAATGAATGGGATTCCACATATACACCACCAGTCCGTGTTTGATCTGATTCTCCCCTCGACCTCAGTCTGTTTGGCATTTTATCTATCGGCTTCCAAAATTTGTAACTCCTTGTCTGTGTATTTTGGCTCAAAAATATATTTTCTAGATCTTGGTTTGATAATCAAGTAAAACTCCAACTCCTTAAAGTCAGCCATCATCACCAGTGTTGTTCGCTACTAGCTAGCTATTCACATTGGTTTTGTTGACTGAAGTAACTGTGCTTTTTGGTGTTGTTAAAAATGCTGGGGTTATAGCACACACGGAGATGAGAAGGGTATTTATCAACCTGTCTAACTCTGGGGCTAACGGTGAATAAGCTAAAGTCCCAATAAGTCGGCATGTTCTTTTAACTCTCAGACACAGGCATAACATTTTGTCTTGTTAAATGGATTTCACTGCAACATGAGCTGAAATAAATATGTGCAATAGTATACTATATATATATATATATATATATATATATATATATATATATATATATATATATATATATATATATATATATATATATATATATATATATATATATATTTTTTTTTTTTTTTCCTGGAATATTGTGAAACAAATGACACATCTTCCAATTTTTGTAACACAAAATATAAAACCACAAAACGTTTTATATACAAAGAGATCTGTGTTTTTACTTTTTTTCCGGTTCTGAGTGGTGGATGTGGTTGATGTGCCATTGGCCCCACTTTCCTCTTCTTCTTTGGGTTCTGCCTTAATCTCAGACTTCTTTTCCTCAGTTTCCATTGGTTCCTGCTTTGGCTCTGCTGCATCTGGCTCCTCCTTCTTCATCAGCGGGGGTTTGGTTTCATCATCCTGCCATATGAACACAACCAGGGTTAACCAGCAATCCTATGATGCTGAACCAAGCAACAATTAGGGCTGCACGATGTGGATAAAAAGTCATTTTGCGAATGCAATTTACAATACCGCAATTGCAATCTACTTAGTATCATGCGACTACTTGCTAGATTATAAAAAGGAAAATACACAAAATTCCAACATCTTGAATATGTGTATTTAACTTATGGTTATTTAACTATTTAACTTAACTTGAGCATACAAAGTTAAACAGGCATAAGGAGAAATACTTAAACAAGAAAAGTGCAATACCAAAAAACTTTCCAAAATAGAAATTTTTACACTGCTCAACAGTACAAATGAATTAAATAGATCAATATATTAAAAAATATAATAACTAGTGATTAAGTTACAAAATAGAATCTGTACAACCTCTTCTTAAAAGTCTGCATGCTCTGAAACCTTCTACACTTATGATATTCACGTGAACACACTCAACACACACGCTAGTGCCTAAACAGACTGATTGGTCGCATCTTTCGTGGACGTTGTTTTGAGGATAGCGCTTAATACATCCAAGGCGTAGCATAATTCAGAGGGCATATTCAACGAAGATTCAGCGCAGGACCATAGATAAGGCATTAGTGAGAGCGAGAACGGCAGGTGTGCTGAATGAGTGATGTCAGTGTCTGAGTGGTAAAGCAAGCGGAGAGAGTGACCGTGAGCGCTGTTGGACTTAACATGAGACTGTGAGAGAGAAAGGCGAGAGGATAAAGAGATAGCAAGACGATGTAAAGGGAATTAACAGTGAACAATAAAAAAATATATGCTTCTTAAGACACAGTGGCTTCATATCTCGTCAATTCTGTCAGTAAACTGAAGACTGTGTCACGCACACAGCACACCTTTTTGTTTACTTAAATTTCACAATTTGTATGTAATCGCAGAGTATGACATTGTGATTAGATTAATCGTGCAGCCCTTGAAATAATCAAGTATTTAATTGTTTTACTTGTTCTTTTTCACCTTTGGGAGCCACTCCCACAAGTCATATCTACTTTTTTGGACATGGAATTTGAGCAGAAGTGGTTGGCTGTGGTGGGCTGAGTTTATAATAACGGGACCAAACAGTAAATGGCTTCTGGTCAGGCCTACAGTAGCCACAAGCCATGTTCTTTCTGTTAATAATTTTATAAATCCTAAACATACCTCTATTTTTATATCTGGCTGCTTCTTTCCAGAGTTGCAGTCATCTTCTTCCTCTTTTACTTCAGGTTTGGCTTCAGTGCTGCTCGGCAAGGCCTGCTGGGAGCTCAGCTCAGCCACAGAGGCTGGAGTGGGCACCCGGTTATCTATACTCGCTGCTGCCTGGGACAACTTTGAGGGAAGAAGGAAGATACAGTGATCCACAGTGATCTTCTCTAAACAAAATCTTGACATTTCATTACAATTAGTTTGGTCAAAAAAACTTTTCAACAGCTTTAACAGGAGATTGCAAACTAACACAAGGGCTATGGTTAGTTTTCAATAAGAACCAGTATCTCACCGGTGTGCTTGGATGCTGTGCCTGCACTGAAGTGGGCTGCTGCATCTGGCTGGGGGGTTCTGTCTGCGCCTGCAAGGGGGTGAGTGGCTGGGAGGGGTCAGGTGTGCCCATGGCTAAGGGGGGGCCAGGGAGGCTACTGGGTATGTGAGTTGGGGTGGAGG
Organism: Etheostoma spectabile; assembly: GCF_008692095.1. Taxonomy (NCBI): domain Eukaryota; kingdom Metazoa; phylum Chordata; class Actinopteri; order Perciformes; family Percidae; genus Etheostoma; species Etheostoma spectabile. Next base: position 8,781,922 of record NC_045747.1, read on the forward strand.
AGGGCCCACCCGTGGAGGCGGGAGTAGAGGGCCGAGGTGGCACCTGGGCCTGTACAGAAGCATGGTGCTGCTGCTGCAGCTGCTGCTGCTGAGGCTGCAGGCTGGCAGAGGCATTAGATGGAGGGGTGGTACCCAGGGTGGGCTGGACTGCAGGGCCACAGGGCAGCTGGGCGCCAAGGGATCCCAGTGCATTCAGAGGGAGGTTAGAGTTCTGTGGTTGCTGGAACAAAGAGGGCTGGACAGTTAGCATACCAATACACACCATTCATACAGCAGCCAACATGTTGACACTCATTTGGCAGACAAAAAAATGCAAGGAGCACTAAAAGCGCTAGGAGCATACAACAAAGCACAAGTCTCCTCACCTGTGTGACAGCAGCCTGTGATATGGGCTGGCCCAAGCCTACATTCAAATTCATTGCTCCACCTGCAGTGAACTGACCCTGTGGCAGGAACTGGCCCTGATTGGCTGGCTGAGCTACCATGTTATTAGCATGACTACCCATCATTCCTTGAGTCTGAGGCATCCTTGAAGGGGACATACCCATCTGAAAAAGAGGAGTAAATAGTTGTAAACCATGCTTTAGACACTGCCATGATTTAATTACAGATTAGTTATTGAAATCAAGGTGACTAGTTAATAGGGCTGAAACGATTCCTCGAGTAACTCAAATGATTTAAACTAAATATATAATGTAATAAACGGTGTACTGCTCACTGTGTTCTGCACGGATGATTATTATTACTGTGACTTCCAAAATAAAGGGAAAGACCGTAAATAGTGAGGGACTAAGAGAAGAGACAAGCAGGAGAAAACTACAGTTTCATTTCAACTCTGAACTAGCTTACCATTACCACAATAGCACCAAGTCAATAATACAGCAACTCAACAAAAAACATCTAGTCTACTCATCAAAATTAGGTTATTAGTTATTGGAGTACCAAAGCTCAGCGCTGCTGAGGATTAAGTTGAGATTATGTTAAATTGCAGTCTTTTTCTGTTTTATGTTGTTTGTTTTTACTGTTTCGTATATATATATATATATATATATATATATATATATATATATATATATATATTTTAATATGGAACTATTATTCTGAATCTCAATAGGATTATTTGCTGGTAAAATAAAGGTTAATAAAAAATTAAAAAAAATACCATTGCAGGACATGGATCTGACACAAGTAAATCACAGTTGTATGAATGATTAAGCTACACCAAACTTAACTTCCCAAATATAAAAGCAAGTAAATCTGTAGTGGTAACCACAATTTAATAAAGCAGGGAGACAGAGGGGTAAGATCTAACCGCTGGGACGGAGCTCATGTTCATCTGCTGTGGATGGTTCATGGGGGAGGGAGCACGTGCTCCCATGGGTGCCTGAGACATCTGCGCATTCTGCATCGCCATTGGGTTAAACTGATTGATTCCTGTGGGAACACGGGAACACACACACACACACACACACTTTTATATACATGTACTTGGGAGTTGTTATTTAATATTCAATGTCCTACTGGGCTGGCAGAGGCGCAGAACCAGCTCAGTTTGACAACATAGCTCTAACAAATGTATTTAGCTTTAGCTGGTTAAACAATCAGATGAGCACAAGAAACTTAAAACCTACTTTACTGTTGAAATGCTGACAAAATTTCTTTGTAACATTTGAACATCAATACATTGGCAAACTTAAAAACTAAGACGGTTAGCCAAAAAGGACATATGAAGTTCTTTTTTCTCTCTCAAAAACCACCGCTAAGAAAGCAAAGAATGAACACATACCTTGGGGCACCTGCATACGGTTCATTATCTGATTTGGCATGTTGGGCATAGGCACAGGTCCATCTGAGAGAAGACAGGATAAAAAAGTGTTCATTTATAAGTAGCTATCAGTTACAGAAATGCTTTGTTCTTGTATTAACTGAGAACTGCAGAATAGTTAGATTAAGCCAATATTCAAAACCCTAAAGTGTCTTTCCCCTTTAGTATTTTGTCACCCAGAATGTAGAGTAGGGCTGCTCAAAAAATACACCACAGGGTTAGCTAACGTTAACTGTTCCCAGACAACGAAGTTGGTTTTCCCTTTTTTGCTCACCAAACGCTGCTGTGGCTGCCCTCCTTCTTCTATCTTTACTCGCACTGAGTTTTTAAATTCCAGCGGGTGCACAAAACTTGCCTCCCTGACTTTATAGGCTTTTTGAGGGGCGGATGTGCGTGTGCAAGCGTGCAGATGTGCGCATGCACATCGTTCAGAACACATGACACAATAAGAGTGTTCTTGCAAAACAGAACATGGCAAAATAATCGTTTTTTCTCAATTATACATTTTTGGTGATTGTTGGGAGCCAAAATCAAAATTCAATTAATTGCACAGCCCTAGAGTAGGAATTTGACTACTAACTGGGAGATCGGACAGCCTGTCCTGGGCCCATGGCGTTGGGCTGAGCCATTCCACTTTGCTGAGGCCCAGCTGTGCCCACCATGCCAGGCTGTTTCTGGAGCCGTGAGCGCCTCTTCTCCTCCAATTCCTTCTGGATTTTGTAGATTTTCTCTGCCAGAAAGTGGTAATACTCATCCTAGTGAGAAAATGAGGAAAAAAAAGGCAAACAACATTTTAAAAAGAATAATACATTTTCTTCTTTCTGTCTCTGGTTTTGGTAAAAATTCTCTGCTCTCATAGTAACCAGAGAAATGCCTTAGAAGTTAAAGAACTTTAATGAAGACTTTCATCACTCAGGTCGTAATGGTGTGATAATAGAAACAAGTGTATTATATTAGTTACCCTGCTGTTAGCTGACTCGTACATGTCTCCCTCAACCTTGCGTGCATATGCCACCAAGTTCTCCATTCGCCGGTCCTTCAGTGCTGCAGGGTCTGGGGTGGGGAATATGGCTTGTACACTGAAGAGAGACAGCAGAGAAACTCAGAAACTCAGCAACAACCTGGATCACAAAGTTCTAGTCACCTATAACAAAACTTGAGTATGTATAATACGTCAGTTTCCTTTTTGGACTTACAGTTTATGCACCAGGTGGGTGCGCAGGTCCTGAGTGACGTGTTCATGCCAGGCCTTCCTTACCCCCGAAGAAGAGAGAGGGGTGGCCGCGGGCAGGTTTCCCATGCCTCCCACTACTGACCCATCTGGCATCAGTTGACTATAAGACAGAGAGAGATCATGAAACAGTTACTTACAAAATAATGATTATTGCTAATTCCATATATATGGTTTCATTAATAATAAAATGTGAACATAATTTTGTAAATATACATTGTTACACAATATTTGTGTCCTCCAAGGGGGCACTCAGAGCGCAGACCTCAGCGAAGGCATGCCCTATCTCACAATGTTAATGCAGTGTGAATTTTCCCAGTTAGAAACACATTTTCACACGTTTCCTATGCTACATGCTTGCACCAAGTTTCATGAAAATCAGGCCAGTAGTTTATCCTTAATCCTGCTGATGCACTGGATGGTGATTTGGTTGACATGACCAAATGAGAAGCCATAGAAATCATTATGCTGCATATGAATTAAATGGCAGCTACAGCAAACAGCATCATATCAGCACGGCCTTGTTTTGTGTGACATATGAAGGAAGAGAACGCTCACTTGTTGAGTGTGGATGGTAGAGAGGAGTCGGAGTGCATGCCAGCCTGGTCTGAAGAGGGGACACCCATGCCTCCTGCCAACTGGTTCATCTGATTAGTGCCTGATAAACACACATTGTTATTTACAAGGGTTTACAAGAAAACGGCTTGGTATCAGATTTATAGTATTGTTCTCATTTGTACGTAATCCTTTAAAATGGCAGTGAAGTCCTATCTATTCCATACCTAGTGGATTCAGATTTCGCAGCTGCTGGTGCTGGGTGCCTTTGGGGTTCTGCTGGGTGGGACCCTGGACCTGGGCAGGGGGCTGGTTGCCATAGGGCAGGCCAAGGGCAGCATAGGCTCTCTGCATGGAGCTGGGGTCGATGTGTGTTGCAGCACTGTTGATGGCTGTGGCGCTGGGCTGGCCAGGTACTGATGTACTGATGGCATTCTGCAGGCTAGCCCCAGGAGAAGTTAGCATGGCTGGAGGGAGAAGAGGAGGAAACAAATAAGTGGTTTGGCAACATTAAATAAAGCATTCAATAAATGCTCTGATATTTAAAAAGTGTACACATACAAGGGATTTAACTCTCTAAGGGGTTTGTTGCTCCCAATGTACATACAGAGAAATAGAAACATATTGCTTAAACAATGACAACAAAGCTGGTAAAGGTAAACAATTATTTTACTACTATGTACAGCTATTAATATGTTTAAAAATATATATACACACACGCATATAACAGTAACTATATACTCTGTATTCTCATCTCATTTTTTTTTTTTTTT
>NC_045747.1:8786315-8787993 GCF_008692095.1 Etheostoma spectabile
TTTTTTTTTTTTAAACATAAAACATCTTTGACTATTGCACACACAAAGAAAATTAAGCAAAAGAATGTCTCCCTGACCAGGCCTCTGTCTAAAATCCCTGCACTGCTCCCTGCTGTGTTGATCGCTGACAGGGAGCACGCTGCCTCTGTGGGGGGATTTAAATCTGTCATAAGGTCTTTTGACCAATCAGAGAGCATGCAGTCCCAAGGCCCTGCCCCCACTGATAGCAAAGCCATGGAGCCCCTCCCCTGGGTGTCAGATTACAGGTCCAGCCTTACTAGAGGAATCCTCTCACTGTTCCAGCTCTTGCATTTAGCGAGCCAGTACAGAGCTTTGGCAGGGAGACACAACCTGCAGGTGGCAGCACTTTATACCACACACACACTTGACTTGGCGAGGCTTGCTGTTGAGTGACAACTGCCTTGTTGAACAGTTTACAAGGTATCAACAATTTTCTTTTCTTTTTTGTTCCAATTGATATTTTAACACCCATAAGAAATTCTTTATTAATGCTCTCTCTTAACTTTTAACTTAACCCATTATTATATGGATTTATTTAGGAATAAGAGCAAAGGGGAGCTGTTGGAGTTACTCACGTTGCTGGTTCCTCTTGTCACTAGCATTCTTCAAAGGCAGGCAGACCGGACAGTCATGCCGCGTACAGTTCTTCCAGTGGGAGATGATCTGTCTGGATGATGCACAGTGAGCCACTGGGGAGATACAAAAGTGAAACAAAGACATATAGTTAGGTGTGGTAATTCAATAAATAAAAGTTAAGTATTTAAAAACGGACACTCAGCACCATGTCAACATAAAATACAGTGCATTCAAAATACAAACTCAACTGCTACAGTACAATGTGCAAATAGCTATGTAAAAGCGATTACACGTGTTGTAAAACCATAAATGCCTCCTTGCATTTACTTTAAGCATATACACAGTAAAAATACAATTGGTCAAAGTTCATCAACCTTGGATGACCACCTTACTAATCACAGCTGTAAGAGGGAAGCTTCTTGCCGTCAGCTTAGACAAGGAAATGGAGTACAACCATAATGACAGTTGGGGGAAAAAAAAAAAAAATTATATTTGCTGATATTGTCAGTCAATAGGGCATTTGGGGCTTAGCGGGTCAAAAGAGTAGAGTGGCTCTATTTTAGCAATTAAACACAAGAGTCAACAAGAGCTCACGGCTTTAAATTATGTGAAACAATAAAACTCAATAAGTGATTAAGTAGCCCTTAAACATCATACTCCCCTATTCTTTTTTAATCAAGGCGTTTAATCATAATAATTCCTCCTGCACTGTCTAACAATAAAGCAATTTGGTTATTTAGTGTTATATTAGGGATGCAAATTTCACAAAACTTCCTTAACTGGTCTTCAGCCATATATTGATCAATAAACAATCTTACTAACAACAATATTGGCGAGCAATTATACAAAGAGCTGAATGCGACAGCTATTTGGCAGCTCGGGTGAACTCAAAACAACTACAAGTCATCAACACCTTTTGCTGAGTTGTTCCAGTGGTAAAGCTACTGGCATTGTGTCCACATCACAGGCTCGGATTATAGTTGCTCACAACACACATGGTGCAGTTAACTCTAGGGCTGCACGATTATGGCCAAAATGATAATCACGATTATGTTGATCAATATTGTGATCACGATTAATT
>NC_045747.1:8788003-8788220 GCF_008692095.1 Etheostoma spectabile
GTTGATTTTAACCAAAACATATTTTATTTGTCACATAAGCTATTTATTAACTGTCTTCACATCCATATTATGCTACATTCTTCTTATCTTATGAAGTTGTATGTTTTATAGACATACAGCTGCAACACATCTAATTGAAAACAATTTTTCAATAACTGATTAAAAGAGCTTGGGAGAGAAGGGGAGTGCGATGGACGCTACTCATAGAGAGACGGCT
>NC_045747.1:8788230-8788315 GCF_008692095.1 Etheostoma spectabile
ATTATGAACGGGTCCAGCACGGGTCGAATGGCAGGTCAGCGGAGTTACACACGTGTGTATGAAATGTCTGTATCGTCACTGCGCT
>NC_045747.1:8788325-8788825 GCF_008692095.1 Etheostoma spectabile
GAACTATGATATTCTGGCCATGGGTCACATCTGTTGCCCAGGTCCAGCAGGCTCTGTCTCACATGCTATTACTCTACCAACTGAAGTTAGTTGCATTCAATAACCTCTGTGTTTTTCGCCATGGCGGCCTTGATAGCAGTTACCAGCGGAAACACTGGTACAAATACAGGTTTTCCTCTCATGCTTAACAATGTACAGCTGTGTTAATAACAAAACTGTAGACAAATGTCAGAAGTGTGGACCGCTGCCGCTGTGTGGCGGGGCTGCGCGGAGAGTAAGAGGAGAGACTAGAGGCGAGATCCAACACAGGCACGGCTTTACAGAAGAAATTGGTAATGTAACACGAAATTAAACCATATCCATATAAACAACATTGTAGCGGATGCGAGGAACATTAGGTGCACCGGTGCGACCTTGAGGAAAAATATTACTCGCGGCCTAGAGCCCTGTGAACTAACGACACTAACTAGCACTGGTCACTGCTGTTGTCTGAAAAACAA
>NC_045747.1:8788835-8788997 GCF_008692095.1 Etheostoma spectabile
AGACGGGACAAAATGTTGCATTTACTAGTAAACTGTAAACCTTGAGACCGACGTATGACCAACTGCTGTCTGTTGAATTTTCCTCACGTTACTCTGTCCTTTGTGACTGCCTACATCTGGAAACTAAGCTGCAGGGAACAACTCTGACTGGCACATGATCAG
>NC_045747.1:8789007-8806947 GCF_008692095.1 Etheostoma spectabile
GGTTTACGGAGCGGTAGATTGGCTTTGCAAAAAACCTGGAGCGTTCTATGAAATGACACATTTAAAATATTGCTTGATCACGCAAATTTAATGTGCGAAGCCAAAATCGTGATTGATTAAAATTTGATTAATTGCGCAGGCCTAGTTAACTCAACTTTATTGAAATTTTAAGTGGGTTAATTTCTCGATCAGATTCTTGTTCGAATCTTACGGTGAATGATAGACAAAAGATCGCCCTGTAACATCACGGATGCATAAGTGCTAAGATGAATTTGAACAGGTAAACACATTCGAACAGGAGAGCAAGAAATTATTTAAAACACATTTTTTTTCATCATATCATTTTCACTTACCCTGGCAGGACTTGCCAGCCTGGCAGTGGGTCATGTGGTTGAGAACGTTCTTCATAGTGCGGCAATGGGGCAGAGTGCAGGCCCTCACCTCCCCATTGGCCTGCTCCCGCCGCTGGCACTTATGTGCGTGGAGCAACAGGACCAGCTGCTGCTGAATGAGTTTGCGCTTCTCTGGGTCGGCCGTTGGGCCCGCTGACACTCCACCAGCCCCAGGGACCATGCCCACCGATGCTACCTGCTGCTGCATCTGAGACCGCAAAAGAGGTACAACCGCAGGTTAGGCACAGATCAGAATATCAGAATCTATCATTTAAGCTTTCAGGTTTTAAGTAATAACAAAAAAAACTAATATGAATGGGAGAATATCTTGATTTATACCAGTGGCTTAGACATGTGGGAGAAAACAAGGAAGAAATTAAAATGAAGACACCAGAATGAAGAAAGAGAAGGCAAGCGGGGACGTTCACATGGAAAAACTCAAGAAGTTAAAATGTGAGTGAAACCACTAAAATTGAGGGGGAATTGGCGAACAAGGAGATATCTATAAAATCTAAATATTAACTTTCTCAAAAATTGAGGTTCTGACCATTCCTGTCTGTCGTGGCTTGGTGACAGACTTACTGTAGGGCATGACAAGGCAACTTTATTTCTATAGCACATTTTATCAACAAGGCAATTCAAAACACTCCATAAAACATAAGAGCAATTAAACATGGTTGTGACAATTAAACAGGCTAAAATAGAATAAAATACAAATACAATAATAAAAGTTACAGTGCAGTGTAAGAAATTAATGATCATTTGATTTAAAGGTTATAGGGATGGATTTGGGAGGGGAAAGGGATGCATTTTTTTTTGTGTTTACAATGTTCCAAAAAAAATTTAATGTTCTACATAAAAAGGATAAATAGGGTTTCAATTTTTTTTTTTTTTAACTGAAATACTTTTTTATTTTTTATTTCAGAGTTAAAGTAACGGAAAAAGGTAAAGTTTGGTACCGGCACAGACACTGAATTCCAGGTGGAAACGCCGCAGTTATTAGGTCTGAAGAGTTTACAGGAGAGAAGCTATTGAGTTTGTGCAGGCATGCAAACGGGTCAGAGGTAAAAAAGGTGACAAGGATACGGCCCTCTAGGAGATGTTTAAAAAAAAAAAAAGGTAAACACATAAATCTGGTTCACTTTGAGAGCAAAATTAAGAGGCTAGATCTATGTAGAATCTATGCTCTTGTAAACAATGTGTTCTTGTAAGCAATTTAACCATAAACATCTTTTTTTTTTTAATCGCATACATTTGAGTCATAAAAAGAAATTAAACAAATGGGATTACCTGTGTTGATCTACTTTATTTTCTATTTATTACCGATATAGAGGACAATAATGTATTCTGTTCTAACTCTTCCTACATCAACATACAAACATTGTATGCTAAATTTGGAAATTTTATTATTTAAATACTTATTACATATATAGCAATCGGTACATTTATTATTAATTTTGAGAAACAAGGACCTTAAGGACTCATTCTTTGAAAAGTACACAACAGGTGTCAAAGGATGAAATCCTCATTTTGAAGAAAAGCCTTTCATTGTCACGTGATTAGACTGTTCTGTGAGACAGAAAGGGGAAGATGATCTGCAGCTCAAGTCAAAAGCATCACTTAAATCTAACAAACTTCCATAATCTCAGTCTATTGATCCAAAGTGTAGCAGTTTAAATAATTAGTTTGTACTAGACGATACCTGACAGGTCATATGGTGAAAATAAAATTACAAATACAGTATACTTTACTTGGGCAAAAGAGTAAAGGTAATCCAGCTCACTGTCTGAAGTTAAACACACAAGTTGTCATAGTGGACAATAAGATATATTATTTTCTAACACTCACTAAAGACAACACACACACACACACACACACACACACACACACACACACACACTTGAGTTTACATTTTAAAATCTTTGTTTCGCTGCCATGTGCAACACATTGATACTGTGGATAACAGATTAATGTAGAGAATACGTTTTCTCTAACTAACCTAAAACAAAAAACGGACTAGGAAAGATTTAAGTGGCACCCACCATGTTTGGCACATTTCCAGCTCCCTTCAGCTCACCAGGGAATTGGGGCAGGTTGTTGGAAAGGGCTGTCTTGTTCTGGAGTTGTTGGGCGTTGACCCCCACTGCCCCCATCTGCTGCACCCCAGCCTGACCATACTGCTGGCCAAATGGAGCCCCTGACATCCCCATCTATAGTAGGTAATCAGGACAGAGGGAGGTCAGACAATTTACATATCATGCAGCATACCATCACAGTTTTACTTGCACTGAGAGTCTTCTTGTGAGAAGGCAAATGGGACGGTTTCTGAATTTGAAAATTAATCAGTTTGAGATTCCGAGGATGCCTTAGTTGGAGTGATATGATGCCTCATATCTACACCATAAGCAACAAATTGAGGGACTGCTGTTAAAAACTTAAACAGCTTAAAACTACTCAATGTTAGCTCCAATGTCTCTTGAAGCTGAACTGACTAATAAAAGCAAAATTGTCAAGTCTTCAAAAATCAGTTTTGACCACCCTCCCAAAATACAATTTTAACTGTCCCTAAGTAAATGCTGACTGTTTCTACAGTAAAAGTATTTCCATATACATAGTCATTAAATTATTTAAATCAAAAGCATTTAGTTCATATCACATGCATTCAGTTCTATGGCTGCACAATGAATCACAATTTTATCTAGAGATCCACTGATTGACTAGCTGATGACCGGAATTGGCAGACTTGTGTGTAATCGGCCATGACCGGCAACCGGTCGGTCAGTCTGACATATGCCGATTTTATGCTGGTCAAACGCTGTAAATAAATTACATAGTAAAGGCTACCATACACAATGCAAAGGAATTATATACAGTATATGATAGCAATTAACAATAAACCAACTATTAAATATACTATCTTAATGCAGTGTTGCTACTGTAGCATGTAAATAATAAAAAAATAAAAACATGAGCAAGGGCTTTCAAAAATTGTTATATCAACAGCCACAGGCAACCTAGCGAACAGGTGAAGAACACAAACAAAATTACCAGCTAACAATTAACTGACAACATAAGTTCTACAACTTACAGTTCTTAAGGACAAACACGTGATTTTCACTGGCTAATTATCCCTCAGACAGGGAGTCTATTTTTTCTTTCTCTAACTTTTCCGACATGTGGTGCGCGTGATGAAGCGCATGTCCACGCTATTCTCCAACATGCACTCTAACAATCACTGTTTATAGATGGCCTTTTGTACAAATGCCTTACCTGTTTTCATACAGAAGTAGTTTTTAGGTTGGATATTGGATGTGAAAAGAAGGAAATGGTTCTTCCATAAGAACAACATTGTGAACTTCCCACACCAGGAGTAATTTATATACGGTAGTTCTATTTTATAGCGATTGATTATCTGTTAAGAAATGTTCTATGTACTATGCAAAATGTAAAATGTTCTATTGAAAGAAAAGATAGAAAATAAATATTTGTATGTGTTGTAAAGTGGCTAGAAAAAAATTAAATTGGAATGGGCTAAAATCGGTATTGGCAGGTCAAAGTCAATCAAAAATCGGAATCGGCCTAAAAAAAAAATTTTAATCGGTACATCTCTAATTTTATCCGAAATCGCAATATGAACTAGAGCAATATCCAAATCACAAGGAGCCAAAATATTTAAGAATGATACAAAAATGATCATTCCCTCCAATATTGTGAATCCTATGGCAATTGCAAAATCAGTCAAAAATAATCCCAATTAGACATTTTCCTTATATAGTGCATCCCTATTCAATTCATAAATCAACAGTTTTTTATTGTAATACAGTACAGGCCAAAAGTTTGATTACACTTTCTCATTCAATGTGTTTCCTTTATTGTCATTACATTGTAGATTCTCACTGAATGCATCAAAACTATGAATGACCACATATGGAATTATGTACTTAACAAAAAAGTGTGAAATAACCCCTAAATAGGTCTTATATTTTAGATTTGTCAAAGTAGCCACCCTTTGCTTTTTAAATAGCGCTGCAAACCCTTGGTGTTCTCTCAAGGAGCTTCATGAGGTAGTCACCTGAAATGGTTTTCATTTTACAGGTGTGCCTTGTCAGGGTTAATTAGTGGAATTTCTTGCCTTATTAATGGGGTTGGGACCATCAGTTGTGTTGTGCAGAAGTCAGGGTGGCACACAGCCCACAGCCCTATTGGACAACTGTTAGAATTCATATTATGGCAAGAACCAATCAGCTAGGTAAAGAGAAACCATCATTACTTTAAAACTTGACGGTCAGTCAGTCCGGAAAATTGCGAAAACTTTGAATGTGTCCCCGAGTGCAGTCGCAAAAACCATCAAGCGCTACAACAAAACTGGCTCACAAGAAAGGAAAACCAAGAGTCACCTCTGCTACTGAGGATAAGTTCATCCAAGTCACCAGCCTCAGAAATTGCAAGTTAACAGCAGCTCAGATTAGAGACCAGATGAATATCACACAGAATTCTAGCAGCAGACACATCTCTAGAACAACTGTTAAAAGGAGACTGCGCGAATCAGGCCTTCATGTTGAAATAGCAGCTAGGAAACCACTGCTAAGGAGACGCAACAAGCAGAAGTGATCTGTTTTGGCCAAGAAACACAAGGAATGGACATTAGACCAGTGGAAATCTTTGCTTTGGTCTGATGAGCTCAAATTTGAGATCTTTGGTTCCAACCACCGTGTCTTTGTGCAATGCGGAAAAGGTGACCGGATGGATTCTACGTGCCTGGTTCCCACCGTGAAGCATGCAGGAGGAGGTGTGATGGTGTGGGGGTGCTTTGCTGGTGACACTGTTAGGGATTTATTCCAAAATGAAGGCATACTGAACCAGCTTGGCTACCACAGCATCCTGCTGCAACGTGCCATCCCATCGGGTTTGTGTTTAGTTGGACCATCATTTATTTTTCCACAGGACAATGACCCCAAACACACCTCCAGGCTGTGTAAGGGCTATTTGACCAAGAAGGAGAGTGATGGAGTGCTGCGCCTCCACAGTCACCGGACCTGAACCCAATCGAGATGGTTTGGGAAAAGCTGGAAGTGAGTGAAGACAAAAGGGCCAACAAGTGCTAAGCATCTCTGGGAACTCCTTCAAGACTGTTGGGAAACCATTTCAGGTGACTCCCTCTTGAAGCTCATCAAGAGAATGCCAAGAGTGTGCAAATCAATAATCAGAGCAAAGGGTGGCTACTTTGAAGAAACTAGAATATAAGACATGTTTTCAGTTGTTTCACACTTTTTTGTTAAGTACATAATTCCATTTGTGGTCATTCATAGTTTTGATGCCTTCAGTGAGAATCTACAATATAAACAGTCATTAAAATAAAGGAAACGCATTGAATGAGAAGGTGTAACCAAACTTTTGGCCTGTATTGTATATGTAAATGTTTTTGTACACTGCGGGTGTGCACACCATAGTAACTGCCTGACAGCTGCGGTTCATCATGTCGCTTTGTGCACTTCAGTGTGTGTGACAGTGGGACTCTTGAATTGTGTACTCTCTCATCAATCTACATTGGTAATTTTGTCAGAGATTATTGTTTTTTGTTTTTTTTTGTGGCAAAGTCTAGTCTTGCATTGTCAGACCTACCTCCACAGCGCTGCGAAGGAGGTTCTGGTTAGTCCACACAGCGAGAAAACGTGCTCTGGTTTATTGGCTTTCACAATTGCAATTGTGACTCTGAAAATAGCCTCGGGAAGTAAGGTGTTTTAGTCATGCAAGAGAATACTTAAGATTGTACAGGCAGTCTAGCTAGCTGTCTCTATTTACTCTGTAGAGATCTGGAGAGCAGTTAACCATAGTCCTCATATATTGACCAGAGTTTAGAATGCCAACACAAAGAAAGCGGAAGGTGACAGACATCAGGCCAAAAATTTGGGACCGTCTGACAAATTTTCCGGCAGCACCTAAACAATTCTGGAAATGAAATATTGTCAAAATAGACTAGGCGATGTCTACCTTCAGTCCCAAAATGTGTTTTTATCGTACCTAATAATAATTTTTTCTCTTTTCCCAGGATGGTGGAAAACCAAAAGTTAGAGCTCTGAATGCATCAATTTTATTTCATAATAGGCTTCGGAAAGGCCTCTCTTGTCTATTCCGATGGCCCACAACATGCATCTGCCTGCTGCTTTTGCCTGCCTTTCTCCATGAAGGCCAAAGCGGCAGCCTGCTTTGCTTGCAGAGGTTCCCAACTGCCAGCAGTGCTCAGGCAGACAGAGCAAGCCCAGCCCAGCAGAGAGAGAGAAACGGGAGGAGACACACACACAGAGAAGCTTGCTCAACAGCTGAGCAGAGCACTGCACTGCTGCCTGCCCCTCCCCCCTCCACTGCACAGAAACACACACATATGCTTGCCTGCTGCCTCCCTTCCCTTTCACACATGAGCAAGGAGGCCTTATCCTCCTCTCGCACAGGGGTTCTCCCCCTTGATGATCCACACTTACTATAGGGGAGTGTCACCAGGCTGGAAGACAGCACTGTCACACAGGAAGGCCTTCAGTGTTTCCCTTCTTCTTGGCATGTCCTTTTCTTTTCCTCCCTCTCTACCCTGCCTCCCCTACCCAAACCGTAACAGACACCGGCTCCTTTTAACATGATTTACAGCTCCATTATCAAAGGCTAAAGACAGCATATGCCAGAGAGAAATAGAAGAAAAAGAAGAAAAAGGAAAAGAGTGAATACTAGCAAATAAATACTTTAATTGTGGAAAAGAAAGCAAAGACAAAACAAGGGGCATCAAAAACATCTGAAACCTGAAAAGAGTCAGGTTCTTGTTCAGCCGTGCATCGCTTCCATCTTCTGACTAGGACTACAAACAAGTGACGAAGTGATGACTCAATGTCACTATTAACTCAAAAGTGTATGTAAAAAGTAGGATAAAATCCTATCCTTACAGTCAGCAAAAATGCCTTTACTGATCAGTATGGAAGACTTTTGGTCACTTCAAACTAACCAGGAATTTTTGAAGAAGAATAAGGCTGAATCTAATTTCTCTATCTTACGCCTACCCCTTACCCTAGGTTTTGCGCGTTCACGTGAGACCTAGTGTTGTCCCAATTCTCTTTTTGATTAAGGGCTACAGCTAAGACGTAGGGGTGTATACCCCTTCAAACCTATGGAGGACGCAAGCTTACTTGTAAACAAGAGCTATTGTACAACAAGCAACAATGGCTGCTGTATTGACCAGAGAGACCCATAAATGTAAGTATTTTTGGCTTAAATAATTGATTTAAAAGTTACAACAGTCTTGTTTTGTGGTCTATTCAGTCCTGTGCATATATACTTGCAACAATGTTCTTAATTGAAACTTTTTGAAAATTGCTAGCTTGCTATATTAACGCTAATTGTTAACGTTGATTTGCGGGATAATAATGGGATTCAGCCCAATGTTCTATTTGCTAAATTCTGCTGCCTAAGGGTTCAAAGCATCTAACTGCATTGTGGAAATAATTGGGCCAGGTTCTAACTTTCTGATGGGCCAAGTTAGCCACACACAGATTGATGCACTTGACTGTTGATCCCCCTCAACTGGGTGACTGCTTACTTCAGCAGACCCAGGAAAAAGAACAAATCAATACATGGTGTGGGGGAGATAAATGGCAATTAGCTAGCAATAGGGCTAGGCAATAGAAGTAATGTGGTACTCAACCCAAGCTGCTAGGGTTAATGAATTACTGTGAATTTAAAATAAAAATGAAAACAGGACTGATAACACTGGATATGTATACATTTGATATATTTGCAAACATGACTGTCTTCTGGTTAGCAGGGTACACAATTAGCACCATCCACCAGCCAAACGCTGGTAAAATATGTATGTGGCTGGTAGATTTGATTCACCCACCAGCCTAAAAAGCAATTGTAACTGTAATTGAGCTGCTGGTAAAATGTGAACATTCAATAGCCATATGACAGGTGGACCTTGGTGGTTAGTATTTTGTGTGCTTAACAGATTTGTACTTGTACTTTGCTGAGCAAAAAACTTGTAACTAATTAAGTTGAATTTTGAACCTCACCTTATTCATGTTTCCAGCTTGCTGAGCATTCAACGTGTTGTGTGAACCCAACTGTGGCCCTCCTTGGGTGAGTGTCTCTGCAAGCACACTGCCTCCAACACCAGGTCCAGCACCCACTTGTGCCCCCTGCATGCCTTGACCCTGGTACTGCATGCCAGGTCTACCCCGACCTGCTTGTCCCAGAACCCCATTCATCACTTGTCCTGTCTGGCCCATGACCCCATGAACCTGCCCACTGTTTAACATGGCCTGGTTAAAGACCATGCCTGTGCTTCCATTTCCTTGTCCAGCTGCTTTCTGGGCCTGGGGAGACTGGTGATTGGGAGAACTCTGCCCAAGTGGACTTTTACCAAGCACAGCACCTAGCTGGTTTCCCACCATGCCTCCTTGTTGGGGGCTGGCAGAGTTGAGACCACCTCCCAAGATAGAGGAGCTTCCTGGTCGCAGGAGTTCAGACAGCTGCTTGTGTTTGGCCGCTGCATCAGGGACGATGGAGTTCAGACCAGGACCCCCTCCACCTGGACCACCATTAGAGGACATTCCCATTCCCAAGTCTCCATTGGGGATGAGCTCATCTGGAAGGTCATTTTCCAGGTCAAACAGAGACACAAGATCTAAAGAAGACAGAGAAAGGGAAATAAGAATTAGCAGTCATTGATTCACCACCTTTCATCAATAGCAGAACAAGCTCCTGACCACCAAGCACATGGTTCATTTCAACTGCATGATTTGGCTCAAATCACTTTGGGTACCAGCAATTATCTCTATTTTGTTTACCACTGCAGATAGTACCCCTAAAATTGCAGTTGCTAATAACAGTAGCTTGGCCATTTAAAAACGGCGGATTCGACCGAGATGATACCAAAAAATGATCCCAGGTACTCTCCACAGCTTTTGCTAATGTGAAACCAAAGAAGAACAATTCCAAGCGAGTAGAACCATGCCGTACCATGCAGTGGAAATGCGACATAAAGTATTTGTTTCAAGAGAGAAGTAGAAGATTTATTCAAATATCATTATATACTGATTAATTAATCAATTCATTAATTAATTATCAAAATAATTCCACAAAATTTTTATTACATAAATATTTTGTGAAAGCACCAATAGTCAACCCTACAAAATCATTGCAATATCAATATTGAGGTAATTGGTCAAAAACATGAATTTTCTCCATCTCGCTCAGCCCTACTTTTATTACCACCTTAATCTTTTTTGACAGTATCCCGTCCACAGCAGCACATATCGCACGCAGCACATAACGCTTCACTCCACCAGATTCCCAACAGAAAACAGCAACTCCACCCTGCAGAACACGGGAATTGCTACTGCTATTTTGATCGGATATTTCGTGTTTACCGTACTGAAGCAACATCATTATGTGGAAACCTACGTCAGGTCATGTGGGTAAAGTTTTTAGGAGGGCTTGGGGAAAACAGCAAGCATACTTACTTTGAACAAAATATCATGTTTAGATTTAAATACATGAAGAACACTACTGGGAGGACACGTTTAAAATCTCAAAAAAACTTGGAAATTGTGGAACTTCAGGTGATACCACCAAGACCTAGGCTTGGCTCTGAAAGCTTACCAAAATGCTTTGTTTAGGCCAGTATTTCCTAAACTTTAAACAGTCCTGTACCGCTTCAGACTTTCAACCTCTGAATGGGCTACCATTTCCCTGTTTGAGAACCAATGGTGACGGCCTACCCACTCAGGTAGTGAAAACCGAATTCAAGTGACACGCTCTCCAGTGTACAGTGTACACTGTGCACATGAAAACCCATTTGGCATGCATCAATATCAGGGTCCTACAGTGCCCTCGTTTCACTCTCATTAACTAAAGTTCTTTATTTGCTACTTTCAACTTAGGAGCACACATGCTTCTTGGGAAAAGTTACTGTCAAGACCTGAATATGATGTACAGTATGAGTACAGATCTGTAGGAATTTGTGTAACATTTAAGACTTAGTTGTTTAAGAACACAATATGACTTTGCAGCGCACATTTTGGAAACGTAACATAACTTGTTAGTAGTAATGTGCTTGTGAAAACATGCGTGAATGTGCATGTACAATAAAAACAGCCCTGGGACAAGAAAAAAGCTGCAAAGTAAAGCTTTAGCTCTGTAACTGAGAGCACTAATGTGGCTGTGCAGAAAATGTAAACAAGAACTCAACATACACAGAACATTAATAAGGGTTGCTGTCCAAATCACAGTTGTATGCCAAGGTCCTTCACGTGCGGGTGCAAGTGTGCCTGTGTATGTCAGCCAATAAAGATCTTCCAAGCACAATAGCCACATAACTTGCTTAGTGTCTGTGGCCACTGTGTTAGGGTTGGAGAGAAAAACAACCCGTTTATTGATTAAATGTAGTGGCAATTAATGAGAGTGTAAAGGAACACACCGACTTATTGGGACTTTCGCTTATTAACCATATCCCCCAGAGTTAGACAAGTTGATACATACCCTTCTCATCTCCATGCTTTCTGTAACTCTGTCTGACGCTGCCAGCATTGGCTTAGCCTAGCAAAGATCCTGCAGGTAACTGGTTCCAACTAGCTACTGCTCCCAATAAGTGACAAAATAACACTAACATGTTTCTATTTACATGTTGTGATTTGTATAGTCACAGCGTGTACAAATAAGGTCACATGAAACACAGCCATCTTTTTACCGCATTCTAACTGGGAACTATATTATATGAGAAGGGTATGTATCGACTTGACTAACTCTGGGGCTACAGTGAATAAGCTAAAGTCCCAGAAAGTCGGCTTATTCATTTAAATATTACAGCCCCGTGCTTTAAATGGATTGCCCAGCTTTTTAGCGCATAAGGTTAAAGCAATAGGTCTCAGAGTACAACAAGAGATGTGAGTGGTGAGTAGTTGAGAGCAAGCACCTGTGCTGTGCCCGAGGCCTATTCAGCACCAACAAGATTGAAATCACACTAATTAAGGAAGAGGATACAGTGGAGCCAAAAAGCTAGCTGAAGGAGAAAAAGTGCCATGCCTAGCATGGTTCTTCTTCTCAAAAGGCTTAAAGTACGATGTGATTTTGCTCTTTATACAACAAGGATGTGATGAGCGTATCCAGTAGCATGCAATCATATGCCAAGTAGTGACAATGGAAGCATCCACTAACTACAGAATCCCAACACCTGAGTCACACTATTCTCACCTGAAGAGGACATTGCTGCTGCTGGTTGTAATTTACTCAAAGCTTTTCAGCAGCCACATGAAAATCTTCAATTAGACTCTTCAGTATGGCAGAAAATAACAGGCTGTGCAGAGAGAGATGGGATGCAAAGGGTAAGATGCTCACCATCACTCCCCAAGAGAAAGGGAGCAAATTTGCTAAGCAATCATGGCAAAGGGACATATTAAATGTGTAAGGGACCATGCTAAGCACGGGGAAAGTAGTTAGTGTGCAGCCTTTAACATGCAGTAGTACACTGCACACTGGAGAGGTAAAGTTGCCTTTGGACGTTTGATTTAGGCAGCAAAATGGAAAAACAAGAAGAGGTACTAAGGCATGGCCAGTAGGGTTCGGAACCAGTACCTGGAATTCAGTTCCGGTGCCTTTTGCAGTACATTCCCTCTAACGACAAAAAACTAATTTCAGTTGTAAAAATAATTCTAAACCGATTTTCCTATTTACTTAGAACCTTTTACACTCAAACAAAACACCTCCCTCTCCCCTCCCAAACCTGTTCCTACAAACCATCAACTAATTATGAAAGTCTTTCACTGCAATGAATCTTTTATTCTTGTATATGCGTCTTTTATTTCAGCCTATTTTTTTATCTCTTTTTAAACTGCTCCATAATGTTTAATGTAAAGCGGTTTGTTGCTAAAATGTAATATAGAAATAAAGTTGCCTTGCCCTACAATGTAAGCCTGTCAGCCAGTCAATAGGGCATAGTGGACACTATTGTGCCTGACTGTCACAGAGGATGTCTAACTGCTCAGCCATACAAATGAAAACAAACCTTACACTATCTGTCAGACTGTCAATAATCCACCAACATCCATGTGCTACCTGAGATCAGTGTGTGTGTGTGTGTAGCTGCGTTCAGTAGCCTTCATTTTGGAATAAATCCCTAACAGTGTCACCAGCAAAGCACCACCCATCACCATCACACCTCCTCCTGCATGCTTCACGGGGGAACCAGGCACGTAGATCCATCCGGTCACCTTTTTCCTCCGTTGCTCAAAGACACGGTGGTTGGAACCACAGATCTCAAATTTGGACTCATCAGACCAAAGCAGATAGATTTCCACTGGTCTAATGTCCATTCTTGTTTATTGGCCAAAAACAGATCTCTTCTGCGTTGCGTCTCCTTAGCAGTGGTTTCCTAGCTGCTATTTCAACATGAAGGCCTGATTTGCGCCATGTCTCCTTTAACAGTTGTGTTCTAGAGATGTGTCTGCTGCTAGAATTCTGTGTGATATTCTCTGTCTCTAACTGAGCTGCTGTAACCTGTGATTTCTGAGGCTGGTGACTTGGATGAACTTATCCTCAGCAGCAGAGGTGACTCTTGGTCTTCCTTTCCTGGGGCGGTCCTAGTGAGCCAGTTTCATTGCAGTGCTTGATGGTTTTTTGCGACTGCACTTGGGGACACATTCAAAGTTTTTGCAATATCCACTGACTGACCGTCATGTCTTAAAGTAATGAGGCCACTCATTTTCTTTACTTAGCTGATTAGTTCTTGCCATATATGATTTTTAACTGTTATCCAATAGAGCTGTTGGCTGTGTACCACCGACTCTTGCACACACAACTGAGGTCCCAACCCCATTAATAAGCAAGAAATTCCATAATTAACCCTGACACGGCACACCTGTGAGTGAAAACCATTTCAGGTGACTACCTCATAGGGCTGCACATTAATCAAATTTTAATCGCTATCACGATTTGGACTTCCCACGATCAAATTTGCGTGATCGAGCGTTTATTTTTTTAAAGCGTCATTTCATAGAACGCTCCGGGCTTTATTGCAAGCCCATCTACCTTCCGTAACAGCGTCTTCATTTGCCATCAGAGTAATTCCTGCACCCGCGCAGTTTGTTCTAGATGTAGACGGTCACAGAGGACAGAGTAACGGAGGGAAACTCAAACGAGCAGTCGGTTATACGTGGTCTTAAGTTTACCAGTTTACAGAACGTACATTTTGTCCTTCTGTTGTTTTTCAGACAACAGCAGCGAGCAGTGCTGTGCTAGTAGTTGTTAGCTGTTCGCTAGTAGCGTCTGTTGCTAGTAGCGTCTGTGTGCTCCTCTGGACGCACCGGTGCTAATGCCCTGCATTCACTGCAATGTTGTTTGTATGGATATGGTTTATTTGCATTACATTACCCATTTCGTCTGTAAAGCCGTGCTTGGTTTTGGATCTCCCTCTGCTCTCTCTCCTCTTACTCTCCGGCCCGTCCACACTTCTGCATTTGTCTACAGTTTTAATTTTTATTAACACAGCTGTATATTGTTAAATGAGGGGCGCACCTGTATTTGTACCAGTGTTGCCGGGGTAACTCTGCTATGCGGCCGCCACGGCAAAGACACAGAAAAGTTATGTATTCACTAACTTCAGTTGGTAGAGTAATAGCATGTGAAACGGAGCTGCTGGACCCTGGGCTAGAAGTTTGACCCATGGCCAGAATCCTAGTTCATAAAATGCAGTGCAGTGACATACAGACGTTTCTACACACACGTGTGATCCGCCATTCGACCCGTGCTGGACACCGTTCAAATGATCAGCCTCTCTCTGTGAGTAGCGCCATCCACTCCCTCTCGCAGTTATAAATTGCCTATGTGACGATACATTTGTTTGGTTAAAATCAACAAATAATCACAATCAAAATTTTGATCAAATAATCGTGATTATCTTTTGGCCATAATCGTGCAGCCCTACTACCTCATGAAGCTCATTGAGAGAACCCAAGGGTTTGCAGCGCTATCAAAAAGCAAAAGGTCACTACTTGATGAAACTAGAATATAAGACGTTTTCAGGTTTTTCACACTTTTTTGTTAAGTACATAATTCACATGTGTTCATTCATAGTTTTGATGCCTTCAGTGATAATCTACATTGTAATAGTCATGAAAATAATGTAATGCATTGAATAAGAAGGTGTGACCAGAGGTGTTTGGCCAGGGCTGTCTGATCAGGGTTAACCCTCCTTTCGGAAATTCAACCAAGCCAGTCTACATGGGTATGTCCCTGGTCATGACAATTCAGAGATCACCTGGGTCACAACCTGGCAGCATGCATAACATTACTTTTAGTGCTAGAGATGGCTGAACCGCAGTCCAGCTGTATAGCTCACAAGAACTAATAGTGTTAGTAGCGATAAATGACAATTGTCTGTACAGTAGGAATAGAGAAATTAAAAGGAGATTTCACTTGGAAAGATAAATAAATCTTTAAATTGGGTCACTATGTAGTAGAAGGTATTTTTTTTATTTTTTTTTTATTTTTAAATGGTGCCTTTTAGGCTGAGAAAAACCATAAAATGGTTTTTGGCTCATGTGGACGAAAGACACCAAATCCCAGAAAGCTACTTGCTTGCTGCTCTACAAGTCCACTCCCAAGCACGCCACCATTATAGACATATAAGACAGTGAGCATTTAACTCACTCAAATGGTTTTATACATTTCAACCATATACACAAAACGTTTCACCGTGGCTCAAGTGGTGTTACGCATTTAATATATATAAAAACGACATATGAAACAGGCTACATTAGTGCACGCACATATAGGCTCTGGTAGCATAGCTTGGTGGGCTGTAAACACCCAGCATAAACACAGCCGTGAATGTGCCTGTGTTGTAGAATGGTGGCTTTTAAGTCCACAACTCACCAGCAGTTAGCAGTAGTTGGATAAAAGAACCCCATTCTGCACCTGTCTGTGTTAACACTGCCCACCTCCACAAATCTTACCCGACCGAGCAGTATCTGCTCGAAGGCTAGCAGGCCTGGTAGCTAGATAGCGGAGTCGGTACAAACAAAAAAGCAGTCTCTGAACTTGCGTTGTGAGTTTGTTGTAGTAGGATGTAGTCCAGTTTGTCTAATGATGGGTACTTGCAAGCACGATGGATCGGACAGGTGGCTGTCTAGTGTTCGCTTTACAGCTAGCTGGAACTCCTGCCCTCGCTTGCCGTTTCCGCTTTAGCGCACACCGTTGTTGATGTCCCCTTACCTGTCTAGAGGCATCAGGCGGGTTGAAAAACATGCAGAATAGCTGCCTGTAGTCCACAGCCTTTGGGCAAAAATGCCTCCGATCACGCTAAAAGACAATTTTTGTGTCATGGGAGGCTTTGTCCAGTCCCGCAATACGAGGAATCTAGTCTCAGGGAGAAATGAGAGAGGGAAGCACGGCCATTCAAAAATACTACCGGGTTTCAAACTGATACAAATTATGCTATCAGGAAGTATGCTTTTAAGCTTATTATTTTGTTTTGCAGGGATTACGTATGAACGTATCAGACACTTAGATGATTTTGTGAGACAATTTCTCCTCTGTATATTTTTTGCAGGAGCTGGAAAAGCTAATGGGTTACTCTGTATCAATTTTGACCACCTTAAGACCACGGCGAGAACACTTCTGTGTTTGATTTCATTAAAAATAAAGTTGGGCTTTGGAGTTCGCGTTACGGCATTTTTTTTTTTAACAGAGTAAAAGAAGTGAGATTCGTGCTACTGCAGCACGCACTGAACTGCAGGCGGAGTGGGGATGCGAGAGAATTAAACGCAACGTATTTTCATACTTACGCTGGGTTTATACAGGCAGTTTGGCTCGGAAAAACTCCACTACCACTCTGCAAAAGGCGGATAAGTGAGAAAGAGGACCGCAGATAACCGCAGGGGAGCACACCGCACAGTGTGGTGTGGAGGTAAATAACAGGGAGCCATTTGAGACGGGAGACCAAAAATAAATAGGCGGTCAATAGTAAAAAAATGTTATAAAATCTCGATCTCAATTCACCCTGTTCATACCTTTTTTAAAACTTTTTTTTTAAAAAAATTGTAAAAACAATTATTTAATGACTTTGATTAACGTTTAATTTTACAAGCCGACTACCACAAGACTAAACTGT
This sequence comes from Etheostoma spectabile, assembly GCF_008692095.1. Classification (NCBI taxonomy): domain Eukaryota; kingdom Metazoa; phylum Chordata; class Actinopteri; order Perciformes; family Percidae; genus Etheostoma; species Etheostoma spectabile. The sequence continues at coordinate 8,805,547 of NC_045747.1, forward strand.
CTTTTTGTGAGTTTTAAACATAGACTGATAAAATAAGTGTTAATTGAAGCTCTGTGTTTACAGGCTTGTGTGATGCGCAATGTTCTATCTCAGGCCAAAACATCGTTTGGTACTGCCAATTAATTTTTTTTGTTTTGTCTGGTTCACATGTGCAATAAAAATTACACTTTGCGAGAACAAATTGTGGAGAGAATCGTGATATCAATTCCAAGCTAAAAAATATGATTCGTATTTTCACTGAATTGTGCAGGCCTAGTTGGAATTTTTGCAAATTTGCAACAGCATGCTTCATAAACTTCTTTTAGTAACAATGGCTGAAAAACAATGGCGTTGGGCACCACTTTCAGAAAGCTTATAAGCTAGTAGTAAATGCTGCTGTTCTTTATCAACCATCCAGTCTATGGTCCATCGCAGTGTGTGTGTGTGTGTGTGTGTGTGTGTGTGTGTGTGTGTGTGTGTGTGTGTGGGTGTGGTGGGTGTGTGTGTGTGTGTGTGTGTGTGTGTGTGTGTGTGGTGTGTGTGTGTGTGTGTGTTGTGTGTGTGTGTGTGTGTGTGTGTGGTGTGTGTGTGTGGTGTGGTGTGTGTGTGTGTGTGTGTGTGTGTGTGTGTGTGTGGTGTGTACACTGAACATATCCTTGTTGGTATTCTTGTTGCAGAGCTAATACCGAGGATTTAAAAAGCATGGGCCATCTCATTCAGTCAGTTTGGGTTTGCACCACTGTAGCCACCTCTTAACTTTCATTTCCATTGTTCGAAATGTCTCGTCTTCTGGGTGGCTACATATCTAGCTACGCGGACAGTCCTCCGTTCTCAGCCAAGGTGTTATCTTATCAGAGGGGTGACAGGAGTTTTTGCCGGGCAATAAAGCAGCCCGACACCGAGACGACGAATCTCCACTGCTGCCAGAAGCCCTTCTGTCTCAGTTGACTGACGCACACACACACACACACACACACACACACACACACACACACACACACACACACACACACACACACCACACACCACACACACACACACACACACACACACACACACACACACACACACACCACACACACACACACACGTATCAGTAAGACATTTCACAGTGTCTCTTGTAGACCTGCTCTCTTTGAAGTACTGTGCATCTCAGGGTCTTAATTACACTGAGAGATTCTAATGGCATGCTGCAGATGGGAAGGTAAGTACAGTTTTTTGTTCAGGTTGGAAAAAAACACTTATTTTAAGAAAATGTGGAGGCAGATCGTGAGAAACCAGCTTCTACTCTGCCCTTTTTCTTGTTCACAGTTGCATGTACTTTATGTACTTAAAAAAAGAAAAGTGAAACAACAAATCTGGTCGGACATTTTGCACATTTTACAATTGAAATACAGTTGTCCCCCCCCCCCCACCCACACC
>NC_045747.1:8806972-8814868 GCF_008692095.1 Etheostoma spectabile
AAAGTACATGCAACTGTGAACAAGAAAAAGGGCAGAGTAGAAGCTGGTTTCTCACAGATCTGCCTCCACATTTTCTTAAAATAAGTGTTTTTTTCCAACCTGAACAAAAAACTGTACTTACCTTCCCATCTGCAGCATGCCACTTAGAATCTTCTCAGTGTAATTAAGACCCTGAGATGCATCCAGTACTTCAAAGAGAGCAGGTCTACAAGAGACACTGTGAAATGTCTTACTGAATACGTGTGTGTGTGTGTGTGTGTGTGTGTGTGTGTGTGTGTGTGGTGTGTGTGTGTGTGTTTGTGTGTGTGGGGGGGGGTGGTGTGTGTGTGTGTGTGTGTGTGTGTGTGTGGTGTGTGTGTGTGTGTGTGTGTGTGTGTGTGTGGGTGTGTGTGTGTGTGTGTGTGTGTGGCGTCAGTCAACTGAGACAGAAAGGGCTTCTGGCAGCAGTGGAGGAGTCGTCGTCTCGGTGTCGGGCTGCTTTATTGCCCGGCAAAAACTCCTGCACCCCTCTGATAAGATAAACTACCTTGGCTGAAGACGGAGGACTGTCCGCTAGCTAGATAATGTAGCCACCCACAGAAGACGAGACAGTTCGAACAATGGAAGATGAAAGTTAAGAGGTGGCTACAGTGGGTGCAAACCCAAAACTGACTGAAATGAGATGGCCCATGCTTTTTAAATCCTCGGTATTAGCTACTGCACAAGATACCAACAAGGATAGTTCAGTGTCACACACACACACCACACACAACACCACACACCACACACAACACACACACACACACACCACACACAAAACACAACACACACCACACACACACACACACACACACAAACACACACACACCACACACACCACCCACACACACACACACACACACACAACCCACACACACACACACCACCACACACCAACACACACACACACACACACACACACACACACACACACGACAATGTTGCTGGATGGACCATAGACTGGATGGTTGATAAAAGATACAAGCAGCATTTTACTACTAGCTTATAAGCTTTCTGAAAGTGGTGCCCAACGCCATTGTTTTCAGCCATTGTTACTAAAAGAAGTTTATGTCAAAAGCATGCTGTTGCAAATTTGCAAAAATTCCAACTAGGCCTGCACAATTCAGTGAAAAATACGAATCATGATTTTTTTAGCTTGGAATTGATATCACGATTCTCTGCCACAATTTTGTTCTCGCAAAGTGTAATGTTTATTGCACATGTGAACCATGACAAAACAAAAAAAATTAAATTGGCAGTACCAAACTGATGTTTTGGCCTGAGCTATAGAACATTGCGCATCACTACAAGCCTGTAAACACAGAGGCTTCAATTAACACTTATTTTATACAGTCTATGTTTAAAACTCACAAAAAGACAGTTGTAGTGCTTGTGATGTAGTCGGCTTGTAAAATTAAACGTTAATCAAAGTCATTAAATAATTTGTTTTTACAATTTTTTTAATAAAAAAAAAGTTATTAAAAAAATGTAATGAACAGGGTGAATTGAGATCGAGATTTTATAACTATTTTTTTACTATTGACCGCCTATTTATTTTTGGTCTCCCGTCTCAAATGGCTCCCTGTTATTTACCTCCACACCACACTGTGCGGTGTGCTCGCCCTGCTGGTTAATCTGCGGTCCTCTTTCTTCACTAGTCCGCCTTTTGCAGAGTGGTAGTGGAGTTTTTCCGAGCCAAACTGCCTGTATAAACCCAGCGTAAAGTATGAAAATACGTTGCGTTTAATTCTCTCCGCATCCCCACTCCAGCCTGCAGTTCAGTGCTGCTGCTGCAGTAGCACGAATCTCACTTCTTTTACTCTGTTAAAAAAAAAAAATGCCGTAACGCGAACTCCAAAGCCCAACTTTATTTTTAATGAAATCAAACACAGAAGTGTTCTCGCCTGGTCTTAAGGTGGTCATAAATTGATACTAGAGTAACCCATTAGCTTTTCCAGCTCCTGCAAAAAATATACAGAGGAGAAATTGTCTGCACAAAATCATCTAAGTGTCTGATACGTTCATACGTAATCCCTGCAAAACAAAATAAAATAAGCTTAAAAGCATACTTCACTGATTAGCAATAAGCTTTGTATCAGTTGAAACCCGGTAGTATTTTTGAATGGCCGTGCTTCCCTCTCTCATTTCTCCCTGAGACTAGATTCCTCTGTATTGCGGGACTGGACAAAAGCCTCCCATGACACAAAAATTGTCTTTTAGCGTGATCGGAGGCATTTTTTGCCCAAAGGCTGTGGACTACAAGGCAGCTAGTTCTGCATGTTTTCAACCCGCCTGATGCCTCTAGACAGGTAAGGGGACATCAACAACGGTGTGCGCTAAAGCGGAAACGGCAAGCGAGGGCAGGAGTTCCAGCTAGCTGTAAAGCGAACACTAGACAGCCACCTGTCCGATCCATCGTGCTTGCAAGTACCCGATCATTAGACAAACTGGACTACATCCTACTACAACAAAACTCACAACGCAAGTTCAGAGACTGCTTTTTTGTTTGTACCGGACTCCGCTATCTAGCTACCAGGCCTGCTAGCCTTCAGAGCAGATACTGCTCGGTCGGGTAAGATTTGTGGAGGTGGGCAGTGTTAACACAGACAGGTGCAGAAATGGGGTTCTTTTATCCAACTACTGCTAACTGCTGGTGGAGTTTGTGACTTAAAAGCCAACCATTCTACAACACAGGCAAATTCACGGCTGTGTTTATGCTGGGTGTTTACAGCCCACCAAGCTATGCTACCAGAGCCTATAATGTGCGTGCACTAAATGTAGCCTGTTTCATATGTCGTTTTTATATATATTAAATGCGTAACACCACTTGAGCCACGGTGAAACGTTTTGTGTATATGGTTGAAATGATAAAACACATTTGAGTTGAGTTAAATGCCTCACTGTCTGTATATGTCTATAAATGGTAGGCGTGGCTTGGGAGTGGACTTGTAGAGCAGCAAAGCAAGTAGCTTTCTGGGATTTGGTGTCTTTCGTCCACATGAGCCAAAAACACATTTTATGGTTTTTCTCAGCCTAAAAGGCACCAATTTAAAAAAATAAAAATAAAAAATAAATAAAAAATTACACTTCTACTACATAAGTGACCCAATTTAAAGATTTATTTATCTTTCCAATAGTGAAATCTCCCTTTAATTTCTCTATTCCTACTGTACAATGACAAATTGTCATTTTAGTAGCTACTAAACATATTAGTTCTTGTGATGGCCTATACAGCTGGACTGGACTGTTCAGCCATCTCTAGCACTAAAAGTAATTGTTATGCATTGCTGCCAGGTTGTGACCCAGGTGATCTCTGAATTGTCATGACCAGGGACATACCCATGTAGACTGGCTTGGTTTGAATTTCCGAAAGGAGGGTTGAACCCTGATCAGACAGCCCTGGCCAAACCCCTGGTCACACCTTCTTATTCAATGCATTTACATTATTTTCATGACTATTTACAATGTAGATTATCACTGAAGGCATCAAAACTATGAATGAACACATGTGGAATTATGTACTTAACAAAAAAGTGTGAAACAACTGAAAACGTCTTATATTCTAGTTTCATCAAAGTAGTGACCTTTTGCTTTTTTGATAGCGCTGCAAACCCTTGGTGTTCTCTCAATGAGCTTCATGAGGTAGTAGGGCTGCACGATTATGGCCAAAATGATAATCACGATTATTTTGATCAAAATTTTGATTGTGATTATTTGTTGATTTTAACCAAAACAAATGTTATCGTCACATAGGCAATTTATAACTGCGAGAGGGAGTGTGATGGACGCTACTCACAGAGAGACGGCTGATCATTATGAACGGGTCCAGCACGGGTCGAATGGCGGATACACACGTCGTGTGTATGAAACGTCTGTATCGTCACTGCACTGCATTTTTATGAACTAGGATATTCTGGCCATGGGTCAAATCTCTAGCCCAGGTCCAGCAGCTCCGTTTCACATGCTATTACTCTACCAACTGAAGTTAGTTGAATACAATAACTTCTTCTGTGTTCTTTGCCGTGGCGGCCGCGATAGCAGAGTTACCCGCGGAAACACTGGTACAAATACAGGTGCGCCCCTCATATTTAACAATATACAGCTGTGTTAATAAAAAATTAAAACTGTAGACAAATGTCAGAAGTGTGGACCGGGCCGGAGAGTAAGAGGAGAGAGAAGAGAGAGAGATCCAAACACAAGCACGGCTTTACAGACGAAATGGGTAATGTAATGCAAATAACACCATATCTCCATACAAACAACATTGCAGTGAATGCAGGGCATTAGCACCGGTGGTCACAGAGGACTACAAGACGCTAAAGCCAACAGACGTACTAGCGAACAGCTAACAGACGTACTAGCACAGCACTGCCGCTGCTGTTGTCTGAAAAACAACAGAAGGACAAAATGTACGTTCCGGTAAACTGGTAAACTAAGACCAAAGTTAACCGACTGCTCGTTGAGTTTCCCTCCGTTACTCTGTCCTCTGTGACCGTCTACATCTAGAAACGAAGATGCGCGGGTGCAGGGAATTACTCTGATGGCAAATGAAGACGGTTTACGGAACGGTGAGAGGGCTTTGCAATAAACCCGGAGCGTTCTATGAAATGACGCTTTAAAAAAATAAACGCTCGATCACGCAAATTTGATCGTGGGGAAGTCCAAATCGTGATAGCGATTAAAATTTGATTATGTGCAGCCCTATGAGGTAGTCACCTGAAATGGTTTTCACTTCACAGGTGTGCCTGTCAGGGTTAATTGTGGAATTTCTTGCCTTATTATGGGGTTGGGACCATCAGTTGTGGTGTGCAGAGTCAGGGTGGTACACAGCCAACAGCTCTATTGGATAACAGTTAAAATATATATAGGCAAGAACTAATCAGTAAGTAAAGAGAAATGAGTGGCCATCATTACTTTAAGACATGACGGTCAGTCAGTCTGGATATTGCAAAAACTTTGAATGGTCCCAAGTGCAGTCGACAAAAACCATCAAGCACTGCAATGAAACTGGCTACACTGAGGACCGCCCCAGGAAAGGAAGACCAAGAGTCACCTCTGCTGCTGAGGATAAGTTCATCCAAGTCACCAGCCTCAGAAATCACAAGTTAACAGCAGCTCGATTAGAGACCAGATGATATATCACAGAGATTCTAGCAGCAGACACATCTCTAGAAACAACTGTTAAAAGGAGACTGCGCAAAACAGGCTTCATGTTGAAATAGCAGCTAGGAAACCACTGCTAAGGAGACGCAACAAGCAGAAGAGATCTGTTTTTGGCCAGAAAAACAAGGAATGGACTTAGACCGTGGAAATCTTTGCTTTGGTCTGATGAGTCCAATTTGAGATCTGTGGTTCCAACCACCGTGTCTTTGAGCAACGGAGGAAAAGGTGACCGGAGGATTTACGTGCCTGGTTCCACCGTGAAGCATGCAGGAGGAGGTGTGTGATGGTTGTGGGGGTGCTTTGCTGGTGACACTGTTAGGGATGTTATTCCAAAATGAAGGCTACTGAACCAGCTTGGCTACCACAGCATCCTGCTGCAACGTGCCCATCTGGGTTTGTTTTAGGTGGACCATCATTTATTTTACCAGGACAATGACCCAAACACACCTCCAGGCTGTGTAAGGGCTATTTGACCAAGAAGAGAGTGATGGAGTGCTGCGCCTCCACAGTCACCGGACTGAACCCAATCGAGATGGTTTGGGGTGAGTGGACTGCAGAGTGAAGACAAAAGGGCCAACAAGTGCTAGATCTCTGGGAACCCTTCAAGACTGTTGGGAAACCATTTCAGGTGACTCCCTCTGAAGCTCATCAAGAGAATGCCAAGAGTGTGCAAATCAATAATCAGAGCAAAGAGTGGCTACTTTGAAGAAAACTATAGACATGTTTTCAGTTGTTTCACACTTTTTTGTTAAGATAATTCAGTTATTGTGGTCATTCATAGTTGACGCCTTCAGTGAGAATCTACAATGTAAATAGTCATGAAAATAAAAGGTAACACATTGAATGAGAAGGGTGGCCAAACTCTTTGGCTGTACTGGATATGCGATTGCGGTCCACTTTTCGAGAAGGTAGCGTCAGCAGGTTTCCCTCTTGAAAGTGCGAGTCCCCATCTACATAAGTCCCTGTAAAATTAGTTCATACAAGACAAGATGCCAAAAGTTCTGTTAAGATTTAAGTAGTCACTTGTAATTTTGAAGAAACTACAAAGGTGAGCTCTGGTGCCAAGATATCAAATTAGTATTACTCTGTATCAATTTATCTGTCCATTGTTAGTGACTGTCAAATTTAGACATTTTCGCAATGTTATGTACAGGATAAGGGGTTGAAAGTAATTAAATGGCTCATTCTATCACAGATAAACAACAATAATCTGAAAAGTCAGCAAATGTATATGGATGACGAGGGTTACAGTTGAAGTCTTCTAAAAGATTTATTAGGGCAGCAGTTTTTCTCGCTTGCAAGATTATTAAGCCATTGATGCCAAAATATAAATACTGGCAGCAGAAAACCTGGAAGTAGGTAAAAAAACAAGTGCAATATTCCAGTATATTTCCCCAGACATTTTGCCCCAGATCACTCAGAATTTTGCTGAAGAAAGAGGGCTCAGCCTCAGCGGCACCAGTAGTGGTAGAGATTATTTTAATCAGACAACACAGGTTCAAGTGCTCGTGTGTGCTCTGCACGGTGAGGAGGCACAGAGCAAGACACTACGTCCAATCCAACTCCAAGGATACGTGGGCAGCATGTTCTCTGTGCTGGTGGGTAAGAGGTTTTTTCTGAAGGGATCGAGAGGCGATCACATAAATATTTGTTTTATCACATGTGGCTATAAATGCACAGGTGCCACGACACTAGAGCATCAGTCAGAAACGGTGAGAAAAAAACTAACGCCTACCCTGCACATGTCCTGTCAACATGTCACCCCCCCTGTATTCCGGGTGTTAAGACCGGTTGCACCATTTGTGTTTTAACTACTTTTAACACTTTAAGACTGCAAAGTTGGAGCATATCAGTGTTAAGCAATTATGAGAGACAGGCATTGAGCTTGTACTTTTACACTAATGCAGTTATGACATGTTCAATCAGTTGAAATTTAATCGAACAATCCAACAAAGACTTGGTACAGTTTTACTGGATATTTGCACTGCACAACTGAAGTGGTGGACGGGTGTACTTCACCGTAGACCTCCCGTCTCAAAAAAAACCATTCAAAAATTATAGGTTTTACAATGTAAAAATCGTATTGCGAGTTAGCACATCTCCCTGTAAGTACGTTACAATTGTAAAAACATGGGTTGTCCTTACCTGGGCCATCTGATACGAGAGAGGTGAATTAAGCTTGGGTCGCTTTGCAGTGGGGGGTCCGGAATCCAGGAGATTGTCAGCCATCGGTCGGCAGATTCAGTGAATGGATGATGATGCAGGAAAAATAGAAGCAGGTTCAGTCCAACTCGTCGACCTTCGGCTAGTATAACTGGTAACTTTCCCAACGTTGTGTTTAAAAGAGCAATTTAACGTTGTTTTTTTTTTTTTTTTGACTGGCAGACTGGCAAAAATGCTGCCGGAGAAAAAAAGGTTTCAAAAGAAAGGCAACAGCGCCACGCTTCGCGCCGAAGATCACCCCATGATAATCCAACACCCACCACCCACATAATATTCAATAATACGTCCAAAAAATATTTCAGTTCGAGAAAAATAAATAAAATTATCATAAAATATTACACAAGGCGTAAGCAAATCCCTTTTTCGCAGAGCCGGTTTACGTCTGCACAGAATCATCTTTTCGCAGAGTCGAAACAAGCAGCCATAAAATCTCTCTGGGCTTAAATAAAAAGAGCAAAATTACAAAAAAATATTTTCTATGAAGTGGATATT
>NC_045747.1:8814893-8817359 GCF_008692095.1 Etheostoma spectabile
GGTTTTTCTCAGCCTAAAAGGCACCAATTAAAAAATAAAAAAAAAAAAAAAAAAAATACACTTCTACTACATAAGTGACCCAATTTAAAGATTTATTTTCTTTCCAATAGTGAAATCTCCCTTTAATTTCTCTATTCCTACTGTACATGACAAAGTCTAGTAGCTACTAACATTAGTTCTTGTGATGGCCTACAGTGGACTGGACTGGTTCAGCCTCTCTAGCACTAAAAGTAATTGTTATGCAGTGCTGCCAGGTTGTGACCCAGGTGATCTCTGAATTGTCATGACCAGGGACATACCCATGTAGACTGGCTTGGTTTGAATTTCCGAAAGGAGGGTTGACACCTGATAGACAGCCCTGGCCAAAACCCTGGCACCTCTTTATTCAATGCATTACATTATTTCATGACTATTTACAATGTAGATATCACTGAAGGCATCAAAACTATGAATGAACACATGGGAATTAGTACTTAACAAAAAAGTGTGAAACAACTGAAAACGTCTTATATTCTAGTTTCATCAAAGTAGTGACCTTTTGCTTTTTGATAGCGCTGCAAACCCTTGGGTGTCTCTCATGAGCTTATGAGGTAGTAGGGCTGCACGATTATGGCCAAAATGATAATCACGATTATTTTGATCAAAATTTTGATTGGATATTGTTGATTTTAACCAAAACAAATGTATCGTCACATAGGCAATTTATAACTGCGAGAGGGAGTGTGATGGACGCTACTCACAGAGAGACGGCTGATCATTTGAACGGGTTCAGCACAGGTCGAATGGCGGATACACACGTCGTGTGTATGAAACGTCTGTATCGTCACTGCCTGATTTTTAGAACTAGGATTCTGGCCATGGGTCAAACTCAGCCCAGGTCCAGCAGCTCCGTTTCACCATATACTCTACCAACTGAAGTTAGTGAATACAATAACTTCTTCTGTGTTCTTTGCCGTGGCGGCCGCGATAGCAGAGTTACCGCGGAAACACTGGTACAAATACAGGTGCGCCCCTCATATAACAATATACAGCTGTGTTAATAAAAAATTAAAACTGTAGACAAATGTCAGAAGTGGGTAGACCGGGCGGAGAGCGTAAGCGGAGGAGGCAGAGGAGAGATCCAAACACAGGCACGGCTTTACAGACGAAATGGGTAATGTAATGCAAATAAACCATATCCATACAAACAACATTGCAGTGAATGCGAGGGCATTAGCACCGGTGCGTCACAGAGGAGCTAACAGACGCTACTAGCCAACAGACGCTACTAGCGAACAGCTAACAGACGCTACTAGCACAGCACTGCTCGCTGCTGTTGTCTGAAAAACAACAGAAGGGACAAAATGTTACGTTTACTGGTAAACTGGTAAACCTTAAGACCAACGTATAACCGACTGCTCTGTTGAGTTTCCCTCCCGTTACTCTGTCCTCTGTGACCGTCTACATCTAGAAACGAAGCTGCGCGGGGTGCAGGGAATTACTCTGACTGGCAAATGAAGACGGCTTTACGGAACGGTAGATTGGCTTTGCAATAAACCCGGAGCGTTCTATGAAATGACGCTTTAAAAAAATAAACGCTCGATCACGCAAATTTGATCGTGGGAAGTCCAAATCGTGAAGCTGCGTTCAGTAGCCTTCATTTTGGAATAAATCCCTAACAGTGTCACCAGCAAAGCACCCCCACACCATCACACCTCCTCCTGCATGCTTCACGGGGAACCAGGCACGTAGATCCATCCGGTCACCTTTTCTCCGTTGCTCAAAGACACGGTGGTTGGAACCACAGATCTCAATTTGGACTCATCAGACCAAAGCAAAGATTTCCACTGGTCTATGTCCATTCCTGTGTTTTTGGCCAAAACAGATCTCTTCTGCTTGTTGCGTCTCCTTAGCAGTGGTTTCCTAGCTGCTATTTCAACATGAAGGCCTGATTTGCGCAGTCTCCTTTTAACAGTTGTTCTAGAGATGTGTCTGCTGCTAGAATTCTGTGTGATATTCATCTGGTCTCTAATCTGAGCTGCTGTTAACTTGTGATTTCTGAGGCTGGTGACTTGGATGAACTTATCCTCAGCAGCAGAGGTGACTCTTGGTCTTCCTTTCCTGGGGCGGTCCTCATGTGAGCCAGTTTCATTGCAGTGCTTGATGGTTTTTGCGACTGCACTTGGGGACACATTCAAAGTTTTTGCAATATTCCAGACTGACTGACCGTCATGTCTTAAAGTAATGATGGCCACTCATTTCTCTTTACTTAGCTGATTAGTTCTTGCCATAATATGATTTTTAACTGTATCCAATAGAGCTGTTGGCTGTGTACCACCTGACTTCTGCACAACACAACTGATGGTCCCAACCCCATTAATAAGGCAAGAAATTCCATAATTAACCCTGACAGGCACACCTGTGAAGTGAAAACCATTTCAGGTGACTACCTCATAGGGCTGCACAATAATCAAATTTTAATCGCTA
>NC_045747.1:8817384-8839226 GCF_008692095.1 Etheostoma spectabile
AGTGGCCATCATTACTTTAAGACATGACGGTCAGTCAGTCTGGAATATTGCAAAAACTTTGAATGTGTCCCCAAGTGCAGTCGCAAAAACCATCAAGCACTGCAATGAAACTGGCTCACATGAGGACCGCCCCAGGAAAGGAAAGACCAAGAGCACCCTGCTGCTGAGGATAAGTTCATCCAAGTCACCAGCCTCAGAATGCAAGTTAACAGCAGCTCAGATTAGAGACCAGATGAATATCACACAGAATTCTAGCAGCAGACACATCTCTAGAACAACTGTAAAAGGAGACTGCGCAATCAGGCCTTCATGTTGAAATGCAGCTAGGAAACCACTGAGGAGACGCACAAAGCAGAAGTGATCTGTTTTGGCCAAGAAACACAAGGAATGGGACATTAGACCAGTGGAAACTTTGCTTGGTCTGATGAGTCCAAGTTTGAGATCTGTGGTTCCAACCACCGTGTCTTTGGCAACGGAAAAGGTACCGGACGGATTCTACGTGCCTGGTTCCCACCGTGAAGCATGCAGGAGGAGTGTGATGTGTGGGTGCTTTGCTGGTGACACTGTTAGGGATTTATTCCAAAATAGGCATACTGAACCAGCTTGGCTACCACAGCATCCCTGCGCAACGTGCCATCCCATGGGTTTGTGTTTAGTTGGACCATCATTTATTTTTCCACAGGACAATGACCCAAACACACCTCCAGGCTGTGTAGGGCTATTTGACCAGAAGGAGAGTGATGGAGTGCTGCGCCTCCACAGTCACCGGACCGAACCCAATCGAGATGGTTTGGGGTGAGCTGGACTGCAGGTGAAGACAAAAGGGCCAACAAGTGCTAAGCATCTCTGGGAACTCCTTCAAGACTGTTGGGAAACCATTTCAGGTGACTCCCTCTTGAAGCTCATCAAGAGAATGCCAAGAGTGTGCAAATCAATAATCAGAGCAAAGGGTGGCTACTTTGAAGAAACTATAAGACATGTTTTCAGTTGTTTCACACTTTTTTGTTAAGTACATAATTCCGTATGTGGTCATTCATAGTTTTGACGCCTTCAGTGAGAATCTACAATGTAAATAGTCATAAAAATAAAAGGTAACACATTGAATGAGAAGGTGTGGCCAAACTTTTGGCCTGTACTGGATATGCGATTGCGGTCCACTTTTCAGAAAGGTAGCGTCAGCAGTTTTCCCTCTTGAAAGTGCGAGTCCCCATCTACATAAGGTCCCTGTAAAATTAGTTCATACAAGACAAGATGCCAAAAGTTCTGTTAAAGATTTAAGTAGTCACTTGTAATTTTTGAAGAAACTACAAATGTGGAGCTCTGGTGCCAAGATATCAAATTAGTATTACTCTGTATTCAATTTATCTTGTCCATTTGTTAGTGACTGTCAAATTTAGACATTTTCGCAAATGTTATATGTACAGGATAAGGGGTTGAAACGTTAATTAAATGGCTCATCTCTCATTCACAGATAAACAACAATAATCTGAAAAGTCAGCAAATGTATATGGATGACGAGGGTTACAGTTGAAGTCTTCTAAAAAAGATTTATTAGGGCAGCAGTTTTTCTCAGCTTGCAAGATTTATTAAGTCCATTGACTAGCCAAATATATAATACTGGCAGCAGAAAACCTGGAAGTAGGTAAAAAAACAAGTGCAATCTTCCAGTATATTTCCCCAGACATTTTGACCCAGATCACTCAAGAATTTTGCTGAATGAAAGAAGGGGCTCAGCCTTCAGCGGCACCTAGTAGTGGTAGAGATTATCTTTTAATCAGACAACACAGGTTCAAGTGCTCGTGCTGTCTCTGCACGGCTGAGGAGGCAACGAGCAAGACACTACGTCCAATCCAACTCCAAGGATACGTGGGCAGCATGTTCCTCTGTGCTGGTGGGTAAGAGGTTTTTTTCTGAAGGGATCGAGAGGCGATCACAATAAATATTTGTTTTATCACATGTGGCTAATAAATGCACAGGTGCCACGACACTAGAGCATCAGTCAGAAACGGTGAGAAAAAAAACTAACGCCTACCCTTGCACATGTCCTGTCAACATGTCACCCCCCCCTGTATCCCGGGTGTTAAGACCGGTTTGCACCATTTGTGTTTTAACTTAACTTTTAACACTTTAAGACTGCAAAGTTTGGAGCATACTCAGTGTTAAGCAATTATGAGACGAACAGGCATTGAGCTTGTACTTTTACCACTAATCGCAGTTTATGACATGTTCAATCAGTTGTAAATTTAATCGAACAATCCAACAAAGACTTGGTACAGTTTTACTGTGATATTTGCACTGCACAACTGAAGTGGTGGACGGGTGTACTTCACCGTAGACCTCCCGTCTCAAAAAAAACATTCAAAAAATTCTACAGGTTTTCACAATGTAAAAATCGTATTGCGAGTTAGCACATCCTCCCTGTAAGTACGTTACAATTGTAAAACCATGTGTTGTCCTTACCTGGGCCATCTGATACCGAGAGAGGTGAATTAAGCTTGGGTCGCTTTGCAGTGGGGGGTCCGACATCCAGGAGATTGTCAGCCATCCTGGTCGGCAGATTCAGTGAATGGATGATGATGCAGGAAAATAGAAGCAGGTTCAGTCCAACTCGTCGACCTTCGGCTAGTAATAACTGGTAACTTTCCCTAACGTTGTGTTTAAAAGAGCAATTTAACGTTGTTTTTTTTTTTTTTTCTTGACTGGCAGACTGGCAAAATGCTGCCCGGAGAAAAAAGGTTTCAAAAGAAAGGCAACAGCGCCACGCTTCGCCGCCGAAGATCACCCCATGATAATCCAACACCCAACACCCACATAATTATCCTCAATAATTACGTCCAAAAAATATTTCAGTTCGAGAAAAATAAATAAAAATCTATCATAAAATATTACACAAGGCGTAAGCAAATCCCTTTCTTCGCAGATCGCCGGTTTTACGTCTGCACAGAATCATCTTTTTCGCAGTCGAAACAAGCAGCCATAAAATCTCTCTCGGGCTTAAATAAAAAGAGCAAAATTCAAAAAATATTTTCTATGAAGTGGATTATTTTTGCCGTCGCTGTCTCCCGGTAAATACAGCGTCTCGGTACGGAGATACGGCGAGAAGCGGCGCTCTCTAAAAGGGAAATCAAATATACAGTGGGCTTTCGAGACGATAAAAACCCATGGAATCCTCACATGTTTGCATTAATTCTCATCGGAAGGACTAACACTTCGATTTTCTTCACGAAAAAAGCCGTTTAAGCCCCGTCTGGGTAGCTCCGATCGGTTTTTAAAATTAATGCTCCCCCCGAAATCCCGATTCTGAGCCGCGTCAAGATGGCGGCTGTTGATTCCTCCGATACAAAAAAAAGTTTTTTTTTTCTTCCCAGCTAGACTGTGGGGGGAGGAGGGGGTGGTGTCGCACTACGACGCCCTGACGTAAACCTGTGCACCGTGCGTCACGTGGACGTACGTGAAGTTGCCTCTAGGGGTGGAATAACCCCAAAAATAAAAATGTAGCCTACTACCTGCTTTAAACTTTAAAAACACACAGCAGTTAATACCACAAACAGAAAAGACTCACTTTTGGGAAAACACACTGCAATGTCGATAAACCGAAATACTTAAATGAGTTCCTCTATATTTAGTTTATGCCTATCATATTACTACAAATGGTGGTGGAAAGTAACTAAGTAGACCTTCATTACATTTAACTCAATTACATTTTTACTGAGAAATATTGTACTTTTTACTCAAAGTGAATATTAAATTTGATGAAGAAGTACAATATACTGTATATATATTTATGTGATATAATACCAATGTTTCATACAAAGCATGTGATCTTGAGCTTGTAAAATCAGTCACAATACTATACATTTAACTACCTAGTAGTATATAGTTGTATATTTACGAGCACTTTAGCTTTTGCCGATAACACTTTACTTTACTGTACTTTGAATGCAGGTTTTTAATACATCAAATTTAAATACCTCTTCCTTAACTTCAATTTAAAGTGTCCCTATAAACTAATACATTATATAAGAACAACTTTCTATTGAGATCTACCATAGTCATATTTTGAATTTGAAGTATTCATGTAAGTTACAAATTAAACAGCAAAGGTTGGATGAAACCTTACATGTACCGCTCCAGCTGTTAGCAAATAAGTATCAGGATAGGAGCGCTGTCCAGTGTTCAGTGAAAAAGTAATAATGAAGCTGCTGCGTCCACGACCCAACCCAGATAACCAAATGAAGATGGATGGAATCTCTCACATTTCAAAATATACCTGAGCAGTCAAAATATTTAATATTATATATTATATTATATAATATTTGAATGTACTCAACCAAAGATTGTAAGTAATTCTCATTTCTCTTGATACCCTCTAGGGTGACCTTAAATACCAGTGGTAGAAAAAGTATTCTGATCCTTAACTAGCATAAAAGTAGCAATCACTGTAAAAAAAATAAAATAAAAAAAATACTTAATTCTAATTCAAAGTTTTGCATTTAAGAGGAACATAGGTACAAGTATTATGTGCAAAACATAGGCCTACTTAAATTATTGAAAGTAAAAGTATTCATTATGTAGCATATTTTATAAACGTGTCTGTGTTGTACTTAACCTACAAAAGTAACACTGTAAGGAAATGGAGTAGTATATAACAGTGTAATACATAAAACAGCATCAAACAAAAATACGCAAAGTAAAGTACTGTTCAAGTACCTAATAAGTTGTTGGCTATTTTAGAAATGTACTTGGAGAACACGTGGGCTACTTAGTTACAATCCACCACGGGTGAATACAGAAGCGGATGAAGTTTACAGGCTATAAATTAAAACGGACAGCATTTCCCAGAAACAGACTTTATTCAATTTTTACCTTCACTTGCATACCTATCAGCATGCTATAAAAACATGTCCAAAGAAAGCAACAATTCATTAAAACTTCGCAGTAGCTGCTACTGACATACTGCCTACCTGCAGACATCTAGTAGTGTTTTGACCATTTTATTTGGCCAGTTTAAATAAATAAAAAATAAAAAAAATAAAAGAAAAAAAGGATGTCTGTATCTGTATTATACTGTCCTAGCATGTCATTCGTTTTGAGATGATAAGATTAGAGCATCCCTACCAAAACACACAAAACCACTCAGTTTTACGAACGCTCTTTTTTTTTTTTTTTTTTTTTTTCCTTTTTTTTTTTACACACATGCAGGAAAAAAGAACACAGAAGTATTATTCCAACATTGTTAAAATGACCCAGTTCTTTAGACTATTTAACACTCTAGTACATGCGCTTATAGAAATAATAGAAAATGCCCATATACTATACAATATAAAGGCATACTGTACATAAAAAGTGAGCGTGTTGTGCATATGAGTTTTAACACTAGTGAAAATATAAATGAACTGTCTTAAACGTGCAGAGCACAACCTCCAATTGAGGGAGAATATACGATATACAAAGAAACTCCAAGAGATGGCAACAACACTCTTTGGCATCGAAATTCTCAGTGCGCCATCCTGCTGAGTCAGAATGTCCCTTACATCGTGATAAATCAAACCATATCAACATGTTTGTAATGAAACAAAGAGGGGAAAAATAGAAAAGAAACAAGTGAAAAACTCAAAGTTGACGCCCCAATCTTATTGTTCAATACAATACTAACCAGAAACAAATGTTCAATTAATGAAATACACATAATTCGAAAGAGCATATCAAAATTACCAAAGAAGAAACACTTTACCTGACACTCTCATGATCTATCTTAAGCACTCAATCATGGATAATAACAATAATCATTTTAAGTATCCCTTTATTGTAGTATAACAAACAAATTTTGGGCTGGTACAAGGGTTGTGTGCTCATGAGCGTAAAGGTATATTTTTTCCCTTTCAAGCTAATAATTATTGCATTAGATCAACCCAACTCCATCCGATCAACAGATACAGATCCCAATGGAAAGCCAAACAAAAAGGAATTCATTGTTAATGTTGAATATGTTTGGTATGTTTACATTTACTTGTATATATTAAGAATAGGCACTGCTCACATTTCAGGATGTTATAAACCTCGGAAGAAAACTTATCAAAATGAAATTTGATTTAAGCATCAAATAGTGAACATTCTACTGCATATGCATATATGCTTTTGAGAAATACCCAATGTCCTAAGAAATTAAAGCAACTCAGAGCACACAATAAAAACAAAGATATAGGAAAACCAAGTTAAAAGGCAAGCTACCCAATCTTCAAACATAGAAAAAAGAAACTAATTATGAACTACTAGGGTAATGTGAAATGTTGCAGTTGGAATAAATTATTTGATGATAAAAGAAGGCAAATTGGTTCTAGGTTTTCTGCAATATTGTTTTTGTTTGCTTAATTACCCAAAAAGTACAAATTTTAAAATGGTGATTTAAAAATATAAGGTTAAGGTGTTGCAAGTATTGAAACATCATAAATAAGACACTGAAGTGGAACTTTTTTGCCTCTGAGCACACAATCCTTTTCAAGAAACTGTGACAGAAGAGAAAATGTAACAGCAACAGAGACACACAGTTTAATCTGTTTGTTTTCCTAAGCAATCTGACATAATAGCAGGAAATCAATGAAGTCAAAAAGAAATAGTTAAACCAACATATATTTCGAAATACATTTGTTACACTTCCTTTGCGTTTACAGTGATATTACATTACGTTTCATGCCATTGAAAGCATGCTATGAAGCAACTAATGCATCCAGCTGTTTCCATTGAGCAATGCCTTTCAAATCATAAAAAATTAGAGAGGGCAGCTTCACGTGACCAGTTCAAGTTTTGTGTAACAATAAATACAATAAAACACACGTAGTTTAGATTTGTGACATTCCACTTTGATTATCCATGTCTTAAAAACACTATCAACTAACACACAGTGTAATCCATAGCAAAACCTACCGTCAACACAATCTACAGGTACAGCAATGCCGCAGTAGTAGTATCCATTGAAATACTCAGTATACATACAATATACTAAACACAGCTTGGGCATTCATAAGAGCCTGGATCCTGTGGGAGGGCACAAACACTAGTAACAGTTAACCTCGTCTACGATGCTGTTGTTACAAGCATGCTGAATAAATGTAGCTGAGACCATCATGCCTCAGTACTGAGACAATACTAAGATCTAAACAGAGGCCAGAGAAAAAGCTGCCACATCAGAAACCAAGAGGTTTTTTTTCCCACTGCGTTCCTAAACTGTTTGTCATCATCTTGCAGTTTCACCAAGTCTGTCGAGTAACTTATAGGCACCTCTCATCATTAAACCCTGCATGTTCTTGTTACTACACAGACACAACACACTTACACACGGTATGCAAACAAATACATTCACACTGCACACAGCTCAGCCCCGTCAGCCCTTAGCCTATATTGATTAGTCTCTGCTGTGCCTTTCATGAAGACTTTTCTGGTTCTCATAAAGAACACGGAAACAGGCTCTGTTGCATTCGTGTGCAGATTTTACTAATACATATCGTACCGTGTTATTTCCCTTCACACGCATTGTGATTCTCCTCATGTTGAAGCACTTTCCATGAGGTTTTCTTTGATAAAAGGCAAAATATCATAGCAAAGCATAGTATACAATGTAAAGTTGTAACAAAAGCTAAGCAGTTTTTCCAAAAGTTTGCTTATTGACAGTTTTCCCTTTATGTTATTCTTCCCTTACTCCAAAAGGCTTTGTCTACACATTATACTACATTATATCTACTCTAAAGGCACTTAAAAGACATACAAAAGAAATAATTAAGATTAAAGGTGTACAGATAATCAAGTAAGTTAATGGGAGACAGTGGGATCTGTAGCAGGCAAGACAAGGTTCAAAGTCATCACATCTTCCCACTTCCTCTGTGTGCTCCTGCCTGAACCTTACTTTGTTGTTCAGTCAGCACCCTTCACTGGTAATATAAGCCAATCAGATTTAAACTAAAAACAACTTGCTGTCTGGTTGATGCAGAGAAGAGGGCAGTGGGTCTTTTTCTCTGATTCTACCTGGGGTAGAACCAAATCTACAGCAATTTTACAAATGCCAACCGGCAGGAACAAGCGCTTAAAGGGTAGAGGATTTATGATAAAAAGCAACTGTAGAAAATTCTTAAAATCTGGTTCACTCTCCAACATTACTGTCATAATCATCTTCACATTTGTCTTTCTGGGAATTTTGGAGTGTATTTTGCTGGGCTGAGGATGAGATGATGAGCTGTTTGTTTTTTGCAGAAGAAAGAGGTCCTTCTAGATGAGACGGAGATCGCCTGGCATGAGAAGTCTCTGTAGAGGGATGTCTCTCATGGCTGTCCGCCTCTTTCCCATAGCTAAGCCCTGTGGTAGTAGAGGAACCAGTGCTGGCACTGGGTATGGTAGTATTGGTACTGCTTGCAGCTATGCTGGTTGTGGGCACCATGCTGGCGATTTCATCAGTGGGCGAGCGGCCGATGCTACCATCCACCTGTACCCGGATCTCTGGTGAGACTGAGAGTTGGTACTGAGGCACAGGGCCACTGTCACTGCTCTTCGGGTAAAGGAAGGTCTTCATCTGACCTTTGCCTTTGACGTTAACTGTGCCCCGATAATCAAACTCATAATCCATGGCACTCAGCACACAGTAGCTCTCCTCGCTGACCTGGACACGACACTCCACACCTGTAGTATCCATGCGACTGGCGATGTTGACTGTGTCGCCCCAGATATCGTAGAGAAGTTTAGTGGTGCCAATCACCCCCGCTGTTAGAGGCCCGTGATTGAATCCAATGCGAAGCTTGAAGCCAAAGCCCAGCATGTTCTTGTTGAAGTCGTCCACCACACACATCATTTCAAGGGCAAATTCAAAAAGAGCACGGAGGTGGGCATGAGGATGTGCCGCATCTGCACACTGCTGCGCATTGAGTCCTGCTGCTGCCATGTACGTGGCACCAATGGTCTTGATCTTTTCCATATTTGAGAAGGCAGGCTTTCGTAACAGCTCATCAAAGTCTCCAATTAGCTCGTTGAGGACACGGTAGCACTCCTTGCCTCCCTCATAGCTTTCCTCATAAAACTCACTGAAATTAACAATACTGGCAAATATTACACCCACATTGTCGTGGTTCTTAGAGTAGCTCTGGGTGACTTTCAGCTGCTCGGCCACATGGATGGGGATGATATTGCGAAGCAGCCAGTCGGCCTGGTCCCTCATGTTCTGGATCTTGATGCGGTGTTTATCAGCCTCCACATTGCCATGGTAATGCAGGCGGTGACTGACCTCAAATTCACGGTTAAGGAACCAGATCAGGAGAAGGACTAGGAAAAAGGCCACGCAGGCCTCAGGCCCCAGGAGGTCCTGTAGGTCTGCTGGGCTTTCCGACATGACCATGGAGCCGTTGCTGTTGCTGTTATTGCCCTGGCCATCCGACCTGGTGAAAAGACAGGAAAAAGTGCCGGAAAATATGTCAAACAGGGTAGGGTAGTATAAATATTTGGCTTCTCAACATAAATTAGATTCTTCTATAGCTGAAAGTAATCACCATAACTACAAAAGCTTTGAAGTTGCTTGCACCTTACCAAAATTTAAACTCTGCATCATGCAGGCAACACAAAAGAGTGTCTGTCAACTGTCAGAAAGAGCCACAAGCATCATAGCAACAGTGTTGAATTCAGAATTTAGGTACATTGTTTATTTACTGTCTACCAAAAAGAAGAATGACTGGTTGACACTGACAGTGCTTACAGTAATCATTGTACTTACCAAAAAACCAGACTTTTAGCCACACTGGAAGAGATAAAACATAAGTGAATGCATTAAGTGCATGTACAAATCCAGCACGACAAATACTAGTGCTCTTTCTTGAAATTTCAATTATAAGCTCAGTCACATTATCTCTACACCATTATTAAAAACACATTTCAATTGCATCACATTTTTGAAATGTGCTTTTTCCTTTCTTTTCATTATCTCTATAGTCTTTAGTATGTCATACCTGCAGGGGGAGCCGAAGAGCAAGGCAAGCAGTGCTAGTCCCACCAAAGTCGCTAGAACTGAGCGCATCCAGTAGCTGAGTTGGCAGAAGTTAGAGTACTGAATGATAGCTATGATGCCAGCACAGCAGATGAACATGGTGGACTGGGGAAAATATATGTCACAATGTCATTAGTCAAAAGAGCCCATGAGATTATCACATTAACTTTACTGACTTTAAGCTGTACATATTGTACAACTAAAAGACATATGGTGAATACAATTATGTTAGATATGGACATTTTACGTGAACAGTAGTCCAACAGGGAAGGTGCTTTACTGGTCAGAAGCAAAACTCAATTAGCAATTTGAATGTGAGAAAATAGATCTGTTGTGAAGACAGCATCAAATAACAATACTAGTTTTCCACACCCTAGTGATCCATTTCTAAACATAAAGAAAATATGAAACTTCAAATCCACCTGCATGGAGAGATGCATGTCACAGGTGACATGGGAGAAGACGGCCACAGTGGGCAGGGAAACCAGGACAGCTCCTATAAAGTGCCGCGCTATCCAGCCTGAAATCGCTCTCATCAGCAGCCGAGTGCAATTCAG
Organism: Etheostoma spectabile; assembly: GCF_008692095.1. NCBI lineage: Eukaryota > Metazoa > Chordata > Actinopteri > Perciformes > Percidae > Etheostoma > Etheostoma spectabile. The sequence goes on from NC_045747.1 coordinate 8,827,960, forward strand.
CACACTGTCCAGGTAGAAAGCCATACTGGAGAGGAAAAATAATAACTTGAGGTTGATTATTATGATGGTATAGAAATAATACTAATAAAGTGATTATCTGATTCTTGAGTGTCCTGTTTGATGCAAGCCTGATACGAACTTGATTGATAAACTCATTCCATATATAATTCTCATAAAGCTTCTCAATACATGAACACAAAGCAAGAGTCAGTGAACACAAACAATTATTTTTATAGATAAATGTGGATCTAATATAAAGGCACACACTTTGAGTGACAATTACGTAATATAATCCAAATGTATTTATGTTAAAAAGGTGTCTGGGCCTTTTTTTGCTTTAGGGCCCTTATTTCAACACCCTACCTGAGTTTCCCCTGGTAGACGTAACATTTTTTATCCCATGTTTCCCCCTTGTCCATCTTTCTATTTCTGCTTTCCAACTGTCTGAATACATTTTCCTTATACTAACAGTAGAGAAGCACACCCACCACTCTATTTTCCCATTAGAAAACAGAAAGCACATGCACATCAACAATATAGCCACATTAGTAGACACCACTACTTTACAAAATAAACATCTTCTGGAAAACACGTTAAAAAAAAATGATGTCATAAAGTACATCTACATTCTTTCTAAGATATTTGAAGCAACACATTTCAAATGAAATGAGTGTATCAACAGTAACAAAACAAAACAAAAATAGTCCAAACACAATTTCCTTTCACATAAAACTACTTTCCAATTGCAGCGGTGTCATGACTTCAAGCAGGTAAAGATACTCCAGTAAGCATGCTTGCAAAAACTCCCTTTCAGTTTCTTTATCCACTTATCCATCAGGTGTCTGAAAGCAGATAGTGTTCATTCCTACATTCTTTTAAATTAAGTAATAGAAATCTTAGAATCAGGTGTGAAGTGGAACATCAGTGCAGTTTGTCATAGCTGAAGTGTTAATGTTGACAAGTTGCACAATTAGGAGAGCTTGCTAAACGTTGCTAACTAAAAAGTGTGGAGCCAATTTGTGTGTTGGGATTGACCTTTAAATTAAATTATCACTCTAAATTAAAATACCAACAAATTTAAACAGGAAATAAACATTTGCAGGGCCATAGGTAACAATAAATTCTAAACATGTGGGGGGTCTTCTGATGTTGTCTTGCAGGCTGGATCTAGCCCATGGGCCCCTAGTTTTCAGCCCATATGCTATATTCAGTATCTCACCGTATAGCAAACAACAGAGCCAGAGCCTCCAACAGGGTGGCTACAGCTGTCAGAATGAGTGCTGGCATGGACAAACTCTGCTGGGAGACAAGTGGTCGAAGAAAGCAGGCCAGTGAGAGAGCCAGAAACACTGAACAGCACAGCAACATGTCCAGGAAAGAACTGAATGTTGGACTGGCAAAAGTCTGCACCGCTGCTTGGGTTTCCACCTGGAAGAGAAAGAGAGACTCAGAATCTCGACTACACGATTTAGTAACAGTTGCAGCCATAGGAGTGAAGATGCACTTCTAAGGTTACGCCAGCAGAGGACAGTACAAACTAATACAAAGCTACTTTTAAGGTCCTGCAGTGATTTCTCTTTGCCGCAGTTAAGGTCTGGTCACAACACAGTGCTAACAAGCTTCCCAGACAAAACAGAGACTCGCAGAGAAACACAAACAGGCAGAAAGACATGCACACACACAGGTAGACGTTCACAGGTGGAGACAGCAGAGGTGGGATGACAAGTCCCGGGCACAACTCATTTAACACTTTAACAGTCATTCATGGTCATGGGTAATTGGGTAAAAAAATAAACAGACATAGTCAAATGCATTTGCAATTTTAAAACATGCAGGCATACAGGAACCATTATGTCAACAACACTCACACACCTACCTCCTCCTGGTAGCTTATCCGGTAAGCAGACTCGAGGCTCCTTTCCAGGAAGGTGAGGCTCAGCTTGTTTATGGGAGGTCTGTAGAAATAGTCCTTCATAAGGCTGCACAGGCACAGAGGAAAGTCAGTAGAAATAATGTTCAGTTGGGATTTTTAAAGATGTTTTTTGGGCATTTTCAGCCTTTATTCTTTTGACAGGACAGCTGAAGATATAAGAGGAGAATGACATGCAGCAAAGGCCCGCAGGTCGGAGATGATCCCGCGCCCGCTGCGTCGAGGAGTAAACCTCTATATTTGGACAGCCAGTTGGGATTTATAAATAAATTTTACAATCACATTGGCTGGAAAAATTGACATTAACAGCTGAGATTGACTTCCTGATCAACTGTACATACTGTATTGTACTGAACTGTTTAATGTATTTATCCTTAGGTCATTCAAACCTGTCCTCTTTAATAACATCCACAAAGTGAGCATCACTCCTCTCCCTGAAGTTCTTGGATCGTAAAGGAATGAGCGCAGAGTGGTCCATGCCCATGGTTCCTCCACTCCACGTCTTCTTCTCCTTCTCCTGCAGCATCTCACATAGGGACGTCTGGCTGTTGTTCAAGGCTTCCAGCTGAGGACTGAGCAGGCCGTTCAGAGTCTTAGGGCTGCGCCCTGCAGAAATTGCTGGTGAACACTTCAGATTTGAAGATTCCTAAGGTGGAAAGCGGGGAGAGAGAAGACCTGAATTTCCAAAAAAAGGAAGAAGTTATAATGGATTGTTGCTTTGGAAATAGGTCATGTGAAAAAGTCTGAATATGAAATATAAACTTAGCGTGCTACAGTCACATTCATTTAAATGCATGTGTCTGTGGCACACTTTATCTGGGACTTATGGAGTTCCATTTCTTTGAACTATTTTTAAGTCCTCCTTTTTGCTGCTTGGCCTGACTAAATGAACCAGAGTTGGTTCACGATGCCCCACTATTTGAAAGAAAAATATCTTTATTAATAGTGTCAAACATCATGTTAGATAAACAGTTTCAAATAAAATCGGTGTGGTTCCGGTAACAACTACAGACTAACCTTGCTGCTGTTGGTCTTGTGGTCATCATGGCGGCCATTGTGTACCGCTCCTTCTTCCAGAATCTGATCAACGCCTGGTATCCGGACCACGCTGCAGGATATACAAGGAGACTGCAGGGAGATTGAAAGGGGACAGTATGGAGGGAGATGCAGCATATAGGGGCAAGAAAAAAAAAAAAGGGAATTAATACAGATCAAGGAAAGCCTGTGAGCAAAGAAAACATTAAAAAGGATGACAGAGATCGAGATCAAGTGTGACAACTGACAAAAGAGAGGTGACAAAAAACACACATTAGCATTGAGACAGCAAAAAAACTGAATTTGTCATTTAAACACAAACTGAACTATGGATGCTGTGACTGACTGTGCAGCAGCAGTTTGGCTCAACTCTGTTGTTTTTAAATGTGCTTTATAAATAATTATGTATTAGTATTGGCTAAATAGTATTTATTTCAACAACAATGCTAAGAGCAGCAGCAGCGTCACTGAAAAACTCCCCAAAATATCCACAGCGCTGTAAAGTATGGTCTGGCTCTTCCACACATAAATTCCGGAATAGAAAATAAAAAACGCTCTGGGCCCTATTTTAACGATCTAAGCGGTTGTCTTCTCCCATTCCCTTTAAAAGCCAGCCATAATATTTGAATTTGTAATCTTTTGGTGCATTTGCTATTTAAACCATTTGAGTGGTTTGCCTTTCCAATCACAATTGTCTCGGCTGGCGCTATGCTCCGGACGCAGCGGTGGTGGCTCTGCAAAATAGTCTTGGGAAGGAACTTGTTTTGACAAAACATTTGCACCACACAAAAGAAAATGCCACATACAATATTAACTGAAGTTCACTGTTAACACAATGCAGCAATGTAAGCTATTTAAATTAGCTGGATACATGGTTACATTTATTGCTGTGTGTACCTCGTCCATAGCAATCCCCACCCAATCGGTCCCAAATTGTCCCAGTTAGATAGTAAATACCGTAAATAAATCTTGTAAATCTTTACAATCATTCCCTGAAAGAACCAAGCAGGCCTGCCTTATTGCACTTGGCATTTTTAGTGAGTAGCTTGCTATGAATCAAACTGAGTATAAGAAGGGCAACACAAGAGAGCAAAACCTGAGGGACATCCGTCGGTGAGCCATTTCAGGAATTTATCCTTGAAATGTACTTCCATTGATCCAGACTACTGAAAAGGAGAGTAAACAGGAAAGTGGAGGAATAGAGGACTTAGTTGTTTTTTTTCCATCTCACTCATTTTGTTGAAACAGAACATAAAATAAGAAAGAGATTTGTGTGACACTTACAGTATGCTGTGCTATAAATGACCATAACATTATAGTATTGAGAAGCCAAAACACACACACTCTATATAACATAATCCCACAGAGACAGCACACACTGGCTGTATTCAAAACCCCCTACAATTGATTGAACTGTTTCATACTACATAGTACTGACAAATGCAGTTGTATGTAGTATGAAACAGTTAATCGATTTATTTTGTAGTGGGCTAGGCCATGCTTAGCCAGTTTTTGGGTTTGGAGAGCGGAAGTGGCTTTTGTTTCCGTTCCAGTGCTTTGCATTGTGGGTAACAGACGAACAGCTGTAAATGGAGGAGTCATCAGTTGAAGGCAGAGAGAATTGAGAAGGTCCTCCCAACTCCCTGCATAAGCTGACAGATCTGTGCAAGGATCATAGGGTGCACGTGTACAGACAAAGGAGGATTAATTTGGAGGAATTTAAGGCACAACTGTGCAGGGTTTTGAGGGTTTTATGAGGGGAAAAAATGCACGGTTTTGAGTCCATGATCTAGTGGTACAACGGGGAAGCAAATGAGACATAACCCTTGAAGACAAAGCTAAGGGGGACAGATTGGATGAATATGTTCTGGATTAATGAAGAGATCATGATGATGGGTCAGTTAATATGTAGACTGCCCACTGGGGAGAACAGCGCTTTTCATTGCCTAATTAACAAAATCTTACTGTTTTGTTCTCATATTTTTATTAATAAGGATTTAATTAGGACTGAGGTGCTACCCAATGGAGGCATGTGTGGGAGTTTAGTGCATCAAAAGTGAAAAGGGAAATCAACAAAGACACTCTAACCACGCAGGGTTAAAACCATGTAATATGTACGTAATGGCAGGGGTGAAAGCTATTCTTTTACATGCCATCCACTCAAGACAGAAGGAAGCAACTTGCATACAAAAATAAAAATATTTATTAAAGCTTCTGATACACCCACATAAACAAAAGGACACAGAGAGTGAAAATATGAACATGAAAGAGGCTGTAGCAGAACATGCAGCTCAGTGTTCTTCCTCAGGCAATATTGATGTGCAATGAGAAAGGATCCCAGAAATGTAACATAAGAAAACTTGTTTCATACTATTTTCTCAGAAATAGTGTGATCTCACCTTAGCATTGTCTGGAGGCAGAGCGCAGGCTGAAGGAGCTCCATCAGGTGTGTGCACCCTAGGAGTGGGGCACCGGGGATCTGCATGCTCAGGCCCTGCCAACCCCAACTGAGAGCAGCTACAAAGAGAGTGAGGCTCCACCTTCCTGCCAGAGATCAGGTAGGTCTTCAGGCCTGGAGATACACAAACAGAGCATAAGGACGATGTCACTGGCAGATCAATTCTTACTCTCAGATTAAACTGGAACAGGACTGAGTTGGGGTTAGTCATCCCTGTGTGGTTGTAGTGGTGTTGATTCAGGAGAGGCTCAGTACCCATCTGGATGAATTCCCTAAGTGAATTACATAAGCAGGTTTTCGCATTAAAGCAGAATCAAGACCGGGAAGAGCAGAGAACATCAATATCTCCCAGCTGAAAAAGCATGGTCACACACGAGTAATTCTTGCTTCCATAAACATATACATGATGTGTGATTAGTGCAGGGTTTTGTACGTTTTTCTCTCACTCTTGAATCAGACAGATGAGCCAGAGCAAAGGGTTAGGGTCTTCATCACTTCTCATTCTCATCATTTCTCTGCTCAACCTCCATAGTCTGAGGACAATATTTTGTATAGAAGTGCTGAAATCCTCCCATATATCAATCTATTTTCTCTGTAATGAGATAATTACTCTTTCATATACTATGTGTCCCACAGGTGCATCTGCACATGTGCATCTCTGTCTGTAGTTCATGCATGTGAGGTCCCCATGACCATGGCTAAATATTTGAACACCAGTGTCCTTCCACGTCTATCAACATGTTATCATTTCCATCTGTCCTATAAAGTCTTAGGGCATGTGTGTGTGCGACCTTTTGCCAAAAGGTCAACCTACAAAACTAACCACTTTGCTCAAAACCATGACAAAACATGGCAATGTGGTGTTATGTCATTTTAATGATCAAACTGCGTATAAACACAGGGCATTTCACTTGCTTTACAACATAAAGCATGAAGCATGTAGGATGCACTGTAATGCTCAATCCTGCGTATTTCACACTCTCAATAAGATTTCCTCTTGTCTTTCAACAGCCTTAGACCACTGAGTTAACAGGATGCTCTTAAAGGACACATTTTAATCACAATTACAGACTAATAGTTCACTTCCTCTTTTGATTTTTGTTGCCAACTACTTCGTCGGTCTGACAGATACTGTACATGGACAGCCAGGTAGACAGCAAGATTGACAGTTAACAAACCTTTAGCACTTGGCACCTTGAAACACAGCATTTCAGTCCCCATTGAGACTAAGTGTTTGTGACTGAACTCCTCTTCATATTTCCTCCCATCTCTCTGCAGCACTGTGTTGTGACAATCCACAAACACAATAACTATGCGGTTTCTATGTGTGTGTGTGTGTGTGTGTGTGTGTGTGTGTGTGTGTGTGTTAGCAGCATACCTAAGTACCTGTGACCATACGCTTAGCCACATAATTCAACTGTCAGTGAAGCTGCAGCTTCTGGCTCTGAGCATTGTCTGTCCTAAGTACTTCAGACAGGCACGCCACTGCCTCCCCTCTGCGGACCCACCCTGAGGGTGAAATCTCTGACACACTCACACAGAGACTACACATGTGACACAAGGGTACACAGTCTCATTTGCAATTACGCACGCACAAGTGCACGTGCGCACAAACACACACCAAGATAAGCAGCTAAAGAAGCAGACAAAAAATAAGAAAATATGCACACAAAGAGAGAAATGTAAGCACAAGTTCAATTATGAGACACTCACAAAAAACACCCCCTCCAACAACCTACACACTCAGTCAAACACATATACACACAGAGCGAGTGGAGGTGTAGATGGACGGCGTAGCTGTAGCTGGGTCGATAGCCAGGTGGATGAGCATTCAGGGACGGGAAATAAAGGCAGTAAACAGCAGTAACAAATAACTAATTCTCTGCACCAGTGATGCAGAATGACACAGCAGCAAGAAGCGAGTAGGAAACGGTGGGGCATTTTTGACTGCCTCTGCGGATGAGAATGTGTGAGTGTGACTGTGCGTCATAGACAGATCAAAACAGACACACACACAACCCACACACACTGTGTTAACTTATTTCATTAGTTTGCTAATCAAATGCTTCCCTGCCCACCAGTATACAGTGACTTCTGCTTCTCCTTGTGGGTCAACGGGGTTGCTTTTACCCCCTCTCTCTCAGTTTGCCTTTTGTTATTCTTCTGTCTTTCCCTCAAAACATTTTTTTCTTAAAGTAATCTACTAAAAGTATGGGATGTATTATTTATTAATATATTAAGAGTCAGAATCAATGCAAATGCTATATCAGTTGTAGAAGCAGTGCCTGCTGAGTAATCATAAAACTGTAAGACGGGGGGGCAACACAATGACTTACTATTTAAAAAAACACACTTATCAAAGAAAATTACAAACCAGCTGCCAGACATGAATACAAAACAGAATAAGAGGTGGAACACAATAATTAAAAAAGAAAACGTGTCAAAACTCAAAAATAAAACTCTCTGAAACTGAAGTAAACAACAGCAATCTGATAGCTAAAAGAGGTGACCGTTCTCCTCTTTTGTCAGACCAAAGAGAAACTGAGCGACAGGTATCCATGGCCATCCATCTCCAGAGGTTTATGTGGATGTGGTATGTTAAGTTGACCAACTCTGGTTCATTTAGTCAGGCCAAGCAGCAAAAAGGAGGACTTAAAAATAGTTCAAAGAAATAGAACTCCATAAGTCCCAGATAAAGTGTGCCACAGACACATGCATTTAAATTAATGTGACTGTTAAGTTGATCTTTTCATCAGACAGCTTGTTTCAGAGAATCACCAAACATGGCAGAGTCCTAAGCAAGATAAATTGACTACAGAGGCTCACAAAGGTGCACAGTATATTATCTGTGTTTGTATGGGGCGGGAGGGTTATATATGTTAAAGTGTCTGCAGATGTTTGTGCGCCTATTGCTGGCCATTGTGGGACAGTCTCTCATCTTTAGGATCCAACCTTGTGGCAGATGAAATCGCAGTGTTGTCAGGCAGGAAATTTGTGGCTCTGACATACTGACCTGAAATTGGCTCCACTGTCCAATTCCACAGGATCCAAAATCATTAGATTACAGCTGTGGTCTAAAGCCCTCGCAGCAGGGAAAAAGATCCAGAAACTTAGCTTGATGCTGCTTGTTTCTTTCCAGTCTGTGTCAGACAATCCAGTCAGTCTGTGCACATCTGTTTGATGATCTGTAATACAGGTACAGATAAGTGTTTGCCTCTCTCCATCTCTGATGACCCTGGGCTAACTGAAAAGCATCATTAGTGAAAGCCTTTAGGCATTATGGAACTTGAAGTGTCCTGTCCTGTGTTATCAGCTGGCAGGAAACAGTAGATAACCTTTCCCCAGAAGAGCCCAGTCACATTATCTCCCTCTCCAAGCCCTTTTGTTCAGGACAGAGGAGAGAGACATGTGAAAAGCACTTTGCAGCCAAACAACACCATCACCTCTACTCCTCCCTTTCTCTCGCCTCCTCATAGCACGTCCAAGCTCTTCTGGGACAATGGCCGCCCCTGAACCCCTCTCTGCATGATGCTAAGAGAAGTTCAGTGCAGATGTTGGGTGTGCCAAACAAACATACACAAAAAGGTGGATGCAACACATGAGTTTTGACTGCAGTTTCAGATACCGCCAATATAACCTATCAGCAATGAACAAAGGCAATTAAATAAAATAAAAAGGATGGACGCCAAATTGTTCTTCAAAGAAAAAAAGAACGCGCTGTACATAAGCTTAGGCGCATTTAGTAATGCACTGTTAAAATAACAATGAAATGCTGCGTTACTGTCTTTAGACCAGGTTGTTGTTGGTGAATGCCGCGATCACTTTCTGCTGCCGAAAGATAGCAATACGCCAAGAATTCCCCTGAACACACCTCCCTGTAAGACCAGCACGCCCATGGGTGCAAAGATGGGCGCAGGTGCATTTACTATTTAAACGACGTGGGAGCTGGAAGGAAGATTGACAACTCCGTCGCTTTGCTGGCTTTGCGGAGCGCTGCGACAGGTGCAAGAAAAGGACCAAATCGTGTTCAAAAGGTACAGTAGTTATAAATATTAAATATTTTTGTTGTTATCTCAAAGAAACACCTTTGCTTTCCAATGCCATTTGCAACCCAAGTGGGACTGAATAGCCAATGCTGCTGTCCCAGGGAAGTTTACTAAAAGCAGCAGAACACAGAGGACAACGGAGAGAGAAGGAGAGTTGGCAGATATGCTTGGATCAGCGAACACACACACACACACACACACACACACACACACACACACACACACACACACACACACCCCTATCTTCTGATAATGGCAGGTTTGCCTTCCAGGGCCAGGTATCAGAGCAGGAGGGCAATGGAGCAGGTGGCACAGGGAAACTAGCACTGCTAGGCTGGGCAGATCTCCATGCCAGTTGGCACTGCCAGCCAGCAGCCCCAGCCTTCTCCCTCCACTGGGTCCCTGTCCTGGAATATACTGTACATCCTGTTCTTGTCAGGGGGAAAAGGGCAGGAGGAACAGAAGGAATCCTGTCCAGTATGACAGGTTGTTTAGAGAGGACTTCATTACTGCGGCATGGTTCGCAGAAAAATAAGAGGTAGACTAGAGATTGCATTGCATTGACATCTTGGAAACAACTCAAGTAAGACTGGGATAAGAAAGAAATGGAGGCTAGACTGAGTCTATGAGTTGTTTGGTAGTCGTGATGGAATGTTTTTTTTTTTATAATTATGAGTGAGCCCATTCACACAGAAAACACGAAAGACATGCATTTTTCACATGGAATCACCAAGAAACTCACACTGTCATTTATGACAGTAAAGGAAAAGCAGAGTCTGTACGTGACTCCCGAGCCGAGGACGGATAGGAGCAGGGGAGGGCTAGGTTTTTATTTTTTGTTTTTACAGCTGAATATTCATGCTGAGCCCAGGTTACTTCTGAGGCATTAAAGGGCATGTAGGAAAACGAGCAGATTTATGCTGTGTTCCAGGCAACCCGTTACTCGTATTTTCCCAACCTTCTACCTGTAAAAGTGCCCTGGAACAGCAGTCAAACCCGTAACTTACTTGTTGTGAACTCTCGTTGTCGTACTCTCATTTACAGTTTTAACGTCACACACACAAACAACAATGGTGACCCCTGTTGATGCCGTACAGACGCCGTGAGAAATAGAAATAAATATATATAAATAGGCAACGTTAAGTAATTCCACACACTGTAATCAAAACTACACACACACAATTGTGTACTACTACAGGTTATGTTTATTAAATGAAGCCCAAAATATGTTGCAGACTAGAAATCGCTAGTATCAGCTAGGGGTGTGTCTCAAATCGCGCACTTCTGTACTTAATACTAACTATTTGAGTACGTAGTGCGTTCACATTGTCAAGTGCGGTAAAATGCATTGCACTTAGAGTACCTGGATGGTGCACTCAAAATGGTCAGAAAGTTAAGTGTGGATCGATGGACACTTTCCACACTCAACGGTCACAATCTTGGCTTCGTAGCGGAAGGGGCGGAGCTAACAACAGTAACAGAAAACATTAGATAATGGCAGCCAAAGACGCGATAGCGAGACCGATGGAGCAATACAAATGTAAGTTGAACGTGATTCTTTTTGCTAAACTTATAACATATAAGCCACCTGTATATGTATATATGGTTAATTTTACAGTCTGTAATGATTTTTGTACCACGAATTATAACCTTTATTGGTACCGTAATTTGACATGCTAGCAAACTAACCTTAGCTAGCTAACAGCGGCAGTTTAACCATATTGGCCAAGAAGTTATAAGCTAACATTACATGTGTTGTGGTATATTGTTGTTTGTGTTAAACTATTGTCCCACTGTA
>NC_045747.1:8839236-8842391 GCF_008692095.1 Etheostoma spectabile
GTGTTAAATGTGTGATCTTAACAATTTGTACAAATTCTGATGTGAGCGTTAGCTCAGCAAAATAGCGATCAGCTGATTGTCTCCCGGTAACGTTAACAGAATGCCTCCACCTGATGTATATACTGCAGAACTACAATCACATTTTTAAAATAAAATTATATTAAAAGTATTTAACTTTGTTATCTTTTGTATTACACATTGCATGACTGTAGCAAGCATATAATGTTAGTGCATATACAAATAGAGGAATGGGATCTATTTAAATGTCAATTCTGTTACCTCTGCTTTCATTATTGTATTGTCATTTATGAAGACCATTTAGAACAAAAATACAACTTAAAATAAAAGATGTAATGATGTTTTGTCTATTAGGTAAGTTCTAAGGGTAATGCTTCACAACAACAGTCTTATCTTTGGGCAACAAGGATTTCCTCATGAAACCTTTGAGCATTAAAATGAAGTATAATATTTTAACGTTACTTATTTTTTAGAGCAGAGACATAAGTATAAACATAAAAGAGTGGTCTGCAAAGAATAGGTATAATTAATGGATTAAAAAGAGTGCAGTAACAAGAAGGAATATTACAATACATTTGTTTGTACTGTTTTCAGCTAATAGGGGGCGGGTGACATGACGGCGGCGTCGCAATCATCCTGGCATGACACGGAGCAAATAAAAACAAAATCACATTTATTTTTGTTAAAATATCAAAAACAAAGCAGGAATTATTTTTCGCAAAAAACAATTGCAGACTGGAATGCACTCCCTCGGTGAAATTCACAATTGTACAGAAGAAGAAGGGATGAAATGTGATCGTCATTTCCGGTAAGTGCACATGGCAGTGCGCGATTTGAGACAACACTCCTCTGTCAAAATTTACGCACTATGCAAGTCAGTACGTAGTGCACGAAGTGTATTGTTTATAAGTGCACTAAAAAAAGTGCACGATTTGAGACACACCACTAGTGTCTAGCTAACATCAACTTTAGCTAGCCGCTAGCTAACGCTAGCTAGAAGGGTTTGTGGTGACTTTGCCTGGAACGCTACCAAGTCGTGAGTCGTGACTTAAAGTCGTAATTTACGGGCTAAAAACTGTGTCTGGAATGCAGCATAATTCACAGTATCAATTAGGGCAGATTGTTTTCTCTGTCAGACAATGTCAAGCACAGCCATCTGACTGTCTTCTGAATAATATAGAGAGGATGTTTCACACTTTGCTCAATTTACTACATAAGTAAACAAGCACGATAAGCTAAATGTTGATTCTTTCATATATAGATTGTGTGTTAACAAGTGCACTAGGTTTGTATCCAACAGCACATTTTATCAAAGAAATTCTTACACAATGTAGCTTTAAAACGTCTTTTCTTGTATATTGTTGAATAATTTTACTTCATTTTGACTAAATTTATTTTATAAAACAAAATGGGGGAAAAGGTCTTGAATTGGTCAGAAGTGGTGGACATGAAGTAGGATTTTTTTTAAATTATTGCACGAGCAAAAAAGATTGGCAATCACTGTAGGACAAAAAGTAACACTGTTAACTTGTTAAACCATATTATGCTGCTGGAGTGGGTAAGGCTATCAAACCTATTTTTTTTTAAAAGCCAAGACATTTTCATGTAGCACCAAGCAATGGTTTTTGACAAACAATGTGGTATAGACCGGATACTAAAGATAACTATAGCTGTGCCTACTTTGTACACGTCTTTGTCTTTGTACACTGAAGCGCAGCTAAACCAATACAGAGACCCCAGATAACCCACAGTTAGCTCTTGGACTGAGTTATATAAGCCACAAAAATCAACAGCAAGTCTTGTACACCACCTGGGATTTCTCACACACATTAGTTTTCCAGTTCTGGGACCAAAAACTGTCTCTTAACTGGGAATTAGGTTAGAGCACTTCTCTGTTTACAGACAAATACACTGTCCAGGCACAACAAGCCATACTGAAGTCTCTCTTCCCGTTGCAATCAACCTAATCTGTCAATATCATTCCCAGCTTTTTCTCCCTCAATGCCGTAAACAGGGGTGCACTAAAACAAATATTCCATATTTAGGCGGTGTTTTTATTCCTGGCCTCAATCTGGCCCCATCAAAGCGGCTCACTCAAAACCACAATAGAAACACTTGACAACTCTCCAAAGTCTTTAACTCTCGGTTGGCTGCATCTGTCACATTTACTCTGCGCTCGTTTTGTATTCTGAATCTTCGATCCTTCCATCCTTGACAGTCCCAGGCTGCCATGGTCTGCTGGCAGTACAAAGATACAGTTGACAACTCTCCAAAATCTCTAACCCCCCCCCCCCCCCCCCCCCCCCCCCCCCCCCCCCCCCCTCGATCCCACCCCCTTTGCTCAGTGGCTTATATTGTCCTCCGTTTTGTCAATCACACTGTAACTCACTGTCTGTCTTTCTTTCACGCTCACTCCCTCTCTAACCCAAATCCATCCATCCTCCTGTTTCTTTGGTGTCCAAGCCAATGTCTGTGTGCCTTGTCACCACATAGGCGTTAAGGGCTTTTTTCTGCGAAGAATTGCCAAAGCTGACATCCCAAAAGCTCAAACTCACTTTCCATTGTGTCTTTTTTACACCGTCTTCTTCCGCCACTGTCAAACCCTTTCACCCATGCGTGCTAAAATGAATGCTAATGCCCCCACGCCACCTTCTTCTCATCTCTCTGATAATGGTGACCTTACAGCTCTTTAGGCTATTCAGCACGTCTGTCCAGTAAACTTGTTTCCTGCTCGATCTGTTCCAAATATGAGTGCAAACCCCTTTGGATTTGAAGTACTACATCATCAGCATTTTGACAATGCATTTTTCAGATACATTGAGTTTTTTAAATGGTTTATTTAGCTTAAGACATACTTTTCTCAACCCATGAAGGAACACTTCCAGCCCAGGACATTAAAACCTATGATTAAAATATCTCTCTATATTACAAACCTCTTTGTATCTTCTTTGTCTTTGCATTATATCCTATTCAAATTATTTTTTGTCATCCTATACATTCCTCCATACCTTGTGCTGCTCTTTCTTCTCCTTCAGTATATTCTTAATAAGAGTAACACATTTTAACTTTCACTATCTATCCTTTCAATAATTCTGTCCTACACTATTTTTAAAAGGTGTTATAAGAACAAACCTATG
>NC_045747.1:8842401-8866880 GCF_008692095.1 Etheostoma spectabile
ACTAATGTTGTTCTTCTCCATAATGGTTTAAACCTTAACTTTGTTCAGCCCTAAACCTTTTTCAGACTTTTGACTTCATTTAACAAAAAAGAGTTAATTACCATAAAAAAGAAACAATACTATTTTATTTCTGGCCAGGAGTTGAAACAAAACAAAAATACATATTTTCTTCTGACAGTCTTGCTTCAAACTAAAATTCAATATTGTAAAGATGTTGAAATGTCTCAACCTGAGATGCTATTGACCCGCAGCATCGATTAACAAGTGGCTGACTTTGTCGCCATGGGTAAAGGATCAAAGCAAGCAGACAACACACACAAACATCTCCCTCCCTCTTAATGCTCCACCTCTCATCGTCTTCTCCTCTAATACCACAGACTTTGCTTACTCAACATTTTGAGTAATGGCAGCTTCACTGGGGGTTGATGAAGAAAATGTGCCGGATCTTCTACTGAGCATTGCACTACTCCTTGAGGACTCTCGAAGCCAAAGATATAGCAGGATTATATGAGTTTGCTAACTCCAGGCTCAGCTTCCACCACAGAAACACATGAATCACTTTCTGCCGGACAGGGAAATTGACAGGTTTAATAAATCTCACGGACAAAAAAAGAAAGGACAGGTGGAAACAATTTGATATGCAGCCTTCTAGGATAAGCATTGCTGTAGTGTTTGTTGATGAAGGTGTCATTTGCAAAACAGTGAAGCCAGCACGCTGACTCATCAGAATGAGACTGCAGCAAGATGAAGAGTAGAAAAATGGAAAAAAACAGGGAACAGGGAAACAGAAAGGACAAATGACACAAAGAGAGACAGATAAAATATGATAAAAGAATAGGAGATGACCTCTGTCGGGCGGACAGTGCGCACACAAACCACACACACACCCACACACACACCCACACACACACACACACACACACACACACACACACACACACACACACACACTTGGCCTTTAGGATTGACAGCATGGGGGATTCCTGGGGCTATTTAGTACGGGGATGGGGGAGCAGCTGACAGCTGGAGGGGACACAGAAGGGATGTCTCCCAATGAAGCCAACGGGGGGAGCTGAGCCTGAGGCAGGGAGCTCAGGTCACAGGAGAGAGGAACCAGCCACACCTGCTATACACTAAAGCCTGGCTGATATTATCTTGTGGCAGATATATTGGTATTGAAGTATGTTAGCCGATAAGTAACATGGAATTCCAATAGATAAATGACAGATAATGAAATGTGTTTTGAAGTTAATTTGGAAATAGTGTCACCACTTCAAAATGTCCCAATCGGAACAGTGTCTTGGTCCCAATTCTTTAAACACTAACTTAATGGATCCTCTCACTAATAAGCAAAACCCCAAAAGACTACTTGCTTTTACATGTCATGGTACGACAGAGAAATGCTAGCAAAACCGCAAATGTAACCAACAAATTGTATGTTTAATTCAGTCACCCCAGATTTTTATAATTAATCATTTAAAACAACTGTCATCCAAGTTTATGTTAATTGGCTAATTAATTGGTTAATACACACTAACACACATTTCCTCAAATCAAAACACTATATCATTTCAAATAATAAGGGGCAAGGTGCAGTGATGGTGCAAAAGATTAAAGGTTATTAGCTATAGATTATTATATTTTCTGTACTGTATATACTTGAGTGAATAGAAGCAGAGCGAAGGCAGGGTGCAGAGGAAGAAAAGAAGGGCCAGAATGAGCCAAAGCAAATTACTTAATTTAATGTATCTACCAATACCATATAAAAACTAAAGAAACACAGGTAGCAGGTGTGAGAGACAAGCATTTTAAAACAGAGCTCATTCTTAAAGCTAGCCTGAGACACTGCACTGCTAATAATTAAATACTATACAAACATGCACTGTTAATCTGTGCAGGCTGAGTACAGTAGCAGGCTTCAGTGTAGACTGGCTCCCCCATCCACTTCCCTCATTCATAATTCACACAGCAATTTATCACACACACACACACACACACACACACACACACACACACACACACACACACACACACACAGAAAACCCAACACACACACACAACACTCCCGCTGTGCCCACTAACGAGTCACTACAGCCCACTCACATGGAGGGTGCGGCTGATGTGTGGGTTTTGAAAGTGAGTCTGTGTGTGTGGTGTGTGTGTGTGTTGGTGTGTGTGTGGGTGTGTGTGTTGTGTGTGTGTGTGTGTGTGTGTAGGAGGGTGGGGGGGAGGTGGGGTCCACTTTAAGACTGAGTTATTTCTGTCAATATCAGTAAAGGCTAGAGTGTATCTGTTAGAAAGAGTGCTGGCATTTTCTGTACACTTGATCACAAAAGAAAAAAACTTAGGATACATTAATGACTCACAATAGCAATTTATCACCTGACTATCTGCACGGCTGCAACGAGAGCACGCTTAGCCCCATGCACAGCGGGACTCACACTGCACAAGTAGAACTCAAGTGTCAAAAATACAGCGAGATAGCAACATCAGGAAAAGGACAAACAGAGATAGCTTCACATAAATCTCTTACACTTGTTCAAGGTTAACACATGTATCTTGGAGAGTCACATTGTTTTTGTGTGTGTAGGTGTCCTTTAAAGCTCCAGCGGCAAAGAGAGGCTGCACATGTTCGGCTTATTATTGCTGGGCTTGCACAAAAACAGGTCTTCGCATGGTTTTTACCTTAACATAAAAGCCAGAGCTTCAGCTGAATAAAGTCCAATTTGGCCCCTTTCTCCAATCAAGGAAGTCCTTCCATCTAAAAAGAGCTTCCAGTTACCAGCTGACCCACACCCCTTTCAATAGCTTGTTGCCATGGCAATTAGCCTTGGCAGGCCCAGGGTGCAGAGCTGGTGTGTGTGTGTGTGTGTGTGTGTGTGTGTGTGTGTGTGTGTGTGTGTGTGTGTGTATATGTGTGTGTGGCTGCAGATGGCAAACCTCCTTTTCCCTTGGGTTACGACTGCAAGGCAGATGGAGCCACACAAAAGCCCTAAAAAGGATGGACCTTTCAGGGGCAACTCTATCCATCTTTATGTCTCATTCTGTATATCTATTCCTTTTCTCTCTTTATACAGCCTTTCTTGCACACCCTTTGCTCTTGTCTGCTTTTGTATTTGGTTTTCATTTTTTTCTCTGGTTGCAGGAGGGTAAGTTATGTTTGCATGAAGATATACAAGCAGCTCTGACGGTGTATGATAACATTGCTATGTGCAATGGAGGAGAGAGAGCAGCAAGAAGATTATTTTACAAACTGGCTGCGTTGAAGCCACAATATACTAAAGCGTATCACAATGGCATGATATCACTGACACTGTAAATAAGATTTGATTTGTTCCCTAAGGTTATGAAAAGAGTCAACAAGCCCCTCCTATTCAGAAGCCCGGTAATATTGTATATGAAAATACTACAGCAGCTGAAAACATGGAGTCAAAGTACATTACCCTCCCATTTTTACCATACCAGATGCCCTGGGGGGATAAATTATTTGTGTTAAAAGAGTGTAAAGGCTTTGACAGGTTTTGGGTAAGCCTCTTTTCTAACACTTAGAACTACAAAACTAAATGATGACACAATGATATATCAGCTTGATATATTTACAAAATAGAAAATGTTTCATTATGGTCAGACGATAATTCAGTAAAAATGTAGAATTTTCTTTCTTTGTCAAATAAAAAAAATTAAAAAAAATCAAGAAATTAAGAAGATTTCAATCGACTAAGAAGTCACCTGATCTTTAAACTTTGTCCGCACCGCCATTTAAATTGATTTGCGCGCTGAACTTAACTAAATTAAAAAGGCAAGAAGTCCCTGAGCAAAGTAAAACAGCGTGTGCTAGACAACACATTGTGTAGCATGTTGTACTCCACACGCTACATGCCTCAGTGATTGTTCAACAGGATCAGCCGTGTCACCTTTTCGCATGTGTTGCTCCTTATCAGACCGACATGGGTGGCGCTGATATCAGGCTCTCTCATCAACCTCGCCCAGGGTCATCTCTGGCACAGCAGATAGAGACAGGACACTTCACAACTTAGCCAATAGGACAGCTGTCCCCTATAGGGGGACTAAGAGGTCTGCACTGTCTCCTTACACTTGTCAGGATTAAAGGCCCTGACAAACTAAGGCGACCGTAGTTTGTGCGGTGTGTCCCGCACCGTCGCCACGTGTCTGCCTTATTTCGTCCGATGCAACCGGTTTCGCCGGCTGTCGGCCATATAGCCAATTCATCTGATTGGCTGTTCAGCTTGAAAACAAGAGTGAGGAAAACAAACAAACAACTGTGAGAGGCACATGCAAGCATCCTTTCATTTTTCATCCAAGATGATTGATCCAATACAATATATACTAAATACTTGTGTATGTTTATTTATTCCAACAAGAACATGTTTTTTTTCTTTTAAAATATCTCTATTCTCTACATATCTACACATTACAAACTATACCAAGATATTTAATATAGACAGAAATAGACCTCTCTGTCTGCGCCCTCTGCATGAGGAGCACAACAGGATTTGCAGATGTTCACAGGAAAATTTCCAACATAATCAGTTCAACAGAAAGCTCAACAGGCCACAGAGGTGAGATTATTTGCAGCCTATTGAAAAAATATGTTATCTGCTTTTCTGCTCTTGATCCAGAAACTCATTACACCCCCTATTGCTTGCCGGGTCGAAACAGCCAGCAATACCTGTGCTGCGCAGTCCTCCTGAACGAGCACAGGTAGCCCGATCCTGCTGAGTAACAGTCTGACACAGCAGATAACCTAAATGATGGCCAGTTGTAAAATCCAGCTAATCACTACATCGTAGACCTTCAATAACCTTGCCACAACGGCCCCATGTTTCCAGAGCATGACAAGGGATCCTGAAACTCTGCAGACTTGCTTAATATAAAAAAGCCAACAATGAGAAATGATCAGACTACGTTGCTGCAGGCTAGTCAATGCCATGCTGTGTGAACCATAATACGCAGTACAGGGCAAAACTGTACACTGCAGTGTGATGTATTGTGTCATTACGCTCTTGGCTGTAATCTGCCACGCAGAGCCAAGGTGTTCTAGGCTGGGCTCGGCCCCTGCAATTCAATATAGCAGCTTAGAGTCCCCTGGCAGTTTGTTCCCCCTGGCAGCCTCTGAAGAGCCACGTTTGCCTCCAAGACTTCCGATGGAAGGGCACCTACAGAACGCAGTATGATATGTAATAGCAATCCCGGGATCTACTTACCACTGGTTTTATAAACCATCCTAACAGCTGCCACCACAACCTAACCATACTCTAGTTTGATGTCTGCCCCTCCTTTACCCCATCCTTGTAGTAAGCCACTCCACTATTAACCCCCTGTCTTTCTACAGCAGGGTGAATGCTGTGTGTGCATACTGATTTGGACTCAAATTGGACAGAAATTATGTCAGGTATTTCATTTGTGGCAGGGGGAGAAAACAGCTGTGTATTGTGGTGAAAAAAGCCAAACCGTTTGTCAAGTACAACAGTGTGTAGACGGACAGCACATACACATGTGCGCACACACACGCACATGGACACGCACACATATACACCCTTTTAGGTGTGAAATACAGAGCCTTGGATGGGTAAAGCCTCTCTTTCACTGCTTGTGATTCACACTAGTGCTTAATTCTGAGGTCTAGTTACATGGAGGCTTAATGGTAGTGGTGGTTAGGCAACACGGCTGCAGTTCTGCTCTTTAGTGCCACCACGCATTGGCCCAAAACAGAGTCTCAGGCGGCAGAACTGGACCAGTTAAGGGCAGTTACTTTCCCTGTCGCATTCTCTCTCGCCTTCATTTGTCCATTACTGCGTATTAAAGTGTAACCTCAAAACCAGACTCATTTATCGTTTCAAGTCACCAGTAGCACCCATTATAATTAATTCTCCACTGAGCCTCAAGCAAATACTGTACACTTTGCTGACTGACAGTACATCCCTAAGGAAAGGGGGTAGGGGAAGGGAGGATGATTATGAAGTTGTGTGTGTGCATGCAAGTCTCACAAAAACACGAATGGCTCTTCCAATAACCACTACCTGCTGCAGATCATAAGTGATTGGGCCAGTGCCAATATGAAAGGGAAGGGACACAGAATAGTCATCACAAAGAACATTTGTAGCTAAATTCTTCTCTGTGATCAAATCAATCATTAAGTAGCTAATCAATTATCACTCTGAAGACTTAAAGGTAGACAACGAATGGGGACAAATCAATATTGTGGACCAAGTACAAATGATCTTCCATTTTAGAGCCAAAACCCGTGGCTTTGGTTGATTCTCTTTGATATCCACATGACATGAAAACCTCTCTTGTTGCCTCATCATAAATAAACACAGCCATGACAGACTTATTATAGACAATCAATATCATTTGCTGTAATATAAACAGCTGGCTTGCAGGCAGCTGGTGTTTTCGGGGTAACACCAGGCCAGTGTGGGAAGAGGTGATGATGAAGGACTACTAGTATTAACAACTTTAGCCTAGGAGATTACCTAGTCTTGCTTTATTAGAAATCTCTCACAGGGAAAACAGAGGAGGGAGCCGGTCGGGAAGGGATATGCTGTACACAGCAGCCCAGGACTTTGCTCAGCAGCTAAGTAAGAAACGGTCATGCTTACAATTTCAAATGGAATCTGAGAACATGCCTTACCTTGAGGTGGCTCCCAGAACCCAGTACATACTAAGCAGAGATGGCAAAAGTACTCACTTTCCGTACTTAAGTAGAAGTACAGATACTTGTGTTTAAAAGTACTCTGGTAAAAGTGGAAGTACTGATCAAACTTATTTATTCAAGTAAAAGTAACAAAGTACAGGCTTGGAAATTTACTTAAAGTATAAAAATAAAAGTAGCCTTGCAAATGACAACAATTTTGTATGCAAAGCTACCTGGACCACACACGTTACTAGAGAGCACGCTGAGGAACTTCAGTGGACATGGAGAACAAGGTCTTTGACTACATTTTAAATGGATGTCTGCCAATAGGCCTAAAACATAACATATATAATTATTATGACAGAAACTCCAGGTTAATAAGATTCTGACTCTATAGCAAGATATGAATTCAGTTGGGATTCTGTGAGAATTTACAGATCCAGTTTCTATTTTAAAAAAAAACAAAAAAACATGCGAATAAAGCTGGTGAAACTGTTGATGCTTCATTAAGATCAACGTGCAAAGCTAACAGGTGAAGAACACATCATAATCAGAACTGATTATCCTCCGGACAGCTAGTCATTTTTTCTTTTCTCTCACTTTTTTCTCCGTGTGGCGCGCTCACCTGCTCGCGGTGTGAGGCGCGTGTCCGCTCTATTCTCCGACATGACGACCTCTTGTACAAAACTAAAGTAACAAGCCAATTTTGTAAAATGTAAGGAGTAGAAAGTGCCGCTATTTGTGTTAAAATGTAAGGAGTAGAAGTAAAAAGTCGCCACAAAAAATAAATGGTAAAGTAAAAATATCTAAAAAATCTACTTGAGCACAGTAATGAAGTAGTTGTACTTCCCATCTCTGATAATAAGTGGAAAATGCTGTGCAATTATACGAAAGAGCAGTCAGAAGCTAAAAATAATGAAAATGTTTTTTAGATCATCAAAGTGGAGCAAATAGTGTTCATTTAGGTTATTTCTCATGGGGTTTTTTTTAGATTATTTTTTGGGGCTTTTCCATTTCTTTTTAGTGACAGTGGATAGACATGAAAGGGGGAGAGAGTTGGGGAATGACACGCAGCAAAGGCCCACTGGTCAGATTCAAACCCAGGCCGCTGCAGGACTTAGCCAACATGGGGCAAACCCTCTTACTGGGTTAGCTAGAGGACGCCCCATTTCTTATGTTTTTTTCACTCATCTAAACAGATTTACAGCAACAGCCTTGAAGAGTCACAGTAGAAGAGAGGAGGGAATATACATCTAAAACAGGAAGGCTCTCAAAAGCAGGACAGGTCTTTTATTCCTGCATTTACTAATTTCTTTGGTCCACTTGGGTTCAGCAGAAACGAAAAGGGAACACAGTTGATATGGCAAACTTATTAGTAAGCAGTTGCTCATTAACACATCCAGCATTTTCGACTGTCTGTCTGTTGTTTGGTGATTAGCAGTTTTTTTTTCGGAGCTTTTGTCACTGAAAACAGCTTCCTGCTGAGGCCAAAAACATCATGAAAGCGGTGAGAGTGAGCGAAGACAGTTAAGTTGCAGCCGAACAGATAAACAATGAGCTGAAACTCATTGTAAAGCTGCGTAAAGCTGAGGGGAGCTGCAGATTCTTCTTGGCAAGTTTATCACTACAAGCTTTTCCTCTTCTTAAGTTTATACATTGTCATTTGATAAAAATATCAATTATAGCCTAATTAATGTTAGCCACTAAGCCACTGAAGCAGTCTGGGGGTTGTAGTCAAAGATACTTGAAGCACCTGTTGTTAATTGGTCTGTTACAGATTAAGGCAAGAACTGGTAATAATGACTCTAATAACTAATCATTATTATTATTATTTTCGCCAATCTTATTATTCTAGTTCCACAACAAACAATTTAATTTCCCCCTGGAAACAAAGACTGCTTGAAAGAGGGAAGAACCATCTCTGGCTGTCTCTGGATAATATTCTGCAGGTGCCATCACTCTGCATTAAGCACAAAAGGAAAGACATGAACAGGTACTTTCCAGGGAAAAAGAGCCAAATATAGCTCCCATTTCGGAAAAGGAAAAACGCACAACAACGTCCGGCCTCACGTCCAACCCCATATAGAGAAATACAGACACAAGAGCTGTCTACAGCGGTTCACTGTTCACATCATCTCAAGTTTATCCATCAAACAAGCTGTGCTTGATTAATGATTTAATCTCAGTAAAATGTCAGAAAGAGCAAAAATTAATTGATAAGCAACTGGCAGACAAATCAATCTGTAACTATTCTGAAAATCAATTCATAATTCTCAAGCAAAACTACCTAAAAAGGTTGCCAGTTCGAGCATCTCCAGTATATGGCTTTGTTGCTCATCCTTGTATGCTTGTTAACTGAACATCTTTGGGCTTTGGACTGTTAGTTGTACAAAACTCAATGTTTGGAAGACATCACCCTGGGCTTGATCAAACTGTTTTTCAGTATTTTCTGACATTTTATAATCAATTAATCAGTTTAGAAAACTATCAGCAGATCGATAAAAATTGAAAAATAAGTTGGTGATACTTTGCTATTCTGAATGCTAACTAGTGCTGAGATAATCAACATCAGACAATTAATCAACAAGTTTCTTTAAAATTATCTATCAAGCAAAAATGCCAACATTCATTGGGCTTCTCAAAGGTGAGGCTTTGCTGTTTTTATCTGCCCTCCTCTGAAGACATCAGCATTGGCTATGGGAAACTGCTGCACTGCTTCTACAAAACAATGAATACATTAATCAGAAAAATTATTACTTCAGATTAAATGGTAATGCAATTAATCATTACATAGGGCCTCAAAACTATCTACAATGGTGTCCAACTATGTTTTAGATAACCTCGAACACCAAGCTATCAACCAGTGGGATGTAAACCGAGGCAAACATCACCATTTGTTAAAACCAGGGCTGAAGAGCCAACAGGACACAACATTCAACTGACCACACGTGGCTGTACCCCATGTGAACCTCTGCTACAATGAGCTACAAAAAGCGTATAATTACAGTGGGTAGCTATAAATAAGAAAGTATAAACATGTGCAGTGCACCTACAGATTGAGACAAAGAACTTGACGCTAAAGCCTCAACATGTAGTTATAGTGGAGCTGGAAAAACACTCGTACACAGAAAACTATTTGTGAAAGAAAAAAGTGAAACATCACACTGACTCAAATAGGACATTAAGAATATGAAGAAGACAGCTGCACAGCAATTAGTGCCTGGGTCAGAGCAATTTACTTCTGATTCGAGCAACAGGGACCAGCTCCAGCAAGGATCCATGCCTGGCTGCTATATACACAAGTGATTAACACAAACTGAGCCAGACGGCGGAAGGAATTTAACAGCACTGGAACACAATTCTCTTCTGACAGCCAGTGCTCTCACTGGTACAGCAGTTTTAAAGGGAGAAGATAAATCTTAAAAGGAATCTCAATACATGATGGAGGCAGGATAGAGGTCAAGGAGACAGAGAAGGAGAGGTGAGGTGAAAACGCTGTGTAACACATTTATCCTCACGATATAAAAAATAAATGACAAGAGCAAGAATGGTAGCCACTCATTAATCCTAACCAATGAAGGGAAAATGCAGGCCCATAAATCACTCCTGCAGGCTGGTGAACTAGAGGTGCTTTTGTTCCATCTTGTTCCTTGACAGGCCACAACACTGATTTCCAGGCCAAAATAATGGAAAACTGTGCTGTCCCGCAGGTATAACATTTTTTGATAGGTTGTGCACACAAACTGCTTATGTGCACACCTGAATTGAAAATTTGTATGAATTTCCAGTTCAGTCCATGCCTAAAAATTATCCATACAAAATCAGAGGGGCAGCCTCCAAAGAAGCACAATCACCAACTATTGAAACAAAAAGAAACCTGAAATGCTAATTCAAAAGGGCAGCCACCATGTGCACTACCTTAAATCAGACACTGTCACTTATCTTACACTGGCTGATAATGGATCAGCGAGCCTTGAATGATAAGAGATATTAAGCCAACATTTAGTCATACTAGGGTGATTTGCGTATCAAATGAAAGCTGCAGTCAAGCAGTTTAGAGGGAAGAAAAAGAGGACAAGATAGAGGGGTTAATATAAAGCTGCAGGCTAATTTCTATTAGAGAAGGAAACAGTCGCATTAACTTGTAAAGCAATCCCTGGGGTTCAGAGTAAGGCTAAGAGAACGGGACACATTGAGGACATCTGGAAGATAATGTAATTGAAAAATAGTACAAAGTGTGGGCAGAGACAGGGTGGAGGGGAGGATGGGAAAGAAGATGGCATCTGGCTATGACACAGTCAGGTAATACCAATACCACAGAGGGCACGTAACAGACTTAAACCCTTGCCAGCCCATCTGTGCCAATGACCCAATGCTAAAACCCAGTGTCAACCTTGACCGATGCAAATGCTCCCCTTGCCACCTTTCACATCCACCCGGAGGGTGAACTGCAGATATGCTGGCATAAGTAGACACATTTCCTCTGGGGATGGCAGAGAGGCATTACAGGACATTCATTTACGCACCTAACAATGCCTTGAAAGGTTTGTGGGCTCATGGGGGAATAATTGCAGTGACAAGTCTTATTTTTGCAGCCAATCTGTAGCAACTGTCTGCTGCTGACCTTGGAGTTTTATTATTCTGGTTAGGAATTCAACAATTGAAGTAACTTTTTCATACTGCAAGCTTAATAAAAAAAAGAACACAAAAAAAACATGTGTTCAACTCACTACATACTTGGCACTGTCTCATTTACGCCATATTTTCAGAGCACCTACCTTTAAGCTGGTCAGCCACCACACTCTGTCCTATTCTCTCAATGACTTGTCCATCTTCATGTTGGTAGCGGTCATCCAGGAAGTTGGCAGTGGCCTGTGATAGGTGGACCTTCCCAGCCACTCCAAGCTGCTCCATCAGGTTGGCCAGGTTGACATCGTTTGACCAGACATCAAACTTGAAGCGTTTCATGCCAAGGATACCACACAGTACAGTGCCAGTATGGACACCCACCCTCATGTTGACCATCTCTCTCTTCTCCTGGCAGAACTGTTCAATAGCCTGAATCATGCCCAGGCCCATCTCCACGCAGCAATAGGCATGGTCTGATCTGGGTTCAGGACAACCAGCTACACAGTAGTAACAGTCTCCTAGAGTACTGATCTTTTCACAGCCAGTGAGCTCACACAGTCGATCAAAACGTCCAAATAAGTCATTTAGAAGCCCAACGAGGGCATGAGCAGATTTGTTGGCAGACATTTTTGTGAAACCCACAATGTCTGCAAAGAGGATGCTGACGGGCTCCATCCGTTTCATGTTGAATGGTCTGAAGATGATCTGGCCACGAGGGATGGAGGTCTTCTTGGATTTATTGTTTTTAGGGCTGGAGATGACAGCTGCTGCACCGCTGGTAGAGTATCGTTTAACAGAATTATCACCTATCTCCTCGTCACCCTGCTTCATCAGGTCATCAGCCACAATTCTGGGCATGACAGAGTGGATCATTCGCTCCTTCAAGGCTTTCTCCACCTCTAGATCTTTGCCATGCATGATAGCTTGTCCCACTTTAAGGAAGGTGCTGCGTGATCGCACCTCAGACATGATGAATAGGTGGATGCCAATGGCGTGGGCACAGAGGTGGAGCAGAGCTTTGGCTGGGCCAAGCCAACACAACGTATCCCACTCTGACTGAGAGGCTAAGCTCCAGATATCCCCTGCCTGCGTCAGGTGCAGCCAGCCCAAACTCTCAAAAAAGACAGAGTAGAGAAACCCGAGTAGGACAGAAGCATAGAGGCGAACATGGAGAACGCTGTATAGCAACAGAAGAACCTCGATACAGAGAGAGAAGGTGCCTACGGGAGAAAGACAAGGGGACCAGGTGCTACCTCCCAGAAGCTTGTCATGGGACAGGTTTAACGTGGGTCCCATGCCACTGAAGTCTTCTACATCCAGTGCAGATGTGGGAGTCTCCGGGTCCCTAAAGCTTGATGTCTGGATCTGGGGGGCCAAGGTCAGGGTGAAGGTTACAAGGATAAGCAGCAGAGATGCTTGGTTGTAGCAGCGAGAGTAGAGCTTAGTAAAAGTTAAGAGAAAGAGAAGGAGGCAGAAAAGGAGGAAGGATGCGGTGGGAAGGAGAAAGGCAGTCCTGTCACAGCGGGAAGGATTGGCAGCAAAGTACAATCCCCAGAGGAGGGCAGAGGCAACCAGGTAAAAGAGCACATAGCGGAAGCGCCGTTGGGTCTGAGGGAAACACCGTTCTCTACAGGCCTCCTCCAGGATTGAAGAGTCAAACTTTGGGTCCCAGAAATGACCAGCAGATCTTTCAAAAAGCTGAGGCATCTTTTTCTGTGTGCGAAAGCTCTTGACCACCAACCTCCTAGCTCCAGACTCTCCAGAGCTGCAGCTGGAAGAAATGCTGTACTTGCAGTGCTTGGATCCCCCAATGAAGCCTCCCCCAATTGAACCCAACGGCCCGCCTCCATGCTTGTGTTTGACACTACTGCCAATCCTCACTGAGACACCTCCATCTCCACTTGGGTCACAGCTCACTTCTGTGTTTTGAGGCAGCAGTTGTTGATGTTGGGGGGATGCCATGTTGCTTTTTAATCTATCAGAAAACACAAAGACTATGCGGAAGGGACAGTTTTTGAAAAGATAAAATTGATAAAGAAGTAAGGCAAAGTATAGGGCTGCAGTTAACAACCAGAGCAATTATTGTTCTCTTAAAAGTGAAAAAGGAGAGCAGAAACAAAAACCTTTTCAGAGGAAATTCCACTTCGTTAGCAGTGTAGTGGCTGTAGAAACACCAACAGACCATCCAAAGATTTTGAATAGTTCATTATTGCTCCTCCTGACGTCAATCCCCGCATTCCTCTACGTTCCCGTCTGTTTTGACGCACTTGAGACGGCAAGGTTCACTCGCTGCTTGCTCTGTTCCTGTCCAAATCCACTCAGCTGCCTACACACTGGTTCACTCATTGGAAAAGTATGTGGAGGGGGGGGGGTTTAATTCAGAGAATTACAAAATAATGTGCACACGGGGGAAAAACCTACAAAAGAAACACCAAAGAAGTGAAGACAAATGTTTAAAGGGGTTCTCCATAAATTGTCAACTGTGGAATATCAAATCCAGTCAATGTGTTGTTTTCATAAAGAGCCAGCTGCAGTCAATGTACTGCCATTACTAGTGCATGTCCATTCCCGATCTCCACTAAGCTTTACCACTCTGTATTCCCACTGGGAATATAGTCCTCTAATACCTCCTGAACTTCACAACGTTTTGTTTACAGGTATGAACAAAACTTCATCCAAAACTAATCATCCGCAGTGTTTGCTGACTCGACATCCGCCGTTTGCCGTCTTGATAGAAAGGGCCAGCTTTTAAGTTTAAGGCGCAGATCAATTTAATTCCATATAATAGCAATGAGAGCGCAAAAACTGCTCAGCGCTTTTATTTATACCCACATGCTCCTTGCTGTAGGGCCTAATCGCGACTATTTCCGTGCACGGAGCCCCGTTTTTTCCTGAATTTCTACTCAGGGAGTCCACCGCTGCGTCTCCAAACCCACAGAAGACCGTGTGCACGGAGGTTATGCAGGAGACAAATGTGTGAGACGTGGTGCGCGGAAAATATTGAAAAAAAGAAAAACTGTTTTATTGTAAGTCTAAACACGCTCCTCCATGGTTATGCAACATCCAGCCTTGGATTGGCATTGCTTACTATATCAACAGTGAGACCAAATATCGCCAATTCATGGAAATTGTCCAGATATTCTGACCATGTCGGTTCCTGGCGGTACCTATGGGCTATATTCTGTCACCCGGACTGCTGAGAAAACGCAGCCTCGAGCAGACTACATCAAGTATCGTCCAGTCCCTCCTTTTCTCTGAAGTAGCCTAAACTTCGACTGCGGCAGCTCGGACCTCTTCTAAATGGCAGACGACGAAAGCCCGGAGGACCTCGGGCTAATTAAAAGGTCTCCATCTGTGCTCCACGCCCCCTACACCAAGTGTCCCACAGGTCAAGGGTGAGTGCTGCCTTGATCCAGCCACTTTAATTGAATTGCATGGGGTACACAAGAGACTATATTTGTACCTCCAAATAATTAAATCCAAGCCAAATATAATTGCGTTGGGCTCCTGCATCGCTCCATTCCGTGCAGCGTCCAGTGAGGTGAGATTGTCTCGTTATCTGACCATTATCTGTTCGCTGCAGCAGCGTCGAGACCTGCATGAAATGCTGTGTGCGCTATCCAGGCGCGGTGGGCAACGCAGAGGCTGCAGCCGCCACCATGTTCTGTGCGCTGACAGCCGTCCAGAAGTGAGTAGTGTATGTACTTGCGTGTGTTGAATATGTAGCCTATACGCGTGTTAGTGTGAAGTACGCCAAAACCAAATAGAGGTGATTTCCGCTTTTTCTTTCAAAGTAAAAAACTCTATGTGCGTGTAAAAGATTAATAAACGCTACACCGTTGACCTACTTCAATGGCATAGCATTTATTGCAAACCAAAGAAGGCTTGGGAATGGTCATCTAGGTATTAGTAGGAATATGTGTCTTCTCAATTATAGAAAGACTTCAGATCTCAGAACTTCAGAACTAACCCTCGCCCTGTTTTGTCTCTCCTAAAATTGTCATTCTTACATTATCCCACCTGCTGCACAAGCAGCTCTCCACAACCTAACCCCCACCTATCTCTCTGACCTCCTCCAGGAGTTTGCGTCCTTCCACTTCCTGCGGTCATGCTCAGCTGAACTTCTGACCCTCCCCACTTTACCCCTCAGCACCATGGATGCTAGGGCTTTCAGCTGCAGTGCTCGCTGCCTCCAGCCTTCCACACATTTGACAGTCTGACACCATCACAACATTCAAAACTCACCTGCTCAAACTGGGCTACTCACTGTAATACCCACCCTCTATGTCCGATTCCCTCTGGCCCTACATATTTATGTTTCCTGATTTTCATGTTTCACTATTTTTAAATATGTTTTTTGGGCTTTTTTACGGATTTTTAGGTCAGATTCAAACCCGAGCCGCTGTCAAGGATTCAGCCTTCACTGTTTTAAACCTGTGTGGTTACTGTTTTTAATGCCATGTAAGGCAACTAAAATAAAATGTATTATTATTACAATTTAGAGAATGGCACCTCTACAATGACTCAAATTTCAGACGCCAAATTAAAAGCCAGACTGTATGTTGCTACCAGACATCTGTGTATTTACTTTCCTCACTGTGTGGCACATTTGCATCTAGAGGCTCTAAAATGTGAGACTCAACCCCAAAAGTATTTTTTTTTTAAAGGTAATTTATTTTGAAAATATATTTATGTGTTTCCGTTTTGGTGGTTACCGGTGACTTGACGCTGCTGTCTGTTGAGGTACGTGCACGCGCTTGGTAGAGAGAAAAAGGCTGAAAGGTAATGAGCACGTATTTTAGAGAAGGTTGGGTACGTCTTTTTTGACCGCAATGAGCACCCCCTACCTTCAGTTCAACGATTCTTAAATTCTTAAGATTCTTAATAAACTCTGCTTTCTTTTATATTTATTACATTTGATACCCTGTATTACATCTGCCTTGGTAAGCCAGCTCTTGGGAAGAGTTCTCATTAGAGGCAAATGGAAATGGAATATAATTTAATTTTTTTTAAAGAAGACTAGCCTACCCTAAATACAAGGTCACTAAACTGCTTTAGGTGCTCAAATGTTGGAATCTTGGATTATATTACCTAATACCTAATAGCATTATGAGGGAGGAAAATATTCAATGACCAACGACTAAAATAATCAACAGCTAAAATAATCGTTAGTTGCAGCCTAGTCTCGCATTGCCAGACCTTCCTGCTGCGAAAGAGGGTCTGGCGGGTCCACACACCATTCCGGGATGAGAGAAAAACCTGCTCTGGGTTATTGGCATTTCTTTAAACCAATAACAATTGTCTTGGTCGGTGCTGACAGATAGCCTCGGCAAGGAAACTGTTTTGGTAAAACGTGTACGTTCAAAGGCGGGTTTAGTCCTGCAACAGAAAACTCAAAACACGAAAAAGAGTAGCATCCGACGGAATTTCTGGCAGAACCAGAGCAATCCCGGAAGTGGAACATCGTGGATTTAGACCATAATATAGATTAGTTGCAGCCCTACTATGGGTGCCTTAGTCAGCATTTTAATAGAACCTGCTTGCTTAGAACTGGCAAGTTTCAAAGCTCAAAATATCATTACAAAAGTATTTAAAAAAGTCTAAAAAAAGATTAATAATTCACACTGAACAATACAATATTCAAAGTGTGCATGTGTCTGTGTATATGTGGTTGTGCACTGTACATGTGTATGCTATGTGTGTATTATGGTATTTGTTTATTATTATACGTATTTGGGTGGCAGTAGCTCAGTCCGTAGGGAGTTGGGTTGGAAACCGAAGGGTCGTCAGTTCAAGTCCCTGTGTGGACCAATGTACGGAGTGTGGCTCGGTAGCTAATGCCACTTCACCTCCTGGACACTGCCAGGTACTCTTGAGCAAGGCCCCATACCCCCCTAACTGCTCAGGGTGCTGGTCCAGCGGTCAGCCCACTCACACTGACATATCTCCATTTGTGTATGTATAGGTCCTGAGCATGTGTGTGTATTTCAGACCTGTGTGTAGCGATTACTAACAAATTGTAATTTCCCCACTGGGGATCAATAAATTATTAAATTATAATTTATATAGGATCTATAAATTTGTTGATGCAAGGATGTAGCCTATGCCTGATTTGTGTGTGCCTAAAACTTAAATGTGTTCCATACAATAAAAATGAATTCATAAAGGGGAATTTTTTATTTTAATTGCAGCTCCTTGTTTAAGTCTCCCTGATTAAGGATTGATAGTTTTATCAAAATAACCACAAACGGGAGGCTATCTTGGATGATGTATGGGACGATGTTTGGTCAGGCCCTGCAGGTTGCTTATTTACCAACAAAGCCAGGGAAATGCAATTTAGGGTCATACACAGGCTCGAAATTACACCGGTGAAACGCCATAGGTTTAACCCACTGCTCTCGAAATATTGGAACAAATGTAAGTTGTCTGAAGGTACATATTTCCACTGTAATTGCGAATGCCCCTTTATTAATGACTTCTGGGTCAGAAAATGTAACTAAATTGATGTTATATTCAAGAAACAACTATCTCTAACTCTTGTTGGCTGTATTCTGGGGTTAAACCCTAAAGCAATGGGTCTTAGCTCCTCCAAATTGAGGCTGCTGGAGGTGCTTCTTTTTAATCCAAGGAGATGCATTCTTCTCCTGTGGATCTCAGACTCTGTTCCCACAATTTCACAATGGACTTGAAGTGTGTTGGAGCTTCTCCCATTAGAAGCTATTTGCTTCTGGCTCAGAGACATGCCTTTTCGCTTTTTCAAAATCTGGGACCCCTTCTTGGACTATATTGGGGAAGATGGTGCACGGACTCTTCAGAGTAGCCTCTATGGTCTAGCATGGTCTGAGATCTCGAAGTATGTTTCTAGATGACATGCAATTGCTACAGTACCTCATTTTGACTGACTACGTTGAGTATGCCTCAAGTGTGCAAACCTTCTATTTTATTTTATTTTAGTTATTTTTAATTACTGTGTTGTTGTCTAGCGTTTTTTTGTCATTGTTTTGTTGTTGTTGTTGTTGTCGTTGTTTTGTTTTGTTGAGAAGTTGCGGGTGGGCTAAAAGGAGGGCTTTATTCTTTACTTAATGGCTGTCTTCTTTTATACTGTATGTACCCTTTAAAAACTTAATAAAGATTTTATAAAAAAAAAACACAAACCTTTACTACCTATTCGATCAGAAATCTTTATTCTTGATAGTTGGGCCAAGATTAATTAAAATTTTATACCAAAACAAAAAAAGTTAATTAAAAACTACTTTAATAGGACACACATACGTTCCAGATCTAATTCACAGGTAAATTAAGATAACTGATGCAGAAATATAGCAAAAGCACAACCACACAACGTCATTAGCCCAAGCTATCCCTCTCTCTATACGGTTACCATGATGAGTCTGTATAGCTTTTTACACTTTTACACAGCACTCTCTAGTGGGTATCTTCTGGATCTGCAGTGTAAACATACCAAACACATCCAGTGGAGCACTCAAATAAACAGGGAAAATTAAGCAAATGTGTGCGTTTGTTAGTTTTTTTTTTCTTTTTCATGATACTACAGATTTTAGTTGTAAAACACTTCACAATGGGGTTAACTAGTGAGGGAGTAGCTACACATTGGGAACGGGAATTGCATTTGTTCATGGGTTAACTTTTTGGAAGTCTAGCTAGCTAACGCTAATACTAATTATCTATCATTTGATGTAGGACTCTGTTATTAAAGCTGTAGTTTAACATGTTGGTAGATTGATACAACTTTAATGTCTGTACATCACTGTGAATATGTTGTTACAGGCTGTAGCCTAGCAAACTGGAGCCAAGCAGATGGTTAGCTTAGCCTAAGACTGGAAACTGGAGGGAAGATAGTCCGCCTACCTGCACTTCCGGATCCCCTTATTAACACACTACATAATGGTATGTCGTAAAAACCGCAACAAAAAGCGACATGTTGCAGTTTTAGGAGAGTTTATGTTCCAGTGCTTGGACTTCGTAGCTAGCCACAGTAACGTTAACTTCTTGCAAGCAACCAAGGAGCTACTGCGCACAGACAAGAAATAGGGTGTTGAATAAGTGTATTTAACTACTATTTAAAGCAATTTCACCACGCCATACTCATGGTAAATTCATTGAGGTAGGCTAACATAAGAATACATGTATCACTGCAAAACCGTTGTGTGAAGGTTAGGGTCATCAATCTTTCCACAGAGGTCAGGGGTCAACTCATGAGTCCTCCATTTTACCTTTACCTCCAGCATGCTTTTTGCAAGCAAGGAAATTGCCTATCCAAGAATTCCCCTATCACAATTTTGTAGTGGTAGTTTGTTAAATTGTATAGCAGAAGTGTCACATGGCCTATGCCCATTTGGAAAGTTTACACAGAGAAATCAATATAGCTTTCAATCCTGCAGAAGAAATGGCTAAAGACAGCTATAATCCAAACACATCCTTCATGTGTTTTCTAATGGTCATTCAGCTAAAAATGCTAGGAAGCTTATTGTTCAAGAAAAAAATTACAACACAGTATGGAACTTATGCCAAAGAATGTATAGACGCAAACAGAAACAGTAAGAACAGTTAAGAAGTGAAGCAGAATGAACCCATACCGCTCTGAAGACTCTGACCCTTGAACCCTGACCTCTGCTTCCATCACAGTGCTCATTTCGCAGGTTGTCAACAACCAGGACTGATGAGCGTATTTTAAAATTTTTTTTTTTAAAAAAGCAGTGTTTGTTGCATAGCAGGGTTGGTTCAGGTTTCAGTTACTTAAACTTTATGTTAGCAGGAAATGCATGCATCTGTTAAATATGATCTAACATGCAATGTAACGTTAATTTATGTCAAAAGCAAAGGTTTGGATGAGAAACACAAATGCTTTGTATAGCACCCACAAAAAGGCAACTTCAAAATCAGCTTATGAGCTTATGGAATAGACTTTCTGCAATATAATTCTCAAGATTTTACAACACAAATTTGCAACTCCCGTTTCCACTTTTCCAATTTTATTCACATACAAGGGAGCTGGTTTTTGACTGTTTTCAGTCTCAGATTTTCAATTTTTATTTGATCTTACCTTTTTAAAATTTTATTTCTGTGTTTCTTCACATCATTACGTCCCCATTCCCGTTTCCAGACAAACACTAACAAAACATAGTGATCAGTGGCATGTTTTCATTTCTTTAGCACTTGTGTCCTTAAGCTGCCTTATCATACAATGACCCTTCCCTCCCTCTATCTGCCTCATTCCCACAGTCCCTAAATGCACCTCCACATATTCTCCTGAGGAAAAAAACAAACACTAATCACCTCTGTCTCTTCAACAATACAGGCATTCTGACAAAATCAGGGTTGGCTTGGCCTTCTCTTCTTACTTCCCCCACTCAAGTTATTTTGTTTTCCTCAGTTCTTCCGGTAGCGATTCTTTGGCTTTTCACCACAGCCAGTAGCCTCACAGGAGGACAGGCCAGGCTGCTTGCCAGAGTTAATGCTGCTCAGAAGGGCGGGCAGCTCATTGGTGATTGCCCTCTCAATCTTATCCAACAGACAGCCTCCCATGTAGGAGCACTGAGCCGTCAGGGGCTTGAAGTTGGTGACCGGGTTGACTCCAAAGAAGTCACGGTAGGCATCGCGGTTGGGCAGGTCAAACTTGCTGACGTTGGTCTTGGCTAGGATGGATTTGAAAATATAGAACTTGTCCGGGTCGTCCACAATCTCCTTGAAGACTAGTTCAGGGTCACTGAAGAAGCTCATCTTCTCTTTAAAGGTCTGGACGTAGCGGTCTACCAGCAGGCCATGGATGCGCACACGGATGCCATGTTGGCGGATGAAGGCAATTTTGTTCTCCATGCGGTTTTCAATCACCTGGTTCAGATCTTCCAGGAGGGAGATCTCCTCTCGCTTGAAGAGCTCCCGGCTGGTATCAGGTGCATAGTCATATGGCCAGAAAGAGCTGACGTAGACACGGGGGGGTTCAGTGACATTGATGAGGGGTGCTAAGCTCCAAAAGAGTGCTCCATAGACTCTCATTAAGTCCTGGGTGGCCAGGTTGTCAGCCTTGTTTAGGATGATACGGATCTGGGATTCGCGACCCTTCAACTGCCGGAAGAGCATCTCCAGCTCAAGGCCAACGTCCAGCTTGGTGGGGTCAAACACCACAAAGATCAGGTCAGCACGATCAATGAACCACTGGCAAACATCATTGAAGGGATAGCCTGTCCAGAAGAGAGAATAAGTAAACCACTAGATACTGAGTTGCAGCCAGCTGCTTTGAATTTGAATTGTGGAATTTAAAAACTTGCAAACTGAAGGTAAAACTGTCTGTTTTACCTCTCTCCTGCTGCTTCCGGTTTTCAATGATTCCTGGTGTGTCCACAAAAGTCACACGTTCCAGCAGCTTGTGGGGCATCTCAATACCGATTAGCTTTTCAAGGAAGTTTTGTCCAAACTTCTCCAAAGGAGAGAAGGACCGGGAGCTGTCTGCTGCCATAACAATACCCTCAACAGAGCGGATCTTCTCTCCATGCATAATTACAGTGAACTCAGAGGTAGTAGGTTCAGCTCCTGAAGACAAATTCATGTGAAACAAGAGGGAGAGATTGGACTGATTAGTGTCAAGAAGAGTAACAGATTGGGAGACAGGTTAAAGAAAGAAAATTTGAGTAGATCTAAGAGAGATGTGTTTACACATTTAAAGGTTAAACCTGCAATAACTGATATTTGTGATGTTGTCATTGGGGACACAACATTGATGTATCATCACCTTTTAAGTTCATGGTAAATATTGCATATTCATCCAGCAATTATGGGACTACATCATTTATTTGGAGTCATATATATGGTCACATAATGAACGTAAGTTCAAAATTCACTCTCTTTTAGCTGTTTTTGGCCTCTACAAACTCCTGAAGAAAATATCTGGCTCTTTAGCTATGTTCACCAGCAGCCAACTGTGTCTGTCTGCTGTTGACGGGCAGGTAGTGCATACTGGTTTTTTTTGAGAGATTCTTTTCATGAAAACAACACTATGAGAGCTGTGACATTGAACCAAAACAGTAAAGTTGTGGGCCGGACCGCTCAACAACAAGCTGAAACTTGCTATAAAGCTCTGTGAGAGGAAGGAAGCTGCAGATTCAGGACCTAACTCTCAGTTTGTTCATCACTTTAAGTGATCCCTTTCACATTGTTACATTTGTTTCACGTGCCATTTAATACATTTTTATGTAAAATATTGATTATGGCCGCATTAAATAAATTGACCAGTGGTACTAAATTGCCAGAAACCACAGTTGAGCCTTCTTAAAATGTCATGGATCTAATTCATGAAACCTCTGTGATGCTTTCTGCCCACTTGATTACCACACTAACATTCTTGCACTTACACACTCAATAATATTAAATTTTGATAAGGCAGCTGGCTCTCCACTGGTCCTGTAGATCTATGATGCCATTTTTAAGGTTACTTTGTCCTTACTGTATTATAGTACAAAGTATTACAACATTCGACATTATCAATTGAGTAAACCATACCTGTGTAGAGCTGATAGGGGCTGTCGTGCATGCCTAGGAGGTAATTGATCATTGAGGACTTTCCTACACTCCAGGGTCCCAGGAACAGCACCATGGGCTTGGAGGTAATCTCCCCATCTGTTGGGCAAGGAGAGACAAGTTGGGCAAGAAGCGACAACAGTCGTTAAAATATCAGAAGTATGGCTAAACGGTGACAAAGAACCTCTCAAGTAGGGCTGGGCAATATGAAGAAAATCAAATATCACGATATTTTTGACCAAGTACCTAAATATCGATACAGCAACGATATGGTTGTGTTGACTAGTGGTGCTTTCAAAAAATTTACACAATGAGATTTTTGGTAAATAATCATCAGTAATTTTGATATAATGACTAAGTGGGTAAAGGCAAATAATAGAACAGATACAACAGTCTGGTAAGATTAAAAAATGACATCACTTTACTGTAACGCAGCCTTTAAAACCAGGAAAAGACAACATTTATGCCATATTACAATATCCAAAATCTAAGACGATATCTAGTCTTATATTACAATATCGATATAATATCGATATATTGCCCAGCTCTACTCTCAAGTTCATCCCAAATTGTATTTGAAAAAAATGAAGAGATAACAAGTTATGCTGGGTTTTTATTTTTGGCTTATAAGAAAATGTGCAAGAGCTTTGAACTGTTCAATA
Organism: Etheostoma spectabile; assembly: GCF_008692095.1. Lineage (NCBI taxonomy): Eukaryota > Metazoa > Chordata > Actinopteri > Perciformes > Percidae > Etheostoma > Etheostoma spectabile. The sequence goes on from NC_045747.1 coordinate 8,865,886, forward strand.
TTGAACCTGAACCTGTTGCCATGTTGCCAGAAGAAGCCCATGTTTGCTAACAGTCTCTATTTCCTTTTTGTGCCACATAAAAGAATAGTTTGACTAAAACAATAATTTATCCAAAGTGGATCCTGGGGTGGTTTTTGGGATGAACTATACTTGAGGTCTGAGAGACACCAACAAGCATGTCAGGATAGCATTGCCACTCACAAAATGCTGCAGCCATATCTCAGTGACACATCAAAGCAGCGCAATTACTCTGACTTCAGACTCAACAGAGCAAGTTTTCAGAGCAAGCTGTATGGTTCATAACAAGCTGCCATGTGTGTTGTAAGTGAACATGGTGTTGGGCTGGTAGGGCGCAGGAAAGTTCTATTATAGCTTACTGGTCCAAAGCTCAAGGAATTCAAAAGGAGATGAGGAGAAAAAATATCAAAAAGGACAAAAAAAAATGTGATCAAAAAAAGAAACAAGGAAAGAAAATGAAAATAACCGCATCTGATTTTAATGGCTTTTAAAATAATTAAAAAATATGGAACAAAGTTTGTAACCCTTTCACTCCTAGCCAAACACTGACCATCCTCTCCTCTCAAACCTGTGTGTCTTTTGCTAAAGCCAGAACTGCACATGCAACCCCCTCCATATTTTACAGTTTACACCCTGCCTTAACAATAAGGTGTCAAATCTCTCAAGTTTGTGCCACAACTTGAGAGATGTATTTACATGTCTACCCTTTTAGAGAGTTGGAGTTTTGGTTGAGATTTTGAATGAGCAAATCAAGAAAGAATAAATCCATCTTGATTCACACAGGGAATAAATGTGGTTGCCCTGCTCTGTATGGGTTGAACCTTTCACCTATGGATCACTTTGATCACGCCCCAATCTGTAATTTTACATTGGGTGTTACCCAAAGTAAAACATGCTTTAAATATTTGACCCACAGAGAGCAGTGCATTATTTATATTAATCGTAGTGACTCACACATTTATGAGGACAAATGAAGG